>NC_139846.1:25666098-25706098 GCF_963691815.1 Echiichthys vipera | reverse complement strand
GTGCGTGTGTGCGTGTCATTCACACTCACGCGCTCCGGCTCCAGACGACGACCTTTGACCTGCAGCAGTAAACATTTATGAATCACAACAAAAATGATGATAAATATTAAAAATATTAATTTAAATCAAATAATTTAAAAATAAAATAAAAAATGTTAAAATAAAAAATACAAATCAATTAAAAATAATTAAAAATAAATCTAAAGTATAAAAAACATTAAAATTATTAACACATTAAATTAATAAATTTAAAAAATGTAATTTATTCTGTTTATCGACTCATAAATTAATAATCTGAGTTTAATTCAGAATGAATCATTAAATTTTATGAAATGTTCAACAGTCACATAATAATTTATTATATTATTATTATTTAAAATAAGGAAATAGCTTTTATTTAAACAGTTAACATAATAATAAGTTTATTCATTAGATTAATAAGATAATTTATAAGATTATTATTAATAATAATTGAATAGTTCTAATTAAACAGTTACATAAAATTAATTCGATTATTAATAATAATTATTGAAATAGTTCTCATTTAAACTGTTACATAATAAATTAGATTATTATTAACATTATTATTATAATTAATTAAATACTTCTAATAACAGTTACAAAAACAAAAACAGTTACATAATAATTAATAAGATTATTTTTATAATTATTAATGAAACGTTTCTGTAATAATAATAAGATGATTAGATTATATTACTATTTAAAGTAATTAAATATGTCTCATTCAAACAGTTACATAATAATTAATAAGATTATTATAATTATTATTATTAATGAAACGTTTCTGTTTTAAACAATTACATAATTAAGATAGTTATATTATTATTGTATTATTATTTAAATATGTCTCATTTAAACAGTTACAGAATAATTAATAAGATTATTAATAATTATAATTATTAATGAAACGTTTCTGTTTTAAACAGTTTTCGTAACAAACCTGATGAAACTGTTTCAGGACCATTGAAGGGAACACGTGACATCAGCGGCAGCGTGATGTCAGCGATGACGTCACGTGTTTGTTTACAGGCCCTGTGACGCACGAGGCGGAGCTGATGACGTCACGAGCCTGTTTTTTTATTTATTTAAATGAACAAAAACAAAAAAGTTTTAATAATAAACAATAATAAAAAGATTTAAGAATTATTCATAAACCAAAGACTTTTAAATAAATAAATAATACTTATTAATAATAATGATAATAAAATGCATAAATAATAAAAAACAGACATTTACATAAATAATAGTTATTAATAATAATGATAATAATAAAAACACTAAAATAAATAAATAGTAATAAAAAGTTGAAGCTCAAACAGGGAAACTTTTCAGAGCGACTCAGAGGTTTTTTTTTTGTTATTTAATAAAATCAGAGATGAAATAAATTAAATAAAATTAAATAATAATAATTAAAGAGCTTTGTTCAGATTTAGGATTTTTGTTTGTTTGTAAATAAAGATTTTTACAAAGTTTAAAAACATTTTACGGTTTTGAACCAGACGTTTATGGTCAGAGGGTAAAAACACCTGCGACTGTAAACTTTCACACTTTAAACTGGGTTATTAAATTTATTTATATATTTATATACATTTTTATATTTTCTGCAGTATTTTCAAATGTATCATTATGATAAATTATCAGTTTATCTACAAATTAAATGAATGTTAAAAATAAAGGTTTAGTGTTTAGAGAATAAAATAATGAAATAATATAATTTAAAAAATCATCTTTAACAAATAAAATACATTAAAAAAATAAATCATATGAATTAATAAATATTATAAATTACTAAAAATTAAATTGAGTAGGAAAACAATAAAATATATTTTAAAATATTGATGGTAAAATAAAAAATATATATTATAAATAAATTATATTATTTAACAAATAAATAAAGTTGAAGGTGAATGTGGTTTTTTGCACATCTGAAACTGCACGTAAAACACACACACACACACACACACACACACACACACACACACACACACACACACACACACACACACACACACACACACACACACACACACACACACACACACACACACACACACACACACACACACACACACACACACACACACACACACACACACACACACACACACACACACACACACACACACCAGAAACGTTCACCTGCAGCGGAAAAACGTCACTACTGTCAACGTGTGTGTGTGTGAGTGTGTGAGTGTGTGTGTGTGTGTGTGTGTGTGTGTGTGTGTGTGTGTGTGTGTGTGTGTGTGTGTGTGTGTGTGTGTGTGTGTGTGTGTGTGTGTAAAGGGGGCGGGAGTCTCTATAGAAGCCTGATCCCGCAGCGGGACTCCTGTGGATCCGGACCGGCCTGAGGCGCACATGTCCCGCTCACCTCTCCGCGTCCACACCGGGGGAGCAGCGCCGTCCCCGGGGCTGAGCATGGAGAACGGCCGGGAGCAGGAGCCGGAGGGGGAAGAGGAGGAGGAGGAGGAGGAGGAGGAGGAAGACCTGGACGACGAGCTGGACGCGTCTCATCTGGAGAGGTTCATGAAAGACCGGAGGAGAGCCCGGTCTCTGCCCGCGTACCCGGCCGCGCTCCTGGCCGCGGTGTCCGGGGCCGACGGGAGGAAGCGGGTGAAGTTCGCCGACTCCATGGGTCTGAACCTGGCCAGCGTGAAGCACTTCAGCGCCCTGGAGGAGCCAAGGATCCCGAGCAAAGTCCTGTCCCGGCACAAGAGCTTCCCTCCGCCGCAGCAGGACTTCCTGAGCGACCTGTGCCACAGCTTCAAGTCCCGGACCGCCCTGGACACGGACCGGCTGGTCGCCTTTTTCCCGGAGCCCCGGGACGCGGAGCAGAGGGCGCAGCGGCTCCGCGTGTGCCTGGAGAAGGTCACCATCACCCAGTTTGACGTGCGGGGCCACATCCGGGTCTCCACGGGCTGTGCCGACAAACAGGTCGGGGTGAGGTACACCTTCAACGACTGGCTCTCCCACGTGGACGCGCAGGCTCTGCCCGTGGCCGCGGATCAGCCGGGCTTCGTGGGGGAGCGCTTCAGCTTCACCGTGTACACGCCGCCCTTCGTGGACCCCAGCTCGGCCGTGAACTTCGCCGTGTACCTGCGGAGCGAGGAGGGGGAGTTCTGGGACAACAACGAGGGGCGAAACTACACCCTCCAGTACCGCTGCATGCCCAGCTCCACGGCGTACGGGGTCAACACTTTCCTCACCTGATCTGTCCGTGCGTAAAAGGCTTTTTATCCGTGCGTAAAAAGCCTTCTATCCGTGCGTAAAAGGCTTTTTATCCGTGCGTAAACAGCTTTCCAAACGGCCCTGTTACGCAGCTGCTGAGTCCAAACGCCACCCGTGCAGCTCTGTGTTCCCTGATGAGTTTGGTTTTTTCTTAATTTCGGCCTCTTTGACTCTTCTGGTGTCTTCCGTGCGCAGGGCAGCGCCGCGGACGCCTGTGGACATTAGTGTGGAGGACCCAGACACCGGGCGGACTCTCTGATCCGGACTCTCTGTTCTGGACTCTCTGATCCGGACTCTGGGTCAGAGACCGGATGTGGAACTTTTTGTAATTCAAACGTCAGATTTCTGAGTTCAGCTCTGTGATTAAATATCCTCTGTTTCTGAAAGTCAAGGAGTCGTGTTTCACACAACATGTCAACAACAACAACAACAACAACAACAACCACCACAACAACAACATCAACCACAACAACAACCACCACAACAACTACAACAACAACATCCACCACAACAACAACAACAACACCAACAACCACCACAACAACAACATCAACCACAACAACAACCACCACAACAACTACAACTACAACAACAACAACAACCACAACAACAACAACAACAACCACAACAACTAAAACCACAACAACAACCACCACAACAACAACATCAACCACAACAACAACCACCACAACAACTACAACTACAACAACAACAACAACAACAACCACAACAACAACAACAACAACAACAACCACAACAACTAAAACCACAACAACAACCACCACAACAACCACCACAACACCAACAACAACCACAACAACTAAAACCACAACAATGACAACAACAACCACAACAACAACACCAACAACCACCACAACACCAACAACAACAACAACCACAACACAACAACAACCACAACAACAACAACCACCAACAACAACCACAACAACAACCACCAACAACAACCACCACAACAACAACAACAACAACTACTACAACCACCACAACAACGACAACCACAACATCCACAACAACCACAACAACAACAACCACAACACCAACAACCATCACAACAACCACAACACCAACAACCACCACAACAACAACAACCACAACACCAACAACCACCACAACAACGACAACCACCACAACAACAACCACCACAACAACGACATCCACAACAACCACCACAACAACGACAACCACAACAACAACAACATCCACAACAACCACCACAACAACGACAACCACAACAACAACATCACCCACAACAACAACAACCACAACAACAACATCCACCACAACACCAACAACAACAACACCAACCACCACCACAACAACCACAACAACAACAACATCCACAACAACAACATCCACCACAACAACCACAACAACAACAACATCCACAACAACAACCACAACAACAACATCCACCACAACAACAACAAAATCAACAACAACCACCACCACAACAACAACCACAACACCAACAACCACCACAACAACCACGACAACAACCACCACAACAACAACATCCACCGCAACACCAACAACCACCACAACAACCACAACCACCACATCCACAACAACAACCACCACAACAACAACAACCACCACAACAACAACAACCACAACAACAACCACAACAAGTGTTTTTCTGTCTTTAACACCTTAAACCTGCAGCAAGTTTAGTCTCTAAAGGAGACGGTTAAGTTTAGTCACTAAAGGAGACGGTTAAGTTTAGTCTCTAAAGGAGACGGTTAAGTTTAGTCTCTAAAGGAGACGGTTAAGTTTAGTCTCTAAAGGAGACGGTTAAGTTTAGTCACTAAAGGAGACGGTTAAGTTTAGTCTCTAAAGGAGACGGTTAAGTTTAGTCTCTAAAGGAGACGGTTAAGTTTAGTCACTAAAGGAGACGGTTAAGTTTAGTCTCTAAAGGAGACGGTTAAGTTTAGTCTCTAACGGAGACGGTTAAGTTTAGTCTCTAAAGGAGACGGTTAAGTTTAGACCACTAAAGGAGACGGTTAAGTGTAGACCTCTAAAGGAGACGGTTAAGTGTAGACCTCTAAAGGAGACGGTTAAGTGTAGTCACTAAAGGAGACGGTTAAGTTTAGTCTCTAAAGGAGACGGTTAAGTTTAGACCACTAAAGGAGACGGTTAAGTGTAGACCTCTAAAGGAGACGGTTAAGTTTAGACCACTAAAGGAGACGGTTAAGTGTAGACCTCTAAAGGAGACGGTTAAGTTTAGACCACTAAAGGAGACGGTTAAGTGTAGACCTCTAAAGGAGACGGTTAAGTTTAGACCACTAAAGGAGACGGTTAAGTGTAGACCACTAAAGGAGACGGTTAAGTTTAGACCACTAAAGGAGACGGTTAAGTGTAGACCACTAAAGGAGACGGTTAAGTTTAGACCACTAAAGGAGACGGTTAAGTTTAGACCACTAAAGGAGACTCAGTCAGGTCCACTGAGGTTCAAGAGTCCGACTCTGAAAATAGTCGTGTTGACAAATGTGACGACAACAGTTTGATCTGTCAACACTGACGCACGCAGTGTGTGTGTGTGTGTGTGTGTGTCTGTTTCTCTGTGTGTGTGTGTCTGTGTGTGTGTGCGTGTGTGTGTGCGTGTGTGTATGTGTCTCTGTGTGTGTGTGTGTATGTGTGTGTGTGTGTGTCTCTGTGTGTGTGTGTGTGTGCGTGAGTGTGTATGTGTGTGTGTGTGTGTGTGTGTGCGTGAGTGTGTATGTGTGTGTGTGTGTGTGAGTGTATGTGTGCGTGTGTGTGTGCGTGAGTGTGTATGTGTGTGTGTGTGTGTGTGTGTGTCTGTGTCTCTGTGTGTGTGTCTGTGTCTCTGTGTGTGTGTGTGTGTGTGTGTGTGTGTCCACCTCAGCTGAACTGACACATGAAGATATGATCGTGTTCATAAGATCATTATTGTTTGATCAGGAGTTAAAGTCACGACACGATTATTGAGTAATGATGAGAAAACCTGCTCGTTTCTGATTGGAGCAGCTCCAAAAACTACATTACCCATGAGCCTCAGCTGCAGGTCACAGGGGAGATCAGTGCGACGCAGAGAAACGATGAATTCATCCAAAATCACGTCCTGAGTGTCGTTGATATCCATGAGACAGTGAAGGTTCTCATGTGTCCAGGCTTCATCAGTTCATGTAGGCATCTGACCAGGACCAGGACCAGGACCAGGACCAGGACCAGGACCAGGCTGGGACTGGACCAGGACCAGGGCCAGGACCAGGCTGGGACTGGACCAGGACCAGGACCAGAACCAGGCTGGGACTGGACCAGGACCAGGACCAGGCTGGGACTGGACCAACCGATGATGTCACTGGAACCCTTTGTGCCCCAAGTGCCAACAACCGTCGTTAGAGTGACAGACGTTGGTGGAAGTAGGTCTGGACTTGGTTAGTGCTGGTCCAGTCCCAGCCTGGTCCTGGTCCTGGTCCAGTCGTAGCCTGCTCCGGGTCCTGGTCCAGTGGTTGGTGGACATTGGTCTGGACATGGTTAGTGCTCTATTGAGTCTGAACGACAGTTGTGGAGGCCATTTGTGAACAGTTGTTGTTCAGACTCAATAGAGCACTAACGAAGTACAGACCTACTTCCACCAACCACTGGACCAGGACCAGGACCAGGCTGGGACTGGACCAGGACCAGGACCAGGCTGGGACTGGACCAGCACTAACCAAGTCCAGACCTACTTCCACCAAAGACTGTCACTCTAACAACGGAGCACAAAGGGTTCCAGTGACATCATCGGTTGGTCCAGTCCCAGCCTGGTCCTGGTCCAGTCCCAGCCTGGTCCTGTATCAGTCGCAACAACATCACTTCCAGAGCGCCGTAACCATGGAAACCAGCGACAACCTGGGCTCCAAATAAAAACATTTTGTACAGTTAAAAAGTGACGAAGTCATGTTTGTTAATTCAAATGTTTAAATGCAAATTGAAGCGTTCACGTCACAGAGAACCACGTTGCATTGTGGGATATTTAGCGTTCAGTGTTTCTATGCTGTAAAAACTTCACAGAAGACACACACACACACACACACACACACACACACACACGCACACACGCACAATTAATGGAGAGATGTCAGAGCTGCCAGTGACCAGCGCCCCGAGCAGTTGGGGGTTCGGTGCCTTGCTCAACAGCAGTGCCCAGGAGATGAACTGGCACCAGTCCAGGCTCCATTCATGGTTCACACAGGGACTCGAACCACCGAGTCACCTAAGGACTGAGCTACTATCGTTACGACTCCAAGACCCAGATAAAAATGATGACATCATGAAGGAAACGTCGCTGCTTCGCTGCAGCGTCTCCTTTAAAAACAGAAAACTGTTCTTTACGGATCATTTTGTCACTTTGACGTCGTAAAAACTGAAAGTTTGAAACGGACACAGCAGCGAGCCGCGGGTCAGAGACCTGACGTCCTCTCTGGGACTCCTCTGTGTTTGTTTCTGATGAAACCGCCATCACTGATTAAGCAACGTGGTCTTTTACACCTGCGCCAGTGTGTGTGTGTGTCTGTGGTGTGTGTGTGTGTGTGTGTGTGTGTGTGTGTGTGTGTGTGTGTGTGTAAGTGGGCCAGTGTGCTCATCCTTAAACCAACAGATGGGTCTATTAATAGCAGCCTCCGGTACCTGGTGTGGGTCAGTCACCTCGCCGTCCGTCCAAACACACGCTGGAGGAACGTGACGAGAGTTACAGCTCTCACTTTATCGGCTCCACCCGTCGCAAACGAGACGATGATCCTGTTTTTATCCAGCGTTTGAGAAATCAAACATGTGAACTGCAGATGAGAGATGGAGGTCGACACATTCGGCCGCGTTCAGACAAGCAGGCAGGAGGAAAACGCGGTTCAGGGCGCCCTCCCACTGTGCCTCCGACCCGTGCCCCGGCACGTTTCACGGCTAAAGTCTGGTTCCTTTGACCAGTGTGAGTGCAACCGTACCACGTCTAGGAGCGGCACGCTTGCCGTCCACGGCCCGTTTGGGAGAGGTGGGCTTTAGTAAAGCACGTTTGCACGTGTACGAGCACGAGCGTGCGCACGTGTACGAGCACGAGGCCTACGGCGGCTCTGAGGTCATTTCCTGTGCGCCTGTTGGGACGTAGAGAAAAGAAGGAGGGACCATGCGCGGACATTTCAAACAATGGCGGTGAAAGGTTCACGTTGGTGTGATGCGGAGGTGGAGTGTTTACTGCAGATTTGGTCGATGAAAAGATTCAAAAACAGTCGACAAGACGCACAAAAACTCCGAGGTCTACGGAAAGATCTGGAAACAAAGCCACGCATCGCCATGACGTCATCAATGCGTGTGACGTGTTACGGCGTGATGACGTATAGGCAGCAAGAAGCATTCTCCGAGGCCCAGGTAGTGTGAGTACAAACGGGCCTGGAGGGGGGGACAAGGACCCTAAAGCACGGGGCACGGGACGGAGGCACAGTGGGAGGGCGCCCTAACCTGTGACGGAGGCACAGTGGGAGGGCGCCCTCACACTGGGGACTGAAAAATACTAAAATAATCCCTTTAATGGACGTTAAATTGAGAATATTGCACCACTTTAGCTTCCTGTTGGCTCCACTTTAGTCCCTGTTTCAGTCACCAGACTCCACTTTATCTCCTTTAAGTCGTTTGTTTGTGTGTTTAAAAAAGTCAGGAACAAACAACACAAACAAACAAACTGATGAAGGACGTCGACTCAAATCTGTTGGACTTTAACAGAATTTCCCGGTCAAAAATATAAAAATATAAAATATCTATGAGCGACTCAACGTGCTCCAAATCTCACCAAACTTTACACACGTCTCAGGTCTGGTGAAGGGAATATCCCATAAAACTTATATAAATAAATAAAATAAAGAAGCTAAATATATAAAAAATATCAATGTGTGTCACATTTAAATGCCTACATTTATTTCTTGTATTATTTATATTATTTTTGGTTCATTTAACGGTCCTCTGGTACTTTCCAGAAAACGGAAACCTAGCCAAGACACAAACAGCTTAGTTTTCACTGCGCTAGCTAGAAGAAGACAGCTAGCCGTAGCTTAGCTGCGCTGCATGGATCTGACATCGGTCGCTTCGTAACATTAGCTGATAAAGTCATTTAAAAAACAGCGAGGCAGCCCCAGTTATCCACTCAAGACAGGATGTTGCTACGTCAGCTAGCTTGAAGTAGCCAGTTACCTAGAAGTAGCCAGCTAGCTTGAAGTAGCCCGTTAGTTAGAAGTAGCCAGCTAGTTGGAGGTAGCCAGTTAGCTAGAAATAGCCAGCTAGCTAAAGGGAGCCAGTTAGCTAGAAGTAGCCAGTTAGCTAGAAGTAGCCAGCTAGCTAGAAGTAGCCAGCTAGCTAGAAGTAGCCAGCTAGTTGGAAGTAGCCAGCTAGCTAGAAGTAGCCACTTAGCTAGATGTAGCCACTTAGCTAGAAGTAGCCACTCTCCCTCTCCATATCTAGAAGTAGCCAATTAGCTAGAAGTAGCCAGTTAGTTGGAAGTAGCCAGCTAGCTAGAAGTAGCCACTTAGCTAGATGTAGCCACTTAGCTAGAAGTAGCCACTCTCCCTCTCCATATCTAGAAGTAGCCAATTAGCTAGAAGTAGTCAGCAAGTTGGAAGTAGCCAGCTAGCTAGAAGGAGCCACTTAGCTAGAAGTAGCCACTTAGCTAAAAGTAGCCAGTTAGCTAGCAGTAGCCACACAGACACACCAAAGCAGTGATAAAGAAATAAAAGAGACTTTGAATAAAGAAATAAAATGAGTGAGAATTGAGACGTTGCGGTGTTGAGGTTCTTTTATAGCTCCGCAGAATCACAGAATCACACGACGGATGCACGACTTTGTGCGTTTAAATACAAAAGTAACACGGACAGGAACAAGTCAGGGATGCACCACTCTGCCCCCGCGTCACTGAACACGAGACGTTCACTGTCATTAATGTCTGTACGTAAATCTGAACGTTTACGACCCTGAACTCAACGAGCCGCGGCGGTGACTCACGTTAATCAGCTGTTTGCATCAGTAATGAAGCTTTTGAGTCATTTTTGAAGCAAAACCGTGATTTTCCCGTGCTTTACGTTGATTTACACGATCGCACGTTAGTTTGTAAATGTTGTTCGGACAAAACACGACAGAGAGGAAACTGTAACAGGCGTTTACGACCCGACGAGCGCTGATCTGAGGATGAGTGAGTGACAGGAACGACGGCTGGAGACAGAACAGAACGGTGCATCCGTCAAAACAAAACGATTCAAAGCTCCAAACAAACTTCATCTCCCACAATGCCTTTCACAGATCCGCCTCCACCTGGCTGCGTCTCATTGGGTAGAACAGGAAGCAGCGTGGTGATCCGCTCCAGCCTCTGATGTCACTTCCTGGTGTTTGCTTGGACAGCGCCCTCCCTCCACCTGCACCTCCATCAGAGGGCTAACGCTCCACCACGATCTTCTGGGTCTCGAACATCTTCCCGATGGCGACCTGCAGAGAAAGACGGGGACGAACACAGAGTCATTCGACTACACGGAGATGTGTGTGTGTGTGTGTGTGTGTGGGTGTGTGTGTGTGTGTGTGTGTGTGTGTGTGTGGAGTGCCGTTAGCAACATGCGCTAAGGTTAGCAGCAGCTGTAACGCAGCTGTCCTGTGAGAACCACGGGGTCTAAGAAGTATCAAAATACGACTTTTATTATGAAAATACTACAACTTTAGTCTGAAAATACAACTTTTATTCTGAAAATACGTCTGGAAACACTCGGACTTTATTCTGAAAATACGTCTGGAAACACTCGGACTTTAGTCTGGAAAGCTTCTTTTTAAAGACTTCATCATTTTCCCGCTTCCTCCTTCAATTCATCGCAAACATTCAACATCGACACACGTGGAGTTACGCGTTTCCCCTGCGGACAGGAAGTGGATAAAAGAACCTCTGCGCGGTCGTGGACCCTGAACTTGTGCCGGCGTTAACGCGGCGCCTCTTTGTGAAGTTGTGAAATGTGTGTGTGTGTGTGTGTGTGAACGTGTGCGGACGACACGCGTGTCCTGAAACAGCTGTTCTTCCTGAGGCCGCAGCTGAACTGTGTGTTCAGACGAGACGTTAACTCCGTGTTCAGAACATCTGCGGCGTGTGTGTGTGTGTGTGTGTGTGTGTGTGTGTGTGTGTGTGTCCGTGTCTGTTTGGGGATGTTCTGTAGATGAGCCGTCGTGTCTTTGTACAGAAAAAAAGGAGGATCAATGTTGAACTGTGGCCCAAAAGCACACACACACACACACACACACACACACGCACACACACTAACGCGCGCACACGCACACACGTCCATAATTGGCTCTTGTATTTGACAACAGAGTTCAGATGGGTAATATTGACACAACACAGTGACAAGGCTCTCTGGACACTGAACACACACACACACAGACACACACACACACCTCCCTCTGGCGCCCCCCTCAGGACAAACAGGAAACTCCTCCTCAGGACAAACAGGAAGTGAGTGTTTTAAGGACGGACCGCCACCAGGGGGCAGGATGTCTCCACAGATGACTCTCCACCTCTCCCTCTCTCCACCATCTCTCTCTCTCTCTCTCACCCTCTCTCGCTCGTGTGTGACGTCCTGATTGGCTGGCGTGTGGCGTAGCAGGGAGGGGGGTGGCGGTGAGGCGGGCGGCCCTCTGAACCAATCAGGCGGCAGGAGGCTTGGCCCTCATGTAAATTGTTGCGGCGGTGGCTCCTAACAAAGGGAAGGCCTCTCTCTCTCTCTCTCTCTCTCTCTCTCTCCCTCTCTCTCTCCCTCTCCATATCTGTCTGTTCTGGTTAGTCTCCATCTTTCTCTCCATCAGTTTCTTTTATATCTCTTTAGATTTGTGTCTCCTTCCCTTTTTTATATTTATATATATAAATCCATCTCTGCGGAGGTCCGCGCCCGCTCCGTCTGCCTCCTCTCCGTCCGTCAAACTTTCATGAATAATGAACGAAGAGCTCTAAATAGAAACCGTCACGAACGCTCCGACTTAATTTGGGTTTGTTCAGAGACGACGCGCGGATCTAAATAACCCAATTAAGACGGGAACAGCGGGTCAGCGTCTCATTAAGGCAAAGCATGCTGGGAGTTCCCCCCCCCCACCAGAGTCAAAAGTCCTGGTTGGCCACGACCAAACAAACGACGGCCGCATAACGGCGCCCCAGTGTGTGATTTTGGAGCAAAGGAGGTGCGACGTGTAACACAACGCCGTCTGCGTCAAGTGTGTGTGTGTGTGTGTGTGTGCATCAAGTGTGTGTGTGTGTGTGTGTGTGTGTGTGTGTGTGTGTGTGTGTGACTCTATCCAAAACCTTTTGTACAGAAGGGCGAGGTGGAAAAACGGCAACTTCCCGGCTTCGACGACTTCTGGTCTCAAAATCCAGGAGAGACGCTAACAGCCGGACGTGGCTAACAGTGGTTAGCTCGGGGCAGCACGGTGAAGGCATTCAAAGGTCTTTTTTAACCACTAATGCTGCTGAAAATAACAGCAAACCTCTGCAGCAGCATGAGAAGAGTCCCTACACACAAAACAAAGCAGCAACAGCGTAGTTAGTGAACCCAGAGTTTATTAAAGAGTGTTTTAAAGACTTACCTACTGGCCCCTGTACCAGCTCCTCTCATAGTAAAGTCCATTACAGTGGAAGGAGCCCATTGGTGCTTTGTTTTGTGGTTAAAAATGAGGAAGACGTCCCCACACAATGAGCTTAAAGTGACCTGATGACGTCACAAACGTCTTCAGGGTGAATCAAACGTCTCAAAATGGTGAAAAATGTCTTTCAATGTTTTGTTTTGTCCAAAAATATTCATTTTAATGTGAAATCAAACAGAGAAAATCAGGTTTCAGAGGCTGAAAACAACTTTTTCTGATGAAAACTTGAGAAAAATGACTTCATGGATGAATTCATATGATTTTATATAAACAGAAATAATATTAAAGTAAATACAGGCATCAATACATTGCTGAAAAGCAAAGAAAGTGCACTTTTCAGGTGCATTTTTCAGTCTTTTCCACATCAAACCAAAGTCAATCCCAAAGGAAGGAGCCCATTGGTGCTTTGTTGTGTGTGTAGGGACTCTTCTCATGCTGCTGCAGAGGTTTGCTGTTATTTTCAGCAGCATTAGTGGTTAAAAAAGACCTTTGAATGCCTTCACCGTGCTGCCCCGAGCTAACCACTGTTAGCCACGTCCTGCTGTTACTAGATAGTGTCATGTTTCCTGTTTCCACATGAACAGCAACATACAAACAAACGGGAGACTTCATTTTCTGATCCGGACTCAGACTCACATATGCACATTACAGTGGGCACGCTGCGAAGGCCCGCGGGAGCTCCCTCCCCCGTGAAGACGCTCGCAGTCATCAGTGTTATAATGGAAAGCTAAAGTTAGCCTCCTTCATATACCGTCTAATCCACCCGCTCACACAGAACAAGCAGCAGCAGCAGTAAGGAAACCACGGACGCACGCAGTCTTCCCTCCCCGCTGAGTCGTGACTGCCCGACCTTCAGACTCCCTCCCACCACGCGGGAGGTGTGAGATTATCACGAGCGCGCCGCTGCACTCGTTCCTGGATCAGTCTGTGCGTCAGAGACTCGGATGTTACAGCGGTTCTTCTGACAGCAGCACTGCCGACCGGCCGTGCTCTCGGAGATTCACCTGACAGCGCGTTTGATAGCGGTGAGATCTTCATCGGGTCAGAAATGAGACCATTAAACCTCCTCTCACATGTTTCAGGCGCTCTAACACGGATCCATGTCACAGGACGACACGGCCGGGAGCCTGGGAGCCTTTAACCATCACTGCTCTCGTCAGTGAGACGGTTTCATCGAGAGAGAAGAGGTTAAACGACTCAGATCAGGTCAAACACGCAGAACACAGCACTGCAGAAACACAAGGCACAAGGCATGGACAGGCTTTTACTTTGAAAGGTTATTTTAAAGCATGGATAGAACCCCACTTCCTGTTGGTACAAACCATAAACACCAACCGTGACTAAGACCCGATAGGATCCAAACATCTGGTGTCAAAAGTGTTCCTTCATGTGTCGAGACGATTCTCTTCTGAAGATAAATTTAGTCTGTACCACGTCTAGGAGCGGCACGCTTGCCGTCCACGGCCCGTTTGGGAGAGGTGGGCTTTAGTAAAGCACGTTTGCACGTGTACGAGCACGAGCGTGCGCACGTGTACGAGCACGAGGCCTACGGCGGCTCTGAGGTCATTTCCTGTGCGCCTGTTGGGACGTAGAAAAAAGAAGGAGGGACCATGCGCGGACATTTCAAACAATGGCGGTGAAAGGTTCACGTTGGTGTGATGCGGAGGTGGAGTGTTTACTGCAGATTTGGTCGATGAAAAGATTCAAAAACAGTCGACAAGACGCACAAAAACTCCGAGGTCTACGGAAAGATCTGGAAACAAAGCCACGCATCGCCATGACGTCATCAATGCGTGTGACGTGTTACGGCGTGATGACGTATAGGCAGCAAGAAGCATTCTCCGAGGCCCAGGTAGTGTGAGTACAAACGGGCCTGGAGGGGGGGACAAGGACCCTAAAGCACGGGGCACGGGACGGAGGAACAGTGGGAGGGTGCTCTAACCTGTGATGGAGGCACAGTGGGAGGGCGCTTTAAAGTCGTAGCATTTAGGTAGAAATGTCACTTCTGTGCATAGTTGATGCCAAACATCTGAAATCGTGACGGTACAGAGTTCCACAGGTATCAGGTTTGCAATTCTTTCGGTCCTGACGGGAGAAACATTTACACCACAGAAGAAGAACGAACGCCAGCACGGAAGAACTGTGAACAGCCTCGTGTCACGTTTGGACACCGGGGGTGAACAGCATCAACTTCTCTTCAATGAACGACAAACAAAAGAAAACAGGCTGCACCTCATTGGACGAACGCTTTCATTCGTGGGCGTCCGGCTCCTGGACGCCACGAACAGACCGACGTGGCGGCTCACGTCAGAAAGAATCGGCTGACTCTATCGTCATCTTTCCATCGTGTAAAGAAAAAGTGCACAAAGTAGCCTGAACCTCAAGCTCACGCAAAGCTAAGGAGCGGACAACTTTGCGCTGCGTTGCTCAAAACCTCGCCACCACAACGCATAAACATCTACTGCTACGTCTTTCACAAAGAGCCGGACATTAGCATTAGCTACGCTAGCTGATGTCTCACTTGTTCCGGCGTACCTCAACATAACGTCAGTTTACTTTATAACCAGCACGACAACGTTAAAGCGGAACAGACTTGAATTAACGCATTTTCTGTTGGGGACAGAAAGCATTTCTTACACGTTAGCATTAGCTACGATAGCTGATGCCTCACTTGTTCCAGCGTACCTCAACATAACGTCAGTTTGCGTTAACCCGCCCGGACCAACGTGAAAAACCAACGTTACAGAGGAACACACTTGAGTTAACGCACTTTCTGTTGGGGACAATTACAAAGCATTTCTTACACGTTAGCATTCAAAGACGGTTACGCCACTTGTTAGCATCGAGAGGATCCTGCGAGCTAAAACACTGAAGTTCTCTCTCAGTGAGGTCGTCCTCGGGGGTGCGTGATCAGTATTTGGCTGCGTAACTGTGTAAACATTTCCTGAAAGACAGGATGAGGCAGAAAACTCTAAACTCAGGTGTGTTTTGTTGTTCGGAGGACGGTAAAACTGTGGAAGTCGCTGCTAATTTAAGTGAAAACCCTCCAGTTATAGAGAAGAAGACGCTGCGGAGAACAGCAGGAGGCGTAAACATGGAAGTTAGAGAGCCGCTGGAAGAGCGAGGAGTGAGACGGAGCGACGGAGGGAAACCTGGAGGTGCTCGGCAGAGAGGGGGGAGGGAAGATGAGAAGACGGAGGGGAGGCTGTCGAAGTGAAATGCACGGAGGCCTGGGAGAGTGGGAGAGAGAGGGGGATGGAGACGGAGATGGAGACGGAGAGCGAGGGAAGCAGGGGATGAGAGGTGCTCAGACGGGTAATGAACTGAGCATGAGGAGAACTCCCATTTGTCAGGAGATGAGAGCAGAGCAGCTCCAACGCTTAAGTCCTGAAAGTCCGATCGCAGGGGAAATAAAACCCAACACCACCGCCGCCGCCTCATCGCATTCACCCCGAGCTGGGTGCAAGAACTTCATCACTTCAATTCACAGGAAGTAGGAACGTGGAGCTCTGCAGGGACGGAGTCGCTCACCGTTAAAGTTTAATGGAACAACTGTTAACGGAGAAAACCAGGAGAGACGCTAACAGCCAGATGTGGCTAACAGTGATTAGCTCGGGGCAGCACGGTGAAGGCATTCAAAGGTCTTTTTTAACCACTTAGGGCGCCCTCCCACTGTGCCTCCGTCCCGTGCCCCGTGCTTTAGGGTCCTTGTCCCCCCCTCCAGGCCCGTTTGTACTCACACTACCTGGGCCTCGGAGAATGCTTCTTGCTGCCTATACGTCATCACGCCGTAACACGTCACACGCATTGATGACGTCATGGCGATGCGTGGCTTTGTTTCCAGATCTTTCCGTAGACCTCGGAGTTTTTGTGCGTCTTGTCGACTGTTTTTGAATCTTTTCATCGACCAAATCTGCAGTAAATACTCCACCTCCGCATCACACCAACGTGAACCTTTCACCGCCATTGTTTGAAATGTCCGCGTGATCAGAGCGGTCAAACGGACGCTAACACGCTGAATTAGCCGCGTGCTAACCCTTTAGATCTCCTCTCGGTAAACACTGGAGCTGCTGGTCGTCCACATTAACATCAATGTTGTCCAAACATCCAGGACCAAACTTAAGTCCTTCACAATAAAAGCCCATCAATGTTGACCGAACTTCAGTCCTTCACAATAAAAGCCCATTGCCTCTAATGCAGCAAGAAGCATTCTCCGAGGCCCAGGTAGTGTGAGTACAAACGGGCCTGGAGGGGGGGACAAGGACCCTAAAGCACGGGGCACGGGACAGAGGCACAGTGGGAGGGCGCCCTGAGACGGTGGACGTGACGGTGGACGTGACGGTGGACGTGACGTGGACGTGACGGTGGACGTGACGGTGGACGTGAGGGTGGACGTGAGGGTGGACGTGACAGTGGACGTGACGGTGGACGTGACAGTGGACGTGACGGTGGACGTAACGGTGGACGTGACGGTGGACGTGACGGTGGACGTGACGGTGGACGTGACAGTGGACGTGACGGTGGACGTGACGGTGGACGTGACGGTGGACGTGACGGTGGACGTGACGTGGGACGCGACGGTGGACGCGACGGTGGACGTGACGGTGGACGCGACGGTGAACGTGACGGTGGACGTAACGGTGGACGTGACGGTGGACGTGACGGTGGACGTGACAGTGGACGTGACGGTGGACGTGACGGTGGACGTGACAGTGGACGTGACGGTGGACGTGACGGTGGACATGAGGGTGGACATGAGGGTGGACGTGACGGTGGACGTGACGGTGGACGTGACGGTGGACGTAACGGTGGACGTGACGGTGGACGTGACGGTGGACGTGACGGTGGACGTGACGGTGGACGTGACGGTGGACGTGACGGTGGACGTGACGGTGGACGTGACGGTGGACGTGACGGTGGACGTGACGTGGGACGCGACGGTGGACGCGACGGTGGACGTGACGGTGGACGCGACGGTGAACGTGACGGTGGACGTAACGGTGGACGTGACGGTGGACGTGACGGTGGACGTGACAGTGGACGTGACGGTGGACGTGACGGTGGACGTGACAGTGGACGTGACGGTGGACGCGACGGTGAACGCGACGGTGGACGTGACGGTGGACGTGACGGTGGACGTGACGGTGGACGTGACGGTGGACGTGACGGTGGACGTGACGGTGGACGTGACGGTGGACGCGACGGTGAACGCGACGGTGGACGTGACGGTGGACGTGACGGTGGACGTGACGGTGGACGTGACGGTGGACGTGACGGTGGACGTGACGGTGGACGTGACGGTGGACGTGACGGTGGACGTGACGGTGGACGCGACGGTGGACGCGACGGTGGACTTGACGGTGGACGTGACGGCGGACGTGACGGCGGACGTGCCGGCGGACGTGACGGTGGACGTGGACGTGACGGTGGACGTGACGGTGGACGTGACGGTGGACGTGACGGTGGACGTGACGGTGGACTTGACGGTGGACGTGACGGTGGACGTGACGGTGGACTTGACGGTGGACGTGACGGTGGACGCCACGGTGGACGTGACGGTGGACGTGACGGTGGACGTGACGGTGGACGTGACGGTGGACGTGACGGTGGACGTGACGGTGGACTTGACGGTGGACGCGACGGTGGACGCGACGGTGGACGCGACGGTGGACGTGACGGTGGACGTGAGGGTGGACGTGACGGTGGACGTGACGGTGGACGTGACGGTGGACGTGACGTGGACGTGACGGTGGACGTGACGGTGGAAGTGAGGGTGGACGTGACGGTGGACGCGAGGGTGGACTTGACGGTGGACGTGACGGTGGACGTGACGGTGGACTGGCGGTGGACGTGAGGGTGGACGTGACAGTGGACGTGACGTGGACGTGACGTGGACGTGACGGTGGACGTGACAGTGGACGTGACGATGGACGTGACGGTGGACGTGACGGTGGACGTGACGGTGGACGTGACGGTGGACGTGACGGTGGACGTGACGGTGGACGCGAGAGTGGACTTGACGGTGGACGTGACGGTGGACGTGACGGTGGGCGTAATGGTGGATGTGACGGTGGACGTGAGGGTGGACGTGACGTGGACGTGA
Organism: Echiichthys vipera; assembly: GCF_963691815.1. Lineage (NCBI taxonomy): Eukaryota > Metazoa > Chordata > Actinopteri > Perciformes > Trachinidae > Echiichthys > Echiichthys vipera. Next base: position 25,687,086 of record NC_139846.1, on the reverse strand, counting down.
GGGTGGACATGACGGTGGACGTGGCGTGGACGTGACGTGGACGTGACGTGGACGTGACGGTGGACGTGACGTGGACGTGACGGTGGACGTGACGGTGGACGTGGCGGTGGACGTGGACGTAACGGTGGACGTGACGGTGGACGTGACAGTGGACGTGACGGTGGACGTGACGGTGGATGTGGCGGTGGACGTGACGGTGGACGGACTTGTGTGACGGTGGACGTGACGGTGGACGTGACGGTGGACGTGACGGTGGACGTGGCGGTGGACGTGACGGTGGACGTGACGTGAACGTGACGGTGGACGTGACGGTGGACGTGGCGGTGGACGTGGCGGTGGACGTGACGGTGGACGTGACGGTGGACGTGACAGTGGACGTGACGGTGGACGTGACGGTGGACGTGACGGTGGACGTGACGGTGGACGTGAGACGGTGGACGTGACGGTGGACGTGACGGTGGACGTGACGGTGGACGTGACGTGAACGTGAGGGTGGAATTGACGGTGGACGTGACGGCGGACGTGACGGTGGACGTGACAGTGGACGTGACGGTGAACGTGACGGTGGACGTGACGGTGGACGTGACGGTGGACGTGACGGTGGAACGTGAGGGCGGACGTGACGTGGACGTGACGTGGACGTGACGTGGACGTGACGGTGGACGTGACGGTGGACGTGACGGTGGACGTGACGGTGGAACGTGAGGGCGGACGTGACGTGGACGTGACGTGGACGTGACGTGGACGTGACGGTGGACGTGACGGTGGACGTGACGGTGGACGCGGTGTGTGTCTGTTCGTGTGGACGTCTGAAGTCTTCGCGCTGCTCTGGAGGTTCACTGATGCTCCAGTTAATGCGTCTCTAATCTGCCGTACGACGCCGCGGAGCGCCGCAGGTCACACAGGATCAGTGTTTTGCTCAAGGACACTTCAGCAGGATGCGGCAGTGTTTTGAAGGACGCCGTCTCTGCATCTCACACACCCCGCTGCTTTGTCTCATGCAGATCCAGCCAATCACATCGCTCCGTTCTGGTTCCACCCCTTAACCCCCTCCTCTCCCTCGTTTGTCCCTCCTCACCTCCCTTACTTTGTCCTCTCCGTACCTGCTGAGTGTGTGTGTGTGTGTGTTTGTGAGAGTGTGTGTGTTTGTGAGAGTGTGTGTGTGTTTGTGAGAGTGTGTGTGTCTTTGAGAGTGTGTGTGTTTGTGAGAGTGTGTGTGTTTGAGAGTGTGTGTTTGAGAGTGTGTGTGTTTGAGAGAGTGTGTGTGTTTGTGAGTGTGTGTGTCTTTGAGTGTGTGTGTTTGAGACTGTGTGTGTGTGTGTGTGTGTGTTTGAGAGAGTGTGTGTGTGTTTGTGAGAGTGTGTGTGTGTGTTTGTGAGAGTGTGTGTTTTTGTGAGATTGTGTGTTTGAGAGAGTGTGTCTTTGTGAGTGTGTGTGTTTGAGAGAGTGTGTGTCTTTGTGAGTGTGTGTTTGTGAGAGAGTGTGTGTCTGTGAGAGTGTGTGTGTGTTTGAGAGAGTGTGTGTGTCTGTGAGAGAGTGTGTGTGTCTGTGAGAGTGTGTGTGTGTTTGTGAGAGTGTGTGTGTTTGAGAGAGTGTGTGTGTTTGTGAGAGTGTGTGTGTGTGTTTGAGAGTGTGTGTGTGTGTTTGAGAGTGTGTGTGTGTTTGTGAGAGTGTGTGTTTGTGAGAGTGTGTGTTTGAGAGAGTGTGTGTGTTTGTGAGAGAGTGTGTGTGTGTTTGAGAGAGTGTGTGTGTGTGTTTGAGAGAGTGTGTGTGTTTTTGAGAGTGTGTGTGTTTGTGAGAGTGTGTGTGTGTTTGTGAGAGTGTGTGTGTCTTTGAGAGTGTGTGTGTGTGTGAGAGAGTGTGTGTGTTTGAGAGAGTGTGTGTGTTTGTGTGTGTTTGTGAGAGTGTGTGTGTTTGTGAGAGTGTGTGTGTTTGTGAGTGTGTGTGTTTGAGAGTGTGTGTGTTTGTGAGTGTGTGTGTGTGTGTCTGTGTGTGTGTGTGTGTCTTTGAGTGTGTGTGTGTTTGAGAGAGTGTGTGTGTGTGTGTGTGTGTGTGTGTCTGTGTGTGTGTGTGAAGGTGCCTCAGTGCCAGACTGCACCGTCAAATCCTCTCTTTTGATTCTCTACCTCTCTCTTTCCTCGTCTTTCATCCTCTCATGTCCACGCACGTGTGTCATTAACGGTGCATTTAAGGGTGTGTTGGTTAAGTATTAATGGTGCATTTAAGGGTGGGTTGGTTAAGTATTAATGGTGCATTTAAGGGTGGGTTGGTGGAGTATTAAAGGTGCATTTAAAGGTGCATTGGTGGAGTATCAAAGGTGCATTTAAAGGTGTGTTGGTGGAGTATTAAAGGTGCATTTAAAGGTGCGTTGGTGGAGTATTAAAGGTGCATTTAAAGGTGTGTTGGTGGAGTATTAAAGGTGCATTTAAAGGTGTGTTGGTGGAGTATTAAAGGTGCATTTAAAGGTGTGTTGGTGGAGTATTAAAGGTGCATTTAAAGGTGTGTTGGTGGAGTATTAAAGGTGCATTTAAAGGTGTGTTGGTGGAGTATTAAAGGTGCATTTAAAGGTGCGTTGGTGGAGTATTAACGGTGCATTTAAAGGTGTGTTGGTGGAGTATTAAAGGTGCATTTAAAGGTGCGTTGGTGGAGTATTAACGGTGCATTTAAAGGTGTGTTGGTGGAGTATTAACGGTGCATTTAAAGGTGTGTTGGTGGAGTATTAAAGGTGCATTTAAGGGTGTGTTGGTGGAGTATTAAAGGTGCATTTAAAGGTGTGTTGGTGGAGTATTAACGGTGCATTTAAAGGTGCGTTGGTGGAGTAATAAAGGTGCATTTAAAGGTGCGTTGGTGGACTATTAAAGGTGCATTTAAAGGTGCATTGCTGGAGTATTAAAGGTGCGTTTAAAGGTGCAGTGGTGGAGTATTAACGGTGCATTTAAAGGTGCTTTGCTGGAGTATTAAAGGTGCGTTTAAAGGTGCATTGGTGAAGTGTTAACGGTGCGTTTAAAAGGTGTGCTGGTGGAGTTTAACGTGCATTTAAGGGTGTGTTGGTGGAGTATTAAGGGTGCATTTAAGGGTGTGTTGGTGGAGTATTAATGGTGCATTTAAAGGTGCATTGGTGGAGTTTTAAAGGTGCATTTAAGGGTGTGTTGGTGGAGTATTAACGGTGCATTTAAGGGTGTGTTGGTGGAGTATTAACGGTGCATTTAGTCTGAGTGTTAACGGTGCATTTAAAGGTGCATTGGTGGAGTTTTAAAGGTGCATTTAAGGGTGTGTTGGTGGAGTATTAATGGTGCATTTAAAAGGTGTGTTGGTGGAGAATTAACGGTGCATTTAAGGGTGTGTTGGTGGAGTATTAAAGGTGCATTTAAAGGTGCATTGGTGGAGTATTAACGGTGCATTTAAAGGTGTGTTGGTGGAGTATTAAAGGTGCATTTAAAAGTGCATTGGTGGAGTATTAAAGGTGCGTTTAAAGGTGCGTAGGTGGCGTATTAAAGGTGCGTTCATCCTCCTCTTTTACTCTTTCAGCACTGTTCAGAGGAGCAGCTCTAAAAGAACAGAAAAAGTTTCTGGTACGACTTAAATCTCAAGGGACTGATCCATTTGGTTGCCTGTTGTCATGGTGACGGGGTTTGTTCCATTAAACTCACGCTGCTGCTGAAGGCCACAGTTCGCTCTTAGAGAAGTTTCAGGTGAGTCGTCTAACACACACACGAGCAGCAGCCAGGACTGTTGGTGTGTTTCAGGGGGGAAGACTTTCTTTGTAACACAGGTCGACGTGTCGCAGGAGTCGCAGGACTCTGGTGACTGATTGGCTGCGGAGTTCCTTCGGCCGCAGAGCGCCGATACAAGTTCAACTATCCCCAACCTGGAGTTTGGTCGCCCGTCGCCGCAGCAACAGCTGCAAACGCCGTATTCACCGCTGCTTTAGTCGCAACACCGTCTGGAATAAGGAACTGAATGTTTCTGAATGTTTCCGAATGTTCCTGAATGTTTCTGAATGTTCCTGAATGTTCCTGAATGTCGCATCATCTGTTGGTGCTTCTCTGACACGAGGACACACTCCAGCCTGACACTGACACGACGGGTGCTTTGACCTCTGAAGGACACACACACACACACACACACACACGCACGCACGCACACGGTCTCTCCACTGCTATAAGAACCTCCCTCTGCTGTTTGTTTGAGCGCCAGACGTCTTAAAAGAGGACCAATGGGACGTCTTCCTTTACACACACCCTCTTTCTGTTACTGTGTGTGTGTGTGTGTGTGTGTGTGTGTCTGTGTGTGTGTGTGTGTGTGTGTGTGACCTTGGACATCTCCGTTATTGAAGTTCCAGCCCTCGGCCTTAACGAGCTCCTTCGCCCGTCTCCTGTCTTGTTAATTGGCCGCAATGACTCCAAAGTAAAAGGACCCGCCGTCAACCAATCAGAGCGCAGCTACAGAGTAATTAACTGTGATTAGGCTGTGAAGTCGAGGCCACGCCCACATGAACACACACACACACACACACACACACAGTAATGAGGAGTTTCTTTGTAAATGTGCCGTTTTTTGAAGCGTTATTTTTCTCACTCTGAGCAAACACTAATTAGAGAAGAAGAGGAGATGAAGGCTCACAGTGTGTGTGTGTGTGTGTGTGTGTGTGTGTGTGTGTGTGTGTGTGTGTGTGTGTGTGTGTGTGTGTGTGTGTGTGGAGTTCCCTCGCTGTGATCTCCTGTTTCAGTCCGTCGCACAGAGAGACAGCGAGGAGGAGGAAGATGAAAAGGGAGGAAGAGAGAGAGGAGGAGAAACTTCCATTGTTCTCTCCTCTTCCTCCTCTTCCTCCTCCTCTTCCTCCTCCTCTTCCTCCTCAGACCCGACGCTTTCAGAGAAAACACATCGACGTCGCAGACGCTCGTTAATGTGGAGTTGTTTTTGTTTTGAAGTCTGAGTTCATGTTTGTGTTCCTGCGTGAAACAAAACCAGCACAAAAAGATGCAAAATGACTAAAAATAGATGCAAAACCACCACAAAAAGATGCAAAATGACTAAAAATAGATGCAAAACCAGCACAAAAAGATGCAAAATGACTAAAAATAGATGCAAAACACCTCAAAAAGATGCAAAATGACTAAAAATAGATGCAAAAACACCTCAAAAAGATGCAAAATGACTAAAAATAGATGCAAAACCACCACAAAAAGATGCAAATTGCCTAAAAATAGATGCAAAACCAGCACAAAAAGATGCAAAATGACTAAAAATAGATGCAAAACAGCACAAAAAGATGCAAAATGACTAAAAATAGATGCAAAACCAGCACAAAAAGATGCAAAATGACTAAAAATAGATGCAAAACAGCACAAAAAGATGCAAAATGACTAAAAATAGATGCAAAACCAGCACAAAAAGATGCAAAATGACTAAAAATAGATGCAAAACCAGCACAAAAAGATGCTAAATGACGCTTGTTGTGTCTCAGTAGTGGTTCTGTGCACACTTGTGGTGATTCAGCATCTCTTTGTGTTGTGCGTTGTCATCAGTTGTAATCATCAGAGTTCAGATGTTGTCGACGTGATTGTGGAGCGGAGGAGAAACACGTGTGGATCAATGTCCGTGCGGCGCCTCCATCAGTGTGAAGTGGCTGAAGGACTCGTTCTCATCTCCTCCGTTATCACTCGCTCCGTCTGGAGTTCCCCATCGTCTCCTCCCTCCTCCCCCCCCCCTCTCCCTCTCTCCCTCTCTCTCTCCCTCTCTCTCTGTCCATCTCGTCTCGTATCGATGTGTGGAGCGTTCCCTCCCTCCCTCCTCCTCCTCCTCCTCCTCCGCGGAGCTGCGCTCCTTAATGAGAGGAAGTGTTGACGGACAGCTGAACACTTCAAACACACAGAGAGGGGATTCTCCTGAACGCACCCCTGTGACTTCATGTGGCGGCGGCGCCGGCGTCCTCTTGATGAGGAGCGGACACTTTTCTGTCTGACGTGTCCAAAATCAAACTTCATCACATCACAGAGTCAAACGTCTCCTGGGTTACAGACAGCAGGAGAGCTTCTGTTTAGTCATTTTGCATCTTTTTGTGCTGGTTTTGCATCTATTTTAGTCATTTTGCATCTTTTTGTGCTGGTTTTGCATCTATTTTTAGTCATTTTGCATCTTTTTGTGATGGTTTTGCATCTATTTTTAGTCATTTTGCATCTTTTTGTGGTGGTTTTGCATCTATTTTTAGTCATTTTGCATCTTTTTGTGGTGGTTTTGCATCTATTTTTAGTCATTTTGCATCTTTTTGTGGTGGTTTTGCATCTATTTTTAGTCATTTTGCATCTTTTTGTGCTGGTTTTACATCTATTTTTAGTCATTTTGCATCTTTGTCGTCATTTTTGTCTGTTATTCGAACATTTCGATGAATCCTGGTTCTTTGGACGCAGCAGAAAAAGAAAACGCTCGTCACGACGGTTTCACGCAGGAACACAAACATGAATGAGCTCAGGCTCTTTCACTTCCTGTCCTGCGTTTGCTCCTTCACCATTGCCTTCTTCATTCACTGAATTACATCATGCTCTCAGTGTGTGTGTGTGTGTGTGTGTGTGTGTGTGTGTGTGTGTGTGTGTGTGTGTGTGTGTGTGTGTGTTTGTGTGTGTGTGTGTGTGATGCATCAGACTTCTAAGAATAGACCCAAAACTAACAAACAGAATAAGGACCCAGAAAGCAGCACCACAGAAGAAGAAGAGGGGCCCGCTGTGGTTATTAAAGCTGCAGCGCTTCATGAAATATGGATGATGCTAAATATGGAACCGACAGTTCATCTCCAACACACACACACGCACGCACGCACGCACGCACGCACGCACGGCTTCTGCAGGAACGTCAACGGGACGTTGAGCGCAAGAATTCTGACTTAGAGTCACACGGCACACGGGGAGGACGTGTGTGTGTCACGTTCCTGAGGCTTTAGTTTGGGGTTTTCCTTTTCCTGTCAACATGCAGCGTTCACTTTACATGATCTTTGAATACAAACTATATTTAAATACAACGGAACACATTCAGGTTTTATGAACGCTCTGAACCACGACGGGTATGAAAGGTATGTTTGTGTTAAAAAGTATCACAAGTATACACAAAACGACAACGTAGAGACAAAAAATAGACGCAAAAGATGCAAAAAGACTGAAAATAGATGCAGAACCACTGAATCCAGACACTTCTTTGATCAAACGCCAGGTATCTTCCTGCTCTGATGCCCTCAGACACAGCTGCAGGGACGTGGAGTTCAAGTACACATGCAAACGTGCTTTACTAAAGCCCACCTCTCCTAAACGGGCCGTGGACGGCAAGCGTGCCGCTCCTAGACGTGGTACGGTTGCACTCACACTGGTCAAAGGAACCAGACTTTAGACGTGACACGTGCTGGGGCACGGTACGGAGGCACAGTGGGAGGGCGCCCTTAGAAGAGACCCAGATGGAGACACTAGCTCCTCTTTTATATAAAGGGTCAGTTTTGGTTTCTGCTCTTAGACACTGAAACAAAGAGCAGTGAGATCAGAGCTCGTGTGGAGCTGCAGGAGAGAACACGGCTCTGCACCGTCTCGTCCTCCTCTGCTGGTCCTCGCAGCAGCATCGGCTCCACGGACTCTCCCACTGTTGAAGCGTGAGCATCGATTTCTCACCTTTGAAGCTCCGGAGCTTCCCTCTGAAGCTGCCAACACACGGAGCACACGGAGCACACGGAGCCGCTCAGTGCTGCTGTAAAAATAGCACATCACCAGAGCACAGATCACATGTTTCAGGGTAAACAAAGAGGAACAGGAGCTTCTGCTCATGTGGGTTTGAGGATCCAGTCACCTGTGGTTTATAACAACTGACCCAAGAACAGTGTTTGAAAGTGGATATTTAGTCATTTTGCATCTTTTTGTGCTGGTTTTGCATCTATTTTTAGTCATTTTGCATCTATTTTTAGTCATTTTGCATCTTTTTGTGCTGGTTTTGCATCTATTTTTAGACATTTTGCATCTTTTTGTGCTGGTTTTGCAACTATTTTTAGACATTTTGCATCTTTTTGTGGTGGTTTTGCATCTATTTTTAGTCATTTTGCATCTTTTTGTGCTGGTTTTGCATCTATTTTTAGTCATTTTGCATCTTTTTGTGCTGGTTTTGCATCTATTTTTAGTCATTTTGCATCTTTTTGTGGTGGTTTTGCATCTATTTTTAGTCATTTTGCATCTTTTTGTGCTGGTTTTGCATCTATTTTTAGTCATTTTGCATCTTTTTGTGCTGGTTTTGCATCTATTTTTAGTCATTTTGCATCTTTTTGTGGTGGTTTTGCATCTATTTTTAGTCATTTTGCATCTTTTTGTGGTGGTTTTGCATCTATTTTTAGTCATTTTGCATCTTTTTTTGCTGGTTTTCATCTATTTTTAGTCATTTTGCATCTTTTTGTGGTGGTTTTGCATCTATTTTTAGTCATTTTGCATCTTTTTGTGCTGGTTTTGCATCTATTTTTAGTCATTTTGCATCTTTTTGTGGTGGTTTTGCATCTATTTTTACTCATTTTGCATCTTTTTGTGGTGGTTTTGCATCTATTTTTAGTCATTTTGCATCTTTTTTTGCTGGTTTTCATCTATTTTTAATCATTTTGCATCTTTTTGTGGTGGTTTTGCTTCTATTTTTAGTCATTTTGCATCTTTTTGTGCTGGTTTTGCATCTATTTTTAGTCATTTTGCATCTTTTTTTGCTGGTTTTCATCTATTTTTAGTCATTTTGCATCTTTTTGTGCTGGTTTTGCATCTATTTTTAGTCATTTTGCATCTTTTTGTGCTGGTTTTGCATCTATTTTTAGTCATTTTGCATCTTTTTGTGGTGGTTTTGCATCTATTTTTAGTCATTTTGCATCTTTTTGTGGTGGTTTTGCATCTATTTTTAGTCATTTTGCATCTTTTTTTGCTGGTTTTCATCTATTTTTAGTCATTTTGCATCTTTTTGTGCTGGTTTTGCTTCTATTTTTAGTCATTTTGCATCTTTTTGTGCTGGTTTTGCATCTATTTTTAGTCATTTTGCATCTTTTTGTGCTGGTTTTGCATCTATTTTTACTCATTTATATCATATAAAGATAAAATAAAGCGTATAAATGGTTTATGTAGAGCAGCTTCACTCATGTATAAGTGAGTTAAGCCGATATAAGCAGAGAGAATCAACCTGGACTCCTTCCTGCTACAGTTAAAGCGTCTTCTCGGCTCACGGTTTGATGCCAGAGTGAGACTCTGAGCCGCCTCGGTGTCATGTGTTATGAGGCAGAGAAAGAGGGGGAGGACAGGGAGTGAGCACCCGTCTGCTCTCATCCACCTGAGCCGTGCGGAGTCATTTACAGTGAGGCGTCGGTGAAGCCGCGGGCACACGCGGCGTAAACGCAGCAATAAAAAACGGGGGATTCTCCGAGTGACGGAGGGAGAACGGCCGGGGATTTTCACAGAGCGAAAGATGGAGAGGGAGAAAATAAGACGACGAGGGGAGAGAGGGGAAGGGTGAGAGCGAGGTGAGGAGGAGGAGGAGGAGGAGGAGGAGGAAGAGCTCACACCGGGTGTTGCCCTACTTTACAGTCCTGCTCCTTCTGGTTCAGGCCTTTCCCAAAATCTCTGGTTTCCACAAACTGAGCTGAAACGGCTTTAACCACGGAGCCACGGGGCGCCTCACCAGGACTTTATGAACCTGAATGCAACACGGTTTGACGGTGGGAACCTGAATGCACCATTATGAATTTAAGGTGTGTACCTGAATGCATCCCGGGTTAACGATGTGAACATGAATGCACCATCAATTTAGGATGAGCACTTGAATGCACCATAAGTTTATGATGGGAACCTGAACGCACCCCAAGTTTACGGTGGTAACCTGAACGCACCATGAATTTACACTGTGAACCTGAACACACCGTGAATTTACGATGGGAACCTGAATGCACCATGAATTTATGATGGGAACCTGAACGCACCATAAGTTTATGATGGGAACCTGAACGCACCATAAGTTTATGATGGGAACCTGAATGCACCCCAAGTTTACGATGGTAACCTGAACGCACCATGAATTTACAATGAGCACTTGAATGCACCATTAGTTTACGCTGTGAACCTGAACACACCGGGAATTTATGATGGGAACCTGAATGCACCATAAGTTTACGATGGGAACCTGAATGCACCGTGAGTTTATGTGCTGCACCTCGTAAGTTTTGTCCGTGTTTCACGTTGTTCCGCTTCACAAACACATCATTAACAGAGCAAAGCGACCCCCCGGTGCGTTTCTGTCCCCCCCCACACATACACACACACTTCCTCCTCCACCTGGCAGGTGTAACTCACCGCCCAATGTGGCGTTTAATCTCAATTGAGCCAAAATGGCCGAAGGCTGCGTGACATCGTGATGACATTAAGCAGCAGTAATGTGAGAAACAGCTCTTCAGAGGCTGCACACACACACACACACACTCACTCTTTGTAGCACTTGTTAATGTTATGGCTTCACTTTATCATCCGTGTGTGTGTGTGTGTGTGTGTGTGTGTGTGTGTGTGTGTGTGTGTGTGTGTGTGTGTCTATCCATCACACAAAGTCTCTGACATTTGAACATTTTTCTCTGGTTCTCACAAAAACTGGCTCTCATTAAACACAACACGCTGCTTCGGTTCCTCCTCGACAAACAGAAGCAGCTCTGCAGCTGCAATCCATCATCTTAATCCCTAACCAACTTACAGAGGACACACACACACACGCGCGCGCGCACGCACGCACGCACGCACGCACACACACACACTGTTTAAGCAGTCCATGCTGCTGCGACACACACACACACACAAGTATAAACACACAAATTAAATGAAAGAAATATGAGTTTGGAGACAGCGACCGTTTCGAAACTCCACTCTGCAAACAACAGTTTAAAGACGTCACCTTTCTGCAGAAAATAGATGCAAAACCAGCACAAAAAGATGCAAAATGACTAAAAATAGATGCAAAACCACCACAAAAAGATGCAAAATGACTGAAAATAGATGCAAAATGACTAAAAATAGATGCAAAACCATCACAAAAAGATGCAAAATGACTAAAAATAGATGCAAAATGACTAAAAATAGATGCAAAACCACCACAAAAAGATGCAAAATGACTGAAAATAGATGCAAAATGACTAAAAATAGATGCAAAACCATCACAAAAAGATGCAAAATGACTAAAAATAGATGCAAAACCAGCACAAAAAGATGCAAAATGTCTAAAAATAGATGCAAAACCACCACAAAAAGATGCAAAATGACTAAAAATAGATGCAAAACCACCACAAAAAGATGCAAAATGACTAAAAATAGACGCAAAACCACCACAAAAAGATGCAAAATGACTAAAAATAGATGCAAAACCAGCACAAAAAGATGCAAAATGACTAAAAATAGATGCAAAATGTTTCTTTATGGTCATTTTTAATTGTTTTCTGTCTCTCTGTGATGATTTTGTGTGTGTTTAATGACTCCTGGCCCTGGGTCCGTGCCCTGGGTCCGTGCCCGTACGCCCCATGGTCAGTGATCCTCGGCGCTCTGACACACGGCGTTCATCCCTGAGCGGTTCGAGCGCCCTCTCCTCTGCGTCGCGCCCACGCTGACTCCTGGATTAACTGCATCAGAGCAGGAAGCTGCACCGTGTCTCCGCGCTGCTGCTGCAACACTCCAGAAAATCCATACCACATATGAACGTATACGCTCCTCGTGGGTGAGGCTGCTCTGGGCGTCAGGTGTCCTCCCGTGGGTGCACATCACCCGTGTGTGAGTGTGTGTGTGTGTGTTACATGAGAGGGAAGAGGAACACACTCTTTGGTGCAACATCTCGCTTCAAATCCATAAATCTCTGCGTGAACTCGACTCAACTGAACGACACATTTACGTAACGACTGTTAAACGTCTAATCTGAGTCTCGTGTCCGTGATGCGAGTGTGTAAAAAGATAGTTTGAACCCTTTACTATGAAGACTTAACTGATCCTCAGAGGAGAAAGAAAGAGTTAAATGATGAAGGGAACGGATTAAAACAAAGAAAACATGTTGGTGTCGTCCAGAAAAATCCAGTTCTGCAGCTTTTCACAGGAGATTCTCTTCTGTTTGTCTCCAAAATGTGTCGGACAGCGACTTGTTCAACACTAGTTCAGTGTTTTGCTTCTATTTTTAGTCATTTTGCATCTTTTTGTGCTGGTTTTGCATCTATTTTTAGTCATTTTGCACCTTTTTGTGCTGGTTTTGCATCTATTTTTAGTCATTTTGCATCTTTTTGTGCTGGTTTTGCATCTATTTTTAGTCATTTTGCACCTTTTTGTGCTGGTTTTGCATCTATTTTTAGTCATTTTGCATCTATTTTCTGCAGAAAGGTGACGTCTTTAAGCCGTTGTTTGCAGACTCGAGTTGGGAAACAGTCGCTGTCTCCAAACTCATATTTTTACATTTAAATTGTGTGTTTATACTTATGTGTGTGTGTGTGTGTGTGTGTGTGTGTGTGTGTGTGTGTGTGTGAGATGCACAGAGGCTGATAATCCCCTCTGTGGATTGGCTGAAAGGATGCTGATGCATTATGGCAACAAAGTGACCAACAGTGAGGTGATTAACTCGGAAATGTCACAGTAATGAGGGAGTGTGTGTGTGTGTGTGTGTGTGTGTGTGTGTGTGTGTGTGTGTGTGTGTGTGTGTGTGTGTGTGTGTGTGTGGGACAGGTGGTCAGTCAGTAAACAGGTGTGCATCTGCGTAACCTGAGTGTGTGTGTGTGTGTGTGTGTGTGTGTGTGTGTGTGTGTGTGTGTGTGTGTCACACCTGTCTCTGTATCAGTGCCAGACTCTCTCGTCCCTCCACCATCAGCCTCTCCACCGCTTTTGGATCCTCCACTTTCCTGTTGGCCCTGAAGGCATCACGCACCCGCCGCACCGCATAGGTCCTGCACAACACACACACACACACACACACACACAGACACAGACACACACAGACACACACACACGAGTTTATAAAAGCAAACACAACGTTAAAAACACAGAACCCTGAAGAACATCAGAGGTGTGAAAATGAACAGACGAGATGAAAACGCAGCTCAAGGCAACAAACAAACAACAACAAAAAACAACAAACAACAACAACGACGACGTTGAGTCTCTAATGTTTGAGTAAAGACTCGAGGGTTAAAGAGCTGCAGTTTATCTGATAACAGACGAAACGTTTAAACACGTCTGAAGAAATAAAGAACGTGTGTTTTCCTGTAAACACCAGGAGTTTGATGCTTAACTCTCCTTTCATCATCCCTCGTTCTTTCTGTTCTTCACTAAAGTCGCTCACAGAGATCCTCCACGATCATTACTCTGAAATAACGCGCTCTTAAAAACCCTGACTGATAAAAAGATGCAAAATGACTAAAAATAGATGCAAAACCAGCACAAAAAGATGCAAAATGACTAAAAATAGACGCAAAACCACCACAAAAAGATGCAAAATGACTAAAAATAGATGCAAAACCAGCACAAAAAGATGCAAAATGACTAAAAATAGATGCAAAACCACCACAAAAAGATGCAAATGACTAAAAATAGATGCAAAACCATCACAAAAAGATGCAAAATGACTAAAAATAGATGCAAAACCAGCACAAAAAGATGCAAAATGACTAAAAATAGATGCAAAACCACCACAAAAAGATGCAAAATGACTAAAAATAGATGCAAAACCAGCACAAAAAGATGCAAATTGACTAAAATAGATGCAAAACCAGCACAAAAAGATGCAAAATGACTAAAAATAGATGCAAAACCAGCACAAAAAGATGCAAAATGACTAAAAATAGATGCAAAACCAGCACAAAAAGATGCAAAATGACTAAAAATAGATGCAAAACCAGCACAAAAAGATGCAAAATGACTAATAAAGGATTCAAAACCAGCACAAAAAGATGCAAAATGACTAAAAATAGATGCAGAACCAGCACAAAAAGATGCAAAATGACTAAAAATAGATGCAAAACCAGCACAAAAAGATGCAAAATGACTAAAAATAGATGCAGAACCAGCACAAAAAGATGCAAAATGACTAAAAATAGATGCAAAACCAGCACAAAAAGATGCAAATTGACTAAAATAGATGCAAAACCAGCACAAGAAGATGCAAAATGACTAAAAATAGATGCAAAACCAGCACAAAAAGATGCAAAATGACTAAAAATAGATGCAAAACCAGCACAAGAAGATGCAAAATGACTAAAAATAGATGCAAAACCAGCACAAAAAGATGCAAAATGACTAAAAATAGATGCAAAACCAGCACAAAAAGATGCAAAATGGCTAAAAATAGATGCAAAACCAGCACAAAAAGATGCAAAAAGACTAAAAATAGATGCAAAACCACCACAAAAAGATGCAAAAAGACTAAAAATAGATGCAAAACCAGCACAAAAAGATGCAAAATGACTAAAATAGATGCAAAACTACAGGAAAGAAGCATTTGCAGCCTGTTCTTTCAGAGCCTCCATCTTCCCACGGTCACCATGTTTGTTGACTTTTTTTTGCTCCTCACCAACAAGTGCTTTCATCAGTGGGTCACATGATCGACCAGCATTGATCATGTGACCCACTGATGAAAGCATCAACACACTGTTAAACTCATCACTTTAACTGTGCAGTCGAAGCTTTAACCGTAAATCTTCTCAGATGTTTTGGTGGCGGTGCAGAGGTTGATGTGTTGCTCGTGTGTGTGTGTGTGTGTGTGTGTGTGTGTGTGTGTGTGTGTGTGTGTGTGTGTGTGTGTGTGTGTGTGTGTGTGTACGTACGTGTGTGTGTGTGTCGGGGGCTTCCCCTTTGTGTTGTTGTTGACCTGAATGTGCCATGTGTGGCTCTGACGCTCGCAGCTCTCCCCGGAGCAGAGGTGCCAGAGTCTGACGTCTGAGTTTGGGGTAAAAAAGCTTTTTTGTGACTGAGACAAAAAAGAAACTTGGAAACAAAGTGAAGCGATGATGAAACATCGATGATCCAGAGCAGGGATTAGATCAGCGCAGCAGCAGCAACAGGAGCATAAACACAGAAATGCAATTTAAACACTGATCTGGAGCCGAGCGCAGCATCAGCGCGTTATTACAGAGTTTAGATTATGGAGGATCTCAGCTTCAGTGGAGAACGGAGAGATGGAGGGATGAAAGGAGGGTTAGTGAAGGTGGAGCAACGTCAACCTCATGGATGGGCTGGTTCTGCATCTATTTTTAGTCATTTTGCATCTTTTTGCACTGGTTTTACATCTGTTTTGAGTCATTTTGCATCTTTTTGTGGTGGTTTTGCATCTGTTTGTACTCATTTTGCATCTTTTTGTGCTGGTTTTGCATCTGTTTTTAGTCATTTTGCATCTTTTTGTGCTGGTTCTGCATCTGTTTTTAGTCATTTTGCATCTTTTTGTGGTGGTTTTGCATCTATTTTTAGTCATTTTGCACCTTTTTGTGCTGGTTTTGTATCTATTTTTAGTCATTTTGCATCTTTTTGTGCTGGTTTTGCATCTATTTTTAGTCATTTTGCATCTTTTTGTGGTGGTTTTGCATCTATTTTTAGTCATTTTGCATCTTTTTGTGCTGGTTGGCATCTGTTTTTAGTCATTTTGCATCTTTTTGTGCTGGTTTTGCATCTATTTTTAGTCATTTTGCATCTTTTTGTGCTGGTTTTGCATCTATTTTGAGTCATTTTGCATCACCCCGTCCCTGCTCTGCCACCAGGAGACGTTCCAGGATTAAAGGAGTGACCCGGTGACCCCCGTTGGCACCGGAGGAGGAGCAGCTGCGTCCGTCTCCCTGTTATCTCTGCTGATTCATGCAGATCAGGATCGTGACTCTCATTGACTTCCATTAAAACCACAGTTTTTAATCTCACTACGGAATAAAACCACTCATTCTGTAACGTCAGCACTTCATCGTGAAGGAAAGTCGTGACCTTTTAACCAGATTCAACCGTGTTCCCACTGCACGCCGATAGTTTAAACCACAGATTTGTTTTTACTAAAGCACTGAGGAAAGAAAAGTACGAATATATCAGAATAAAAGTGTGAAACATGGAGGATGACTGGAAACGCAGATCGATATTAATTAGTTTCGAAACGCAATATGAAGAAAATAAACAGCTGCAGCAGATTAAAGTCAATGTTAATCAGATCTACCTGGGACAAACACTGACACACACACACACACACACACACACACACACACACACACACACACACACACACACACACACACACACACACACACACACACACACACACACACACACACACACACACACACACACACACACACACACACACACACACACACACACACACACACACACACACACACACACACACACACACACACACACACACACACACACACACACACACACACACACACACACACACACACACACACACACACACACCTGGAGGTCAGAGGTCAACGGACCCCATTTAAAATGGACAGGACAGTTTATTACTCGCCAAAGTGTACGCTAACTTTAGAGCATATTAGCATTCTTACTGATGAGCTAGCATGTCATTGGTTTGCGTAAATAAAGATGGCCGACACAATTGCCAAAACATGCGCTAAAGTGTCCTCTAGGAGCATAAACGTGTGTTAAAGTGTCCTCTAGGAGCATAAAAGTGTGCTAAAGTGTCCTCTAGGAGCATAAACGTGTGCTAAAGTGTCCTCTAGGAGCATAAACGTGTGCTAAAGTGTCCTCTAGGAGCATAAACGTGTGCTAAAGTGTCCTCTAGGAGCATAAACGTGTGTTAAAGTGTCCTCTAGGAGCATAAACGTGTGTTAAAGTGTCCTCTAGGAGCATAAACGTGTGTTAAAGTGTCCTCTAGGAGCATAAACGTGTGCTAAAGTGTCCTCTAGGAGCATAAACGTGTGCTAAAGTGTCCTCTAGGAGCATAAACGTGTGCTAAAGTGTCCTCTAGGAGCATAAACGTGTGTTAAAGTGTCCTCTAGGAGCATAAACGTGTGTTAAAGTGTCCTCTAGGAGCATAAACGTGTGTTAAAGTGTCCTCTAGGAGCATAAACGTGTGTTAAAGTGTCCTCTAGGAGCATAAACGTGTGCTAAAGTGTCCTCTAGGAGCATAAACGTGTGCTAAAGTGTCCTCTAGGAGCATAAACTTGTGCTAAAGTGTCCTCTAGGAGCATAAACGTGTGTTAAAGTGTCCTCTAGGAGCATAAACGTGTGTTAAAGTGTCCTCTAGGAGCATAAACGTGTGTTAAAGTGTCCTCTAGGAGCATAAACGTGTGCTAAAGTGTCCTCTAGGAGCATAAACGTGTGTTAAAGTGTCCTCTAGGAGCATAAACGTGTGTTAAAGTGTCCTCTAGGAGCATAAACGTGTGCTAAAGTGTCCTCTAGGAGCATAAACGTGTGTTAAAGTGTCCTCTAGGAGCATAAACGTGTGCTAAAGTGTCCTCTAGGAGCCTAAACGTGTGTTAAAGTAGGAGCATAAACGTGTGTTAAAGTGTCCTCTAGGAGCATAAACGTGTGTTAAAGTAGGAGCATAAACGTGTGTTAAAGTGTCCTCTAGGAGCATAAACGTGTGTTAAAGTGTCCTCTAGGAGCATAAACGTGTGCTAAAGTGTCCTCTAGGAGCATAAACGTGTGTTAAAGTGTCCTCTAGGAGCATAAACGTGTGTTAAAGTGTCCTCTAGGAGCCTAAACGTGTGTTAAAGTAGGAGCATAAATGTGTGTTAAAGTGTCCTCTAGGAGCATAAACGTGTGTTAAAGTGTCCTCTAGGAGCATAAACGTGTGCTAAAGTGTCCTCTAGGAGCATAAACGTGTGTTAAAGTGTCCTCTAGGAGCATAAACGTGTGTTAAAGTGTCCTCTAGGAGCATAAACGTGTGCTAAAGTGTCCTCTAGGAGCATAAACGTGTGTTAAAGTGTCCTCTAGGAGCATAAACGTGTGCTAAAGTGTCCTCTAGGAGCATAAACGTGTGCTAAAGTGTCCTCTAGGAGTATAAACGTGTGTTAAAGTGTCCTCTAGGAGCATAAACGTGTGTTAAAGTGTCCTCTAGGAGCCTAAACGTGTGTTAAAGTAGGAGCATAAACGTGTGTTAAAGTGTCCTCTAGGAGCATAAACGTGTGTTAAAGTGTCCTCTAGGAGCATAAACGTGTGTTAAAGTGTCCTCTAGGAGCATAAACGTGTGTTAAAGTGTCCTCTAGGAGCATAAACGTGTGTTAAAGTGTCCTCTAGGAGCATAAACGTGTGCTAAAGTGTCCTCTAGGAGCATAAACGTGTGCTAAAGTGTCCTCTAGGAGCATAAACTTGTGCTAAAGTGTCCTCTAGGAGCATAAACGTGTGTTAAAGTGTCCTCTAGGAGCATAAACGTGTGTTAAAGTGTCCTCTAGGAGCATAAACGTGTGTTAAAGTGTCCTCTAGGAGCATAAACGTGTGCTAAAGTGTCCTCTAGGAGCATAAACGTGTGTTAAAGTGTCCTCTAGGAGCATAAACGTGTGTTAAAGTGTCCTCTAGGAGCCTAAACGTGTGTTAAAGTAGGAGCATAAACGTGTGCTAAAGTGTCCTCTAGGAGCATAAACGTGTGTTAAAGTGTCCTCTAGGAGCATAAACGTGTGCTAAAGTGTCCTCTAGGAGCCTAAACGTGTGTTAAAGTAGGAGCATAAACGTGTGTTAAAGTGTCCTCTAGGAGCATAAACGTGTGTTAAAGTAGGAGCATAAACGTGTGTTAAAGTGTCCTCTAGGAGCATAAACGTGTGTTAAAGTGTCCTCTAGGAGCATAAACGTGTGCTAAAGTGTCCTCTAGGAGCATAAACGTGTGTTAAAGTGTCCTCTAGGAGCATAAACGTGTGTTAAAGTGTCCTCTAGGAGCCTAAACGTGTGTTAAAGTAGGAGCATAAATGTGTGTTAAAGTGTCCTCTAGGAGCATAAACGTGTGTTAAAGTGTCCTCTAGGAGCATAAACGTGTGCTAAAGTGTCCTCTAGGAGCATAAACGTGTGTTAAAGTGTCCTCTAGGAGCATAAACGTGTGTTAAAGTGTCCTCTAGGAGCATAAACGTGTGCTAAAGTGTCCTCTAGGAGCATAAACGTGTGTTAAAGTGTCCTCTAGGAGCATAAACGTGTGCTAAAGTGTCCTCTAGGAGCATAAACGTGTGTTAAAGTGTCCTCTAGGAGCATAAACGTGTGCTAAAGTGTCCTCTAGGAGCATAAACGTGTGCTAAAGTGTCCTCTAGGAGTATAAACGTGTGTTAAAGTGTCCTCTAGGAGCATAAACGTGTGTTAAAGTGTCCTCTAGGAGCCTAAACGTGTGTTAAAGTAGGAGCATAAACGTGTGTTAAAGTGTCCTCTAGGAGCATAAACGTGTGTTAAAGTGTCCTCTAGGAGCATAAACGTGTGCTAAAGTGTCCTCTAGGAGCATAAACGTGTGTTAAAGTGTCCTCTAGGAGCATAAACGTGTGCTAAAGTGACCTCTTGGAGCATAAACGTGTGTTAAAGTGTCCTCTAGGAGCATAAACGTGTGTTAAAGTGTCCTCTAGGAGCATAAACGTGTGCTAAAGTGTCCTCTAGGAGCATAAACGTGTGTTAAAGTGTCCTCTAGGAGCATAAACGTGTGCTAAAGTGTCCTCTAGGAGCATAAACGTGTGCTAAAGTGTCCTCTAGGAGTATAAACGTGTGTTAAAGTGTCCTCTAGGAGCATAAACGTGTGTTAAAGTGTCCTCTAGGAGCATAAACGTGTGTTAAAGTGTCCTCTAGGAGCATAAACGTGTGTTAAAGTAGGAGCATAAACGTGTGTTAAAGTGTCCTCTAGGAGCATAAACGTGTGTTAAAGTGTCCTCTAGGAGCATAAACGTGTGTTAAAGTGTCCTCTAGGAGCATAAACGTGTGCTAAAGTGACCTCTTGGAGCATAAACGTGTGTTAAAGTGTCCTCTAGGAGCATAAACGTGTGCTAAAGTGACCTCTAGGAGCATGCTCTTCAATCCATCCCCCCACCTCTATTGTTGTACCTGTTTCTGGCTATTTGTCTGTACCACCATTACCCCACGC
Organism: Echiichthys vipera; assembly: GCF_963691815.1. NCBI lineage: Eukaryota > Metazoa > Chordata > Actinopteri > Perciformes > Trachinidae > Echiichthys > Echiichthys vipera. The sequence continues at coordinate 25,667,043 of NC_139846.1, read as the reverse complement.
CCCCCTCGCCTTGCTTCCCTGTCATCCTTGTCATCCTTGTCTCCTGTTGTTTATCGTCTGTATATATTATATGTCCTACTCTGTAAGCGTCTTTGGGTCTCTGAAAAGCGCTATATAAATAAAATGAATTATTATTATTATTATTATTATAAACGTGTGTTAAAGTGTCCTCTAGGAGCCTAAACATGTGTTAAGTGTCCTCTAAGAGCATAAACGTGTGCTAAAGTGTCCTCTAGGAGCATAAACGTGTGTTAAAGTGTCCTCTAGGAGCATAAACGTGTGCTAAAGTGTCCTCTAGGAGCATAAACGTGTGCTAAAGTGTCCTCTAGGAGCATAAACGTGTGTTAAAGTGTCCTCTAGGAGACTAAACGTGTGTTAAAGTGTCCTCTAGGAGCATAAACGTGTGTTAAAGTGTCCTCTAGGAGCATAAACGTGTGTTAAAGGTGTCCTCTAGGAGCATAAACGTGTGTTAAAGTGTCCTCTAGGAGCATAAACGTGTGTTAAAGTGTCCTCTAGGAGCATAAACGTGTGTTAAAGCGTCCTCTAGGAGCATAAACGTGTGTTAAAGTGTCCTCTAGGAGCATAAACGTGTGTTAAAGTGTCCTCTAGGAACATAAACGTGTGTTAAAGCGTCCTCTAGGAGCATAAACGTGTGTTAAAGTGTCCTCTAGGAGCATAAACGTGTGCTAAAGTGACCTCTAGGAGCATAAACGTGTGTTAAAGTGTCCTCTAGGAGCATAAACGTGTGTTAAAGTGTCCTCTAGGAGCATAAACGTGTGTTAAAGTGTCCTCTAGGAGCATAAACGTGTGTTAAAGTGTCCTCTAGGAGCATAAACGTGTGTTAAAGTGTCCTCTAGGAGCATATACGTGTGTTAAAGTATCCTCTAGGAGCATAAACGTGTGTTTTCTGTGCCCTTTTTTTTGTCATTTTCGCCCCTGCCCTTC
>NC_139846.1:25661098-25663598 GCF_963691815.1 Echiichthys vipera | reverse complement strand
GAAATAAGACTGACAGTCCTGCCGCAGACTGGTTTTAGAGTCTTTAACAGGGTTTCCCCACACAGACAGTTCCAAAACAAAAGCTACGATACCTTATTGACAAAGTCTGGATCTGGCCTCACACACGGCCGCTTCTCCCTGATTTAAGCCGCCACGCAACAACCTCTAACCCATGCAATGCATTCTGGGTGTGTGGCGTTGAGTTTCACGCTCCTCAGTTGCATAAAATTGAAATCTGAGCTAAATGAACGTCGTCTCAAACTCCTGACTATCTGTGATTCTAACGACCGTCGACCTGAAATGAAGCAGATTCAGCAGATTAGGTTTCCCGCTGCCGCCGCCGCCATATTGATCTGTGGTTGTGAAATCTAAGAGCCCACGAGTAAAGATGTTCAGATAGCAGTTTGTTTTTGTGGTGGTTTTGCTTTTTTTTAGTCATTTTGCATCTTTTTGTGCTGGTTTTGCATCTATTTTTAGTCATTTTGCATCTTTTTGTGGTGGTTTTGCATCTATTTTTAGTCATTTTGCAGCTTTTTGTGCTGGTTTTGCATCTTTTTGTGTTGGTTTTGCATCTATTTTTAGTCATTTTGCATCTTTTTGTGGTTGTTTTGCATCTATTTTTAGTCATTTTGCATCTTTTGTGGTTGTTTTGCATCTATTTTTAGTCATTTCGCATCTTTTTGTGCTGGTTTTGCATCTATTTTTAGTCATTTTGCATCTTTTTGTGCTGGTTTTGCATCTATTTTTAGTCATTTTGCATCTTTTTGTGCTGGTTTTGCATCTATTTTTAGTCATTTTGCATCTTTTTGTGGTGGTTTTGCATCTATTTTTAGTCATTTTGCATCTTTTTGGGTGGTTTTGCATCTATTTTTAGTCATTTAGCATCTTTTTGTGGTGGTTTTGCATCTATTTTTAGTCATTTTGCATCTTTTTGTGCTGGTTTTGCATCTATTTTTAGTCATTTAGCATCCTTTTTTAGTCAAAAATGAAAATAATTAGTTGGTCGGTCGGTAAATCAATCAGCTGTTTCTCTTTCACTCGTCTCATCGGCCCGGCAGAATAAATATTCTCATCACTGCCACTATTTCTGCAGGTCCACCTGTGTGTGTGTGTGTGTGTGTGTGTGTGTGTGTGTGTGTGTGTCTGTCTGTCTGTCTGTCTGTCTGTCTGTCTGTCTGTCTGTCTGTCTGTCTGTCTGTCTGTGTCTGTGTCTGTGTGTGTGTGTGTGTGCCTGTGTGTGCGTGTGAGAAGTGAGAAAAAGCTCCAGAAGTTAGTTTGATGTGTTGTGAGTCTCCGCTGTGAGCTGCAGATTGAGTTTCCTCCCTTTTCTCTTCTGCCTGGTGGATCAAGGCCTCCGGACGCCATCGACCGCTTCCTCCCGTGTTCAGACCTGTGGAAGAATCCGTCTGGGCCACATCAGCCCGTGACCCGAGCCTGATCGCCGTCCACCGTCCTTCTGTTCCTGACCTCGTCTCCGGATCAGCACACGCTTCTGCACAGCTGGACAGGTGTGTGAGTGTGTGTTGTCGGGGTGTTTTCGCCGTGTTGAACAAACGTATCGATCCCTGTTCTGTTCTCTACATCTGCTCTCTGTTTAAACTCTTTATGTGTGTGTGTGTGGGTGTGTACTCGTAAAGCTATCGTTGTGGGGACCACTTCATTTTCCCAACTAAGCGAGGACTTTCTTTTCAAAGGCCGGTTTCAGGGTTAAGACTTGGTTTTAAGGTTCTGGTCTGACTCATGTTTAGTTCAGGGGTCGGGTTATTAGTTGTGATGGTTCAGGGAATGCTTTATTTAAATTTGAATGAACTTTATTGTCCTGTGCGCGGGACAAGGTCGTCCAGGATCATTGGGATTATTCTTGCGTAACTTCACGAGTCAACCAAGAACCTGAATGTTTAAATAAAATGACGCACACACACGTTTCTCCTCTCAAAGGTAGGTGCTAAAAATGCTGCCGTAACCTGTTGTTATCTGTCATTATTCATGTTTAATGCTAACACATCACTGATAGCATTTCATTATTCATTTTTTAAAATTGTATCTTAAACAGAACAGAGTTAAACATTTCGCCATCAAATCAATATCGTGCAAAAATAGATAATAAATTAATAAAATAGAATAAAGTTAACACTTAAAAGTGGCAGTTTGGAAGAAACCTGAACTGGAACCGGGTCGCCTCCTTTTGGGCTGTTGAGACAAAATGAGACTGTAAAGGAGAGTTTTTGTTGTTAGCTAGTGGTTCGCTAGTTTTTAGCTTGAGACAAAATGAGACCTTAAAGGAGATTTTAGGGGGTTATTTCTGGAGAAAGAAACCCAGCTTGTTGTTAGCTTGTTGTTGGCTTGTTGTTGGCGGCTTGTTGTTAACTTGTTGTTAGCTTGTTGTTGGCTTGTTGTTAGTTTGTTGTTGGCTTGTTTTTAGTTTGTTGATAGCTTGTTGTTAGCTTGTTGTTGGCTTGTTGTTGGCGGCTTGTTGTTAACTTGTTAACTTGTTGTTTGC
>NC_139846.1:25641098-25656098 GCF_963691815.1 Echiichthys vipera | reverse complement strand
GTAGAGACACACTGTAGATCTATATAAGTGTGTGTGTGTGTGTGTGCGGGTGTGTGTGTGCGTGTGCGTGCGTGTGTGTGGCGCCTATCTCGCGTTGAACTTCACATCCCGTCTATTCCGCGGATGCTCACTAAGCCACACTGTAACCTTGGGGCCGGTGCGCGCATGTTTGTATTCCTCAGTGTTTTTGTGACGTGCGGTGGGAGTTTTTTTTGACTCTTGTTTATGATTTTGGACGGCGTGCCACGGCTCGTCCTTGGCGCTGGCGTTTTGTCACATGAAAGCCTCGCCATCGGCCGCTGCCACGCTGCTCGGGCACAGCGAGCGCTTGGCAACGAAACAAGGGGTTTTCTCTGCAACTTTGTCACGCGGAGAGTCGTGTTTCACTTCCTCCAGAGCCGCACACTCAGCGGTTTCACACCTGACGCCTGCACCAGTGTCAGAATGACTCGTCTTCACCCGGCGCTCGGTCAAAAGGAAGATCTGTAGGATCTCTGCACTTCCTGTTCCCTTGTTTGGGAGTCGGTGTGTTTGTGTCTGTGTCTGAAAGTGGCGTAAAATCATCCCAGGGTCCTTTTCTGCACCTACACTCGTCATTAACGTAACAACTGTTAACGTAGAGATCCAGGAGAGATGCTAACAGGCGGACGTGGCTAACAGTGATTAGCTCGGGGCAGTACGGTGAAGTACTTACCTACTGGCCCCTGTACCAGCTCCTCTCATAGTAAAGTCCATTACAGTGGAAGGAGCCCATTGGTGCTTTGTTGTGTGTGTAGGGACTCTTCTCATGCTGAGTCTCCTACTGCTGGACATTAGAGAGAATGCAGCTTTAAGTGGAGTCTCCCCCTGCTGGACATTAGAGAGAATGCAGCTTTAAGTGGAGTCTCCTCCTGCTGGACATTAGAGAGAATGCAGCTTTAAGTGGAGTCTCCTCCTGCTGGACATTAGAGAGAATGCAGCTTTAAGTGGAGTCTCCTCCTGCTGGACATTAGAGAGAATGCAGCTTTAAGTGGAGTCTCCTCCTGCTGGACATTAGAGAGAATGCAGCTTTAAGTGGAGTCTCCTCCTGCTGGACATTAGAGAGAATGCAGCTTTAAGTGGAGTCTCCTCCTGCTGGACATTAGAGAGAATGCAGCTTTAAGTGGAGTCTCCCCCTGCTGGACATTAGAGAGAATGCAGCTTTAAGTGGAGTCTCCTCCTGCTGGACATTAGAGAGAATGCAGCTTTAAGTGGAGTCTCCTCCTGCTGGACATTAGAGAGAATGCAGCTTTAAGTGGAGTCTCCTCCTGCTGGACATTAGAGAGAATGCAGCTTTAAGTGGAGTCTCCTCCTGCTGGACATTAGAGAGAATGCAGCTTTAAGTGGAGTCTCCTCCTGCTGGACATTAGAGAGAATGTAGCTTTAAGTGGAGTCTCCTCCTGCTGGACATTAGAGAGAATGCAGCTTTAAGTGGAGTCTCCTCCTGCTGGACATTAGAGAGAATGCAGCTTTAAGTGGAGTCTCCTCCTGCTGGACATTAGAGAGAATGCAGCTTTAAGTGGAGTCTCCTCCTGCTGGACATTAGAGAGAATGCAGCTTTAAGTGGAGTCTCCTCCTGCTGGACATTAGAGAGAATGCAGCTTTAAGTGAACTTCTCCATCTTTATTCTCCAGTCTGAAGCCTCTAACTGCGTCTTTGTGGTTGTTTCATCGTCTCCGATGTGTCCGCACGGCGTCAGCCCTCAGATTTATCACGTCAGAGGGCGAGCGGGGGAACGGAGCGGGGGAACGGAGCGGGGGAACGGAGCGGGACGTGAATCGCAGATCGTAAAACCAAAAAAGAAGAAACACCGCGGAGGTCAAATGTGCTGACGAGCGACTAATTAATTTATAATCACGTAAAAACGGGAGAAAACTCATCTCTCTCTCTCTCTCTCTGTCCTTTCCATTCTCTCCATCATTCAACCTCTGACAGGAGACGAGACAACCGCCCTTTGTCCGTCCCACTCAAATATTTGTCCTCACACACACACACACACACACACACACACACACACACACACACACTCGGGGAGCATCCCTGATCCAGACAAAGGGATGTTGCATTGCAGAGGCATTGCAGCAAAATGGATTATTGCTCCTAAATCCACTTTTACCTTTAGCTGCTGGTGTCATATTACACACACACACACACACACACACACACACACACACACACACACACACACACACACACACACACACACACACACACACACACACACACACACACACACACACACACACACACAGACACACACAGACAGACACAGTTATTAACCCACTGAACTAAAGGAGACGGTTAAGTTTAGTCACTAAAGGAGACGGTTAAGTTTAGTCACTAAAGGAGACGGTTAAGTTTAGTCACTAAAGGAGACGGTTAAGTTTAGACACTAAAGGAGACCGTTAAGTTTAGTCACTAAAGGAGACGGTTAAGTTTAGACACTAAAGGAGACGGTTAAGTTTAGTCTCTAAAGGTGACGGTTAAGTTTAGTCACTAAAGGAGACGGTTAAGTTTAGTCACTAAAGGAGACGGTTAAGTTTAGACACTAAAGGTGACTGTTAAGTTTAGACACTAAAGGAGACGGTTAAGTTTAGTCACTAAAGGTGACGGTTAAGTTTAGACACTAAAGGACGGTTAAGTTTAGACACTAAAGGAGACGGTTAAGTTTAGTCACTAAAGGAGACGGTTAAGTTTAGACACTAAAGGAGACGGTTAAGTTTAGACACTAAAGGAGACGGTTAAGTTTAGACTCTAAAGGAGACGGTTAAGTTTAGACACTAAAGGAGACGGTTAAGTTTAGACACTAAAGGAGACGGTTAAGTTTAGTCTCTAAAGGTGACGGTTAAGTTTAGTCACTAAAGGAGACGGTTAAGTTTAGACACTAAAGGAGACGGTTAAGTTTAGTCTCTAAAGGAGACGGTTAAGTTTAGACACTAAAGGAGACGGTTAAGTTTAGACACTAAAGGTGACTGTTAAGTTTAGACACTAAAGGAGACGGTTAAGTTTAGTCACTAAAGGTGACGGTTAAGTTTAGACACTAAAGGAGACGGTTAAGTTTAGACACTAAAGCAGACGGTTAAGTTTAGTCTCTAAAGGAGACGGTTAAGTTTAGTCACTAAAGGAGACGGTTAAGTTTAGACACTAAAGGAGACGGTTAAGTTTAGTCACTAAAGGAGACGGTTAAGTTTAGTCACTAAAGGAGACGGTTAAGTTTAGTCACTAAAGGAGACGGTTAAGTTTAGACACTAAAGGAGACGGTTAAGTTTAGTCACTAAAGGAGACGGTTAAGTTTAGTCACTAAAGGTGACGGTTAAGTTTAGACACTAAAGGAGACGGTTAAGTTTAGTCACTAAAGGAGACGGTTAAGTTTAGCCTCTAAAGGAGACGGTTAAGTGACGGTTAAGTTTAGTCTCTACAGGACTTGGTTCAGATCAGATAAAGGTGGATTCTCTCAGTTCTTCAGGGACTTGAACCCGCGGTCCTCCGGCTCACAGTCCTGAGTTTAATAACGGCGAGGACTCTGACTCAGAGGCGAGCAGCCGTCACGCTGCGGTGGCAGACTCGTGTTTGATGGGGTGGAAAAGGTGAAGACGCCGTTCATCTTACATGAGGAGAAAAGGTCATGTGACACTTCCAGACAATATATCGCTGGACCACCGCGGACGGACGGACGGACGGACGGACGTGGTCCTGCCGCGGACGGACGGACGTGGTCCTGCGGTTCGGATCCCTTCAGACACACACACTGAAGCAAACCTGCCTCTTACTCTCTGATCGAACGTCGCTCTGCGGCTGAATCACCTCCTCTCTCCTTGTCTTCATGGTCACGTGTCTTCTTTGGGACTGACCTTCTTCCTAGCGTGAGATCGGCACCATATGTCTGTTCCCGTGGCACCGCACGCCACCGCACACGCACATATGCACGCCACCGCACACGCACATATGCACGCCACCGCACACGCACACATGCACGCCTACGCACATGTAGACACACACACTGCTGACTTTAGTCCTCCAGAGGGTCCACGCTTCTGTAACCCGGGACTCTTTCAGCGACTCATGACTCCACACAAAAACACCAGGCGCCCCCTGATGCTGTCTGGCACAGTCACCGCTGAGGCAAAGGAGACTCCACTTAAAGCTGGACATTAGAGAGAATGCAGCTTTAAGTGGAGTCTCCTCCTGCTGGACATTAGAGAGAATGCAGCTGTAAGTGGAGTCTCCTCCTGCTGGACATTAGAGAGAATGCAGCTTTAAGTGGAGTCTCCTCCTGCTGGACATTAGAGAGAATGCAGCTTTAAGTGGAGTCTCCTCCTGCTGGACATTAGAGAGAATGCAGCTTTAAGTGGAGTCTCCTCCTGCTGGACATTAGAGAGAATGCAGCTTTAAGTGGAGTCTCCTCCTGCTGGACATTAGAGAGAATGCAGCTTTAAGTGGAGTCTCCTCCTGCTGGACATTAGAGAGAATGCAGCTTTAAGTGGAGTCTCCTCCTGCTGGACATTAGAGAGAATGCAGCTTTAAGTGGAGTCTCCTCCTGCTGGACATTAGAGAGAATGCAGCTTTAAGTGGAGTCTCCTCGTGCTGGACATTAGAGAGAATGCAGCTTTAAGTGGAGTCTCCTCCTGCTGGACATTAGAGAGAATGCAGCTTTAAGTGGAGTCTCCTCCTGCTGGACATTAGAGAGAATGCAGCTTTAAGTGGAGTCTCCTCCTGCTGGACATTAGAGAGAATGCAGCTTTAAGTGGAGTCTCCTCCTGCTGGACATTAGAGAGAATGCAGCTTTAAGTGGAGTCTCCTCCTGCTGGACATTAGAGAGAATGCAGCTTTAAGTGGAGTCTCCTCCTGCTGGACATTAGAGAGAATGCAGCTTTAAGTGGACATTAGAGACATTTCATTAAAATACCTTTATTTAAAGCTTTATTTGTCATTGACCCATAATCAACCTGACCTCAGCGCTGCTCCCTCTTTGTCCAAATACGGTCACGTCTGGTTTTAAAAATCCAAGATGGCGACGGCCAAAATGGCGGTCCACAAGCCAACGTGTGACGTCACGCTGGCCACGCCCATCTTTGTTCTACAGTCTGTGGTTTGTGACTGAAACCTGTGAAAGCGCAGGAGAACATGTAAACAGATGTTTGTCTCTAACTCCTCTGTGATGTGTTTCCAGCTCCATGGACCAATCAGCATGAGGCTCGTCAACAGCCCCCTGTCCTCGCTCCTCCCCCTCCTACGGGCCCCGCCCCGCCCTCTGCTCCATCGCTGCTGTCTGTCAACCGGCTCGACCAATGGCGGCGCACCGTCCTTCAGGTGCCTCAGCACGGATGGCCCCGCCCCTCGCCCCGTGATTGGTCAGGACTCAGTGGACGTGTCGGGCCGCTCGTACCCCCGCGATGACTTCACCAACGTCACGCCCAAGATCTTGGACAAGGTCGGCCGCAACCTCCACAACCAATCACATCATCCTCTGTGGCTGATCAAAGAGCGGATCAAGGCGCACTTCTACAGGTACGTCACCGTGAATGCAGCTTTAAGTGGACATTAGAGGGAATGCAGCTTTAAGTGGAGTCTCCTCCTGCTGGACATTAGAGAGAATGCAGCTTTAAGTGGAGTCTCCTCCTGCTGGACATTAGAGGGAATGCAGCTTTAAGTGGAGTCTCCTCCTGCTGGACATTAGAGAGAATGCAGCTTTAAGTGGAGTCTCCCCCTGCTGGACATTAGAGAGAATGCAGCTTTAAGTGGAGTCTCCTCCTGCTGGACATTAGAGAGAATGCAGCTTTAAGTGGAGTCTCCCCCTGCTGGACATTAGAGAGAATGCAGCTTTAAGTGGAGTCTCCTCCTGCTGGACATTAGAGAGAATGCAGCTTTAAGTGGAGTCTCCTCCTGCTGGACATTAGAGAGAATGCAGCTTTAAGTGGAGTCTCCTCCTGCTGGACATTAGAGAGAATGCAGCTTTAAGTGGAGTCTCCTCCTGCTGGACATTAGAGAGAACGCAGCTTTAAGTGGAGTCTCCCCCTGCTGGACATTAGAGAGAATGCAGCTTTAAGTGGAGTCTCCTCCTGCTGGACATTAGAGAGAATGCAGCTTTAAGTGGAGTCTCCTCCTGCTGGACATTAGAGAGAATGCAGCTTTAAGTGGAGTCTCCTCCTGCTGGACATTAGAGAGAATGCAGCTTTAAGTGGAGTCTCCTCCTGCTGGACATTAGAGAGAATGCAGCTTTAAGTGGAGTCTCCTCCTGCTGGACATTAGAGAGAACGCAGCTTTAAGTGGAGTCTCCCCCTGCTGGACATTAGAGAGAATGCAGCTTTAAGTGGAGTCTCCTCCTGCTGGACATTAGAGAGAATGCAGCTTTAAGTGGAGTCTCCTCCTGCTGGACATTAGAGAGAATGCAGCTTTAAGTGGAGTCTCCTCCTGCTGGACATTAGAGAGAATGCAGCTTTAAGTGGAGTCTTCTCCTGCTGGACATTAGAGAGAATGCAGCTTTAAGTGGAGTCTCCTCCTGCTGGACATTAGAGAGAATGCAGCTTTAAGTGGAGTCTCCTCCTGCTGGACATTAGAGAGAATGCAGCTTTAAGTGGAGTCTCCTCCTGCTGGACATTAGAGAGAATGCAGCTTTAAGTGGAGTCTCCTCCTGCTGGACATTAGAGAGAATGCAGCTTTAAGTGGAGTCTCCTCCTGCTGGACATTAGAGAGAATGCAGCTTTAAGTGGAGTCTCCTCCTGCTGGACATTAGAGAGAATGCAGCTTTAAGTGGAGTCTCCTCCTGCTGGACATTAGAGAGAATGCAGCTTTAAGTGGAGTCTCCTCCTGCTGGACATTAGAGAGAATGCAGCTTTAAGTGGAGTCTCCTCCTGCTGGACATTAGAGAGAATGCAGCTTTAAGTGGAGTCTTCTCCTGCTGGACATTAGAGAGAATGCAGCTTTAAGTGGAGTCTCCTCCTGCTGGACATTAGAGAGAATGCAGCTTTAAGTGGAGTCTCCTCCTGCTGGACATTAGAGAGAATGCAGCTTTAAGTGGAGTCTCCTCCTGCTGGACATTAGAGAGAATGCAGCTTTAAGTGGAGTCTCCCCCTGCTGGACATTAGAGAGAATGCAGCTTTAAGTGGAGTCTCCTCCTGCTGGACATTAGAGAGAATGCAGCTTTAAGTGGAGTCTCCTCCTGCTGGACATTAGAGAGAATGCAGCTTTAAGTGGAGTCTCCTCCTGCTGGACATTAGAGAGAATACAGCTTTAAGTGGAGTCTCCTCCTGCTGGACATTAGAGAGAATGCAGCTTTAAGTGGAGTCTCCCCCTGCTGGACATTAGAGAGAATGCAGCTTTAAGTGGAGTCTCCTCCTGCTGGACATTAGAGAGAATGCAGCTTTAAGTGGAGTCTCCTCCTGCTGGACATTAGAGAGAATGCAGCTTTAAGTGGAGTCTCCTCCTGCTGGACATTAGAGAGAATGCAGCTTTAAGTGGAGTCTCCTCCTGCTGGACATTAGAGAGAATGCAGCTTTAAGTGGAGTCTCCTCCTGCTGGACATTAGAGAGAATGCAGCTTTAAGTGGAGTCTCCTCCTGCTGGACATTAGAGAGAATGCAGCTGTAAGTGGAGTCTCCTCCTGCTGGACATTAGAGAGAATGCAGCTTTAAGTGGAGTCTCCTCCTGCTGGACATTAGAGAGAATGCAGCTTTAAGTGGAGTCTCCTCCTGCTGGACATTAGAGAGAATGCAGCTGTAAGTGGAGTCTCCTCCTGCTGGACATTAGAGAGAATGCAGCTTTAAGTGGAGTCTCCCCCTGCTGGACATTAGAGAGAATGCAGCTTTAAGTGGAGTCTCCTCCTGCTGGACATTAGAGAGAATGCAGCTTTAAGTGGAGTCTCCTCCTGCTGGACATTAGGGAGACTGCAGCTTTAAGTGTAAGCTGTGTGTGCAGTAGTCTGACGCTCTAACTCAGCTGCTCCTGTGTCGTCCCGTCCTGTTTCCCGTGCTCGTGTCTATCCTCGCAGCACAGACTGCTGACTGACTCTCTCCGCGGGCTCGACGCGTCCTCGGGGACGGGCGAGTGTAAAACTCTGCTGCAGTGAAATATTGTTACGCTGCCGGTTATTTTCCACACTCGCCATAAAACTCCAACGCACACAGCAGCTCCGCGCATTAATGCTGCATTAATAAGTGATTAAGTAGTCGGCGAGTGCGTTGCGTGACAGTGGTTTATGGCTCTGCCATTTCAGCGGCCGTGAACTTCCCTCTCTGCAGACGCCGGCGTGCTCTGATGGCAGCGGGGCGCACGCTCTGAGGACACCCGGGGGCTGCTGGGTAATTCTCAAAGCAGATGAAAGCTTCATCAACAGCTGCTCTCCATTCCTGCTTTCTTTTGTTTGAGACTTATTACAACATGAATAAAATATATTCATCCAGAGCAGAGTTAGGGCGCACTCCCACTGTGCCTCCGTCCCGTGCCCCAGCATGTTTCACGGCTAAAGTCTGGTTCCTTTGACCAGTGTGAGTGCAACCGTACCGCGTCTAGGAGCGGCACGCTTGCCGTCCACGGCCCGTTTGGGAGAGGTGGGCTTTAGTAAAGCACGTTTGCACGTGTACGAGCACGAGCGTGCGCACGTGTACGAGCACGAGGCCTACGGCGGTTCTGAGGTCATTTCCTGTGCGCCTGTTGGGACGTAGAAAAAAGAAGGAGGGACCATGCGCGGACATTTCAAACAATGGCGGTGAAAGGTTCACGTTGGTGTGATGCGGAGGTGGAGTGTTTACTGCAGATTTGGTCGATGAAAAGATTCAAAAACAGTCGACAAGACGCACAAAAACTCTGAGGTCTACGGAAAGATCTGGAAACAAAGCCACGCATCGCCATGACGTCATCAATGCGTGTGACGTGTTACGGCGTGATGACGTATAGGCAGCAAGAAGCATTCTCCGAGGCCCAGGTAGTGTGAGTACAAACGGGCCTGGAGGGGGGGACAAGGACCCTAAAGCACGGGGCACGGGACGGACGCACAGTGGGAGGGCGCTCTAACCTGTGACGGAGGCACAGTGGGAGGGCGCCCTTAGTTAAGCCACTGTTCTGCAGGGGGGTTGTTTCCAGACACCGGGTCGAGTCCCAAACTCTTGGACGTCTTCGTCTGATGTGAAGCTTCTGGGCTTCGGTCAAACTAATGACATCAACAACATCATACGTGCAAGTCATACCGGATCAGTTAAAGGTTGAATCTGCAGAATGAGCAGAACTCCGCCATCTAGCGTCTCAAGATCGTAGACGCTACAACAAAAAATAACTCCAGCAGTCGGGTTGCCAGGTTGGTTGCTGAGTGTGTCAGCGATCAGCCGGCTCCATGTCAGGGAGGAATCAAACAGGGGAACCACTCATTTGGACTAAGCAGAATTAAACGTTAGCCGGTCTTTCTTTGAGCGCTGTGTGATCCGTTAGCTCGCTCTCAACTCCACACGAGTCCTTGTTTCTGTAGCAACAACAGTCAACCCTGGCAACCCGCAACGCCCGCCGCTATTGGCCGCTACCATGGAAACAGAACGGGACAGAAAGTCATCGTCAAACCCAACAAACATTTAAAATATTCATTATTATTCAGTATAAATTCAATACTTTGTGTTCTCGTTCAGTATCGCACACGTCTCTTCGGTCAGTGCCGTGTCTGTGCATTCATATCTAAGCTCCGCACCAACTCCTGTGCAACCTTCCGCAGCTCTTACATCGGCCGCTGGGGCAACCCGCTCTTCTCCGTCCACGACACCCTGAGCCCCGTGGTCACCGTGGAGCAGAACTTCGACAGGTCAGCGCTGATTTGAATTGAACATCAGACACAATATGACCGTGATGTTCTGTTAGAGTCCGTGAAGTGAATCTTTTGGTGTGATTTGATTGACAGCTTGCTGATCCCGCCCGGACACCCGAGCAGGAAGCGAGGAGACAACTACTACCTGAACAGGTGAGTGACGCCGCTCAGGATGGACGATTTGAAGACGAAGACGCGTTCGTCGCTATATTCGCGTTACTTGTCATGTGAAAATTGATGGAAATGCGCGTCTACGACTCCGACGTGCAAGTTGAAATTACATTATAGATTATAACAGCAGCAGGAAGCGTCATGTAGGACCACTGCAGCAGGCACCACCACCATCAGCAGAGACCTGCAGACAGGACCACTGCAGCATGCACCACCACCATCAGCAGAGACCTGCACACACAGGACCACAGCAGCAGGCACCACCACCACCAGCAGAGACCTGCAGACAGGACCACTGCAGCATGCACCACCACCATCAGCAGAGACCTGCAGACAGGACCACTGCAGCATGCACCACCACCATCAGCAGAGACCTGCACACAGGACCACGGCAGCAGGCACCACCACCATCAGCAGAGACCTACACACAGGACCACGGCAGCAGGCACCACCACCATCAGCAGAGACCTGCACACAGGACCACAGCAGCAGGCACCACCACCATCGGCAGAGACCTGCACACAGGACCACAGCAGCAGGCACCACCACCATCGGCATAGACCTGCACACAGGACCACAGCAGCAGGCACCACCACCATCAGCAGAGACCTACACACAGGACCAGGGCAGCAGGCACCACCACCATCAGCAGAGACCTGCACACAGGACCACGGCAGCAGGCACCACCACCATCAGCAGAGACCTACACACAGCACCACGGCAGCAGGCACCACCACCATCAGCAGAGACCTGAGAGACGACAAAGCACAAACAACTCCAGGGAAGAAGTTGAATTAGTAACATGCATTGATGAGACATGAATGATACAAACAGAGAGGAGAGAAGCTCAGAGGATCAGGAACAGGATGATCCCCCGGCAGACTAGGCCTATAGCAGCGTTTATAAGAACAACATCAGCTTAAACATAGCAACATTGCTAAGGGCTCGTAAGCCCTGAGTATATAAAACTTTGGACACTACATGCACTACTTTTCATGCAACTTCCTCGTGTCTATAGTGTGCGGTGTGATCACAGCTGTAACCTGAGAGTGACAAAGGACAGGACTTCATGGATGCAACAAGTCCATTTTCCAACCCGGACCATCTGTTGATCTGATTGATCACTTTAATGTTGTTTAATATCAGAAACGTGTCACCAAGACGGATTTAACACGCAGATGAAGCTAATTTTATGGCTAGCTAGCCGGGTCGCTAGTTCCACCGTGCCTTAATGCTTCAGTTTGTCCTGATCGGAGCATTTAACAGCTCTGTAACGTGAACGCATCCTGAACTTGTTTCCTGTTCCAGGAGGACGATGCTCCGCGCCCACACCTCGGCCCACCAGAGGGAGCTGGTGAGCTCCGGTCTCGACGCCTTTCTATTGGCCGGGGACGTTTACAGGCGGGACGAGATCGACGCCAGTCACTACCCCGTCTTCCACCAGATGGAGGGAGTCCGCCTCTTCTCCAACCACGAGGTAGACTTCAACATTTGGTCGCTTGTCAGTGGCTTCTTATCCCTTTGCTGCTTCACCACATCACCACGCAGACTCTCTTAGTCCTGTTTTGGTGGAGGACCCGTAGACGCAGAACACTATAGACGTAAGAGGCTCCTTAAGTGTCCCGCGTGTCTCCAGCTGTTCTCTCAGGTGCAGCACGGCGAGGATCTGTCTCTGTTCGAGGCCGGAGGTCGGCGGACGCCACAGAAACAGGAAGCTCACTCTCTGGAGGCCGTGAAGCTGCTGGAGTTCGACCTGAAACACACGCTGACTCGACTCGTCACGCACCTGTTCGGAGGAGGTGAGACACACCTGAGACACAGGAAGCACCTGGATGTGTCTGAGTTTCACTTTAATGGGCTCATCACTGTCATCCTCATCTGCTTCTTCTTCTTCGAACTCTTCCTCCTCTTCTTCTTCTTCTTCCTCCCGCTCTTCTTCAGATCTGGAGGTCCGGTGGGTCGACTGTTACTTCCCCTTCACTCACCCGTCCTTTGAGATGGAGGTGCGTTTCCAGGGCGACTGGATGGAGGTGCTGGGCTGCGGCGTGATGGAGCAGGAGCTGCTGAACTCAGGTGCACACACACACACACACACACACACACCCCTTACACAGCCTTGCACAAGGGCTCGAGGCAGCAACAGGTACAGCCTCAGAAGCAATGCATGCTGGGTCGTACATTGTATAAGTTTTCATTATTATTCCATGCAACAAACTTTATAAAATATACTTTTAACTGATTATTAATTATTAACTTCCCTTACGGAGCAACGTAAACAAAGAAAAGTGTAAACGCTAACGCTCTCCGCACTGATGAATAATGAAAAGTTATTAAAATACCGTCAGCTGTAACTCAGATTAACTCTAATCCTCATTTGGAGACGAGCGCGGATCAATACGCGCCCTCTCCGCGCCCTCTCCGGGCCCTCACCGCGCCCTCACCGCGCCCTCACCGCGCCCTCACCGCGCCCTCTCCGCGCCCTCACCGCGCCGTTCCTTCCTCCTCTTAGTAGCTGTCTTATTTTACTTCACTGCTCTGACTAAATTATGTTTTGCGGAGAAGCTTCTTCCTGAGGGACGGAAATATATGTATTGATTTTATTGAACTACTAAATATTAATGAGTCAACGTCTTAAAATAAACAGGATTTGCTCAAAGGCTTTGGTTCAGAGACACTTGAGAGGTACTTTGTTTGCTCTACTTCAAGTTTGCGGAACTTTTGTTTGCTCTACTTTAATTTTGCAGAACTTTTGTTTGCTCTACTTCAAGTTTGCGGAACTGTTGTTTGCTCTACTTCAAGTTTGCGGAACTTTTGTTTGCTCTACTTCAAGTTTACGGAACTTTTGTTTGCTCTACTTCAAGTTTGCGGAACTTTAGTTTGCTCTACTTCAAGTTTACGGAACTTTAGTTTGCTCTACTTCAAGTTTGCGGAACTTTTGTTTGCTCTACTTTAATTTTGCGGAACTTTTGTTTGCTCTACTTCAAGTTTGCGGAACTTTTGTTTGCTCTACTTCAAGTTTGCGGAACTTTTGTTTGATCTGCTTCAAGTTTGCGGAACTTTTGTTTGCTCTACTTTAATTTTGCGGAACTTTTGTTTGCTCTACTTCAAGTTTGCGGAACTTTCGTTTGCTCTACTTCAAGTTTGCGGAACTTTTGTTTGCTCTACTTCAACTTTGCGGAACTTTAGTTTACTCTACTTCAACTTTGCGGAACTTTTGTTTGCTCTACTTCAACTTTGCGGAACTTTCGTTTGCTCTACTTCAACTTTGCGGAACTTTCGTTTGCTCTACTTCAACTTTGCGGAACTTTCGTTTGCTCTACTTCAACTTTGCGGAACTTTAGTTTACTCTACAAGTTTGCGGAACTTTTGTTTACTCTACTTCAAGTTTGCGGAACTGTTGTTTACTCTACTTCAAGTTTGCGGAACTGTTGTTTGCGAGCTGTATTAGAGCAGCTTTAACCATTAGTGTTCTGGTGGTTTTTCAAAATAAAAGCCCTTTTTGGAGCTAAACTGTGCATATTTTGGCCGTCATGCTGTTTGTTCGCGGAACTTTTACTTCCTACAAGTTGGTTTTAGTACTTTTATGAGACGCAGTAGTGTGTTGATAACTCTCTCACACGCGCACACACACACACACACACACACACACACACACACACACACACACACACACTCGGGTCAGGGATTGATTTGTTGATTCGTCCAGCAGGATGTTTGACACATGGAAACTGTTCACAATGAAAGAGAACAAACACACACACACACACACACACACACACACACACACACACACACACACACACACACAGACACACACACACACGCACACACACACACACCTCTCTCTCAGTCAGTCGGCTAAGTGGCTATCTTGCAGCTTTGCCCTTGAACAAAGCTGCAGCGCCGCTTCACTTCACCGCTGCTTGTTCCAATCAATAATACATGCTTTAAAACGCTGTGTGTGTGTGTGTGTGTGTGTGTGTGTGTGTGTGTGTGTGTGTGTGTGTGTGTGTGTGTGTGTGTGTGTGTGTGTGTGTGTGTGTGTTAAAGTTTTCTACGGTTTCCTAACTTAAACGACACCCTTTCACAATAAAAGCCCCTGAATGTGTAACTGTCGCAGCAGTAGTCACTATAAAGGTGACGGTTAAGTTTAGTCTCTAAAGGAGACGGTTAAGTTTAGTCTCTAAAGGTGACGGTTAAGTTTAGTCACTAAAGGAGACGGTTAAGTTTAGTCACTAAAGGAGACGGTTAAGTTTAGACACTAAAGGAGACCGTTAAGTTTAGTCACTAAAGGAGACGGTTAAGTTTAGTCTCTAAAGGTGACGGTTAAGTTTAGTCACTAAAGGAGACGGTTAAGTTTAGTCACTAAAGGAGACGGTTAAGTTTAGTCACTAAAGGAGACGGTTAAGTTTAGTCACTAAAGGAGACCGTTAAGTTTAGTCACTAAAGGAGACGGTTAAGTTTAGTCTCTAAAGGTGACGGTTAAGTTTAGTCACTAAAGGAGACGGTTAAGTTTAGTCTCTAAAGGAGACGGTTAAGTTTAGTCACTAAAGGAGACGGTTAAGTTTAGTCTCTAAAGGAGACGGTTAAGTTTAGTCACTAAAGGAGACGGTTAAGTTTAGACACTAAAGGAGACGGTTAAGTTTAGTCACTAAAGGAGACGGTTAAGTTTAGTCACTAAAGGAGACGGTTAAGTTTAGACACTAAAGGAGACGGTTAAGTTTAGTCACTAAAGGAGACGGTTAAGTTTAGTCTCTCAAGGAGACGGTTAAGTTTAGTCACTAAAGGAGACGGTTAAGTTTAGTCTCTCAAGG
This sequence comes from Echiichthys vipera, assembly GCF_963691815.1. Taxonomy (NCBI): domain Eukaryota; kingdom Metazoa; phylum Chordata; class Actinopteri; order Perciformes; family Trachinidae; genus Echiichthys; species Echiichthys vipera. Next base: position 25,641,312 of record NC_139846.1, on the reverse strand, counting down.
AGACGGTTAAGTGTAGACCACTAAAGGAGACGGTTAAGTTTAGACTCTAAAGGAGACGGTTAAGTTTAGTCTCTAAAGGTGACGGTTAAGTTTAGTCTCTCAAGGAGACGGTTAAGTTTAGTCTCTAAAGGAGACGGTTAAGTTTAGTCACTAAAGGAGACGGTTAAGTTTAGACACTAAAGGAGACGGTTAAGTTTAGTCTCTAAAGGAGACG
>NC_139846.1:25605488-25630488 GCF_963691815.1 Echiichthys vipera | reverse complement strand
TCCACGGCCCGTTTGGGAGAGGTGGGCTTTAGTAAAGCACGTTTGCACGTGTACGAGCACGAGCGTGCGCACGTGTACGAGCACGAGGCCTACGGCGGTTCTGAGGTCATTTCCTGTGCGCCTGTTGGGACGTAGAAAAAAGAAAGAGGGACCATGCGCGGACATTTCAAACAATGGCGGTGAAAGGTTCACGTTGGTGTGATGCGGAGGTGGAGTGTTTACTGCAGATTTGGTCGATGAAAAGATTCAAAAACAGTCGACAAGACGCACAAAAACTCTGAGGTCTACGGAAAGATCTGGAAACAAAGCCACGCATCGCCATGACGTCATCAATGCGTGTGACGTGTTACGGCGTGATGACGTATAGGCAGCAAGAAGCATTCTCCGAGGCCCAGGTAGTGTGAGTACAAACGGGCCTGGAGGGGGGGACAAGGACCCTAAAGCACGGGGCACGGGACGGAGGCACAGTGGGAGGGCGCCCTTAATGTCCCATTGAGCCAGCACAAAGAATACCAAGATGGCGACGGCTAAACGCCAAACTGGAGGCTTGAAAATGGCGTCAACGTCTGTTGGTTTTGCTTGTCTGCGGCGTGGCTGCCTGAGAGGCTGAACCCGGGGCATAAAAGCCCCTCACAACAAAGTTCGATTCCCTCTGAAGCTGTGGAACGTGGATGGAAGCGGATGTTTGAAGGATCAGTCAGGATGAAATTTGTCTCTGGGCCGTTTGTTTGCGGTGACAGTTGCTCCGAGGCGTCGTCGCTGCGTTGTGTGCGCTCAGCACATTAACTGCATCATCAGAGTCTGACTCACACACTCCTCACACTGATTTATCTCCGCAGCCTGTTTCCCAGCGTTCAACCCCGTCCCTCCGCCAACGATGACCAACCGGGCGCCGCTGCGTCCCACACGGGTCCAGTCTGGTGTTTGTGTCTTCACTCGTCATCGTGTCGCAGCTGTTCATCACCCGTGTGTGTCTCTTTCCTGTTTCCACGTCAACACTTTTAATTAAAACTACTTTGATCACACGGAGACGACGAAAGTGTCGAACTGAAGCGACGATGAGATCCAGGAACGACCTCAAAGTGTGTGAGGGGGTCAAAGTAGTGGTTGTGTTTGCGTGTAAAGGTAAAAACACTAAAGTGAGCTCTGATCTGCTCACGTGGCGTGTGTGTTTCCGTAACATCCGCTCCATCTGCACACCTGGCGTGCACACTACGTCCTGTTTACACACTACTGCGTCACCGTTTGCACGCAGATTTCCCTCCAAAGAGGCTCGTCTAAACGCGGTGGGGTGAGAACTTGACCCCAGCGCCCCCCCTTGGGGTGGACTGGGGTCCTCGTGGCCTGATCCCGGCCCCCCTGAGCCCGTGCACCTGCGGCAGCGGCGCTCACTTCGCTCCACCTGTGAGAAGAACCTGAAATATTTAGGGAGCAGGACGTGTTCTTCTGTTCCTGCGTGGGACGGAGCTCCTCTCTGCTCCTGTTGTGCTGGGGTTTGTCCCGCGGGTTACACCGGCATCAACACTTGTGTGTGTCTTCAGACGGTCCGCCGCTGCACTGAGCCGCTGCACTGAGCCGCTGCACTGAGCCCTTGTCACGCTCTGTTTCCCTCTGACCAGAGTGTGCGGCCGCAGGCGGGCGAGCACAGCACTGTTCCCGTCTGTGAGTCTCTGGATTCAAACGAGTCAAAGGTGAGAGAAGAATCACAGCGAGACACACAGGTCTGAGTCTGCAGGTGTGAGTCCGCAGGTTTGAGTCTGCAGGTCTGAGTCTGCAGGTTTGAGTCCGCAGGTCTGAGTCCGCAGGTTTGAGTCTGCAGGTTTGAGTCCGCAGGTTTGAGTCTGCAGGTTTGAGTCTGCAGGTTTGAGTCTTCCGCCTCTCTCTCTTATTTCCTCCGTCTCCATCTCTCCTCGGAGCGCCTTCAGGAGGAACCCGACGCCGTTCATCCCCTCCTCGTTATTCGCTCGTTAGCGTGAATTCATTAAGAGCAGAGAAGAAGAACCCCTTTTGTCTCAGATGGAGGTTTTAGCGGGCGTCTGAACGCCGTGACCCTGCGGCAGCTAAACGCTTTACACGTGTCAGAGAGAGGGAAGGTCCTCGCCGTTCTCTGACTCCTGCAGCGCCGACATCCCCAACACGTCTCTGTGAAGTACGTGTGCAGCTTCCTCAAGTGTCTCTCACTGAATACGCTTTAAAGCAGCTCATTGAGAGGTGAGAGTGGAGCGGGCGATACAGACGCATCACATCACGCATAAACATATATCATTCATTCATTCATTCATCTTCAGCCTCTTGTCCCTGTCGGGGTCGCGGGGGGCTGGAGCCGATCCCAGCTGACATCGGGCGTGAGGCGGGGTCCACCCTGGACAGGACGCCAGATTATGACAGGACACATAGAGACGAACAGAGACAGACAACCATTCACACCTACGGGTGATTTAGAGTCATCAATGAACCCAACACCTGCACGTCTTTGGACTGTGGGAGGAAACCGGAGAACCCGGAGAAAACCCACGCACACACGGGGACAACACGCAAACTCCACACAGAAGGGCCCCAGCAGGGATTCAAACCAGGAACCCTCTCGCTGTGAGGCGGTAGTGCTAACCACCACACATATATATATATAATCTTGTCCTGGGCACCTCCAAGACCTGGAGCGGGTCACAGACGTCAGGAGGAAGACAAAACAGACCCTTGACCCCGGATCATCGGGGGAAACGGGTGGAACGGGTGACGGACTTCCGGTTTCTCGGCGTGCACGTACACGAGGACTTAACCTGGAACTTTAACACCACAACCACCATCGAGAACGCACAACAGAGACTGGAACAATCTGACTCAGAAACGTCCGGTGTCATTCTATCGTTGCTCCATAGAAGCATCCTGACTTAGAGCGCCCTCCCACTGTGCCCCAAATCTGCAGTAAACACTCCACCTCCGCATCACACCAACGTGAACCTAGAACCTAGGTCTAGATGACCTTTAAAATGCTTTTAAAGTTAAATTATTTCTGCACCTTTAAGGGAGTGTGCTGTAAATGCCGTTGTTCTGGATCAAAGACAATAAAGACCATTCTAATTCATATGTGAGCATCTCGGATGAAGAACCTTTGTGAACAGATTCGTTTGTGCCACGGACATTTAACCCAAAGTGTCCTAAAGCTCCTGCTGCCTCTGCTGCTGCTGCTGCTGCCGCTGCTGCCTCTGCTGCTGCTGCTGCTGCTGCTGCTGCTGCTGCTGCTGTTACTGCTGTTACTGCTGCTGCTGCTGCTGCTGCTGCTGCTGCTGCTGCCTCTGCCTCTGCTGCTGCTGCTGCTGCTGCTGCTGCTGCTGCGGTGTGACTGGACTCCTCACTGTTTCACTCTCACAACACTTCCTGGTTTCTATTTTATTCCCGTCGTGTGCAGTGAAAGTGTCGCAATGGACAGAAAAGATGATCATGAAGTTGAAATTATGAATTATTTAAAGTGTAATTCCTGCGTAAAATCATCCCACGGTCAAAGCACCAATGGGCTCCTTCCACTGTAATGGACTTTACTATGAGAGGAGCTGGTACAGGGGCCAGTAGGTAAGTCTTTAAAACACTCCTTTAATAAACTCTGGCTTCACTAACTACGCTGTTGCTGCTTTGTTGTGTGTAGGGACTCTTCTCATGCTGCTGCAGAGGTTTGCTGTTATTTTCAGCAGCATTAGTGGTTAAAAAAGACCTTTGAATGCCTTCACCGTGCTGCCCCGAGCTAACCACTGTTAGCCACGTCCGCCTGTTAGCATCTCTCCTGGATTTCTACCTTAATAAAAACTGTCTCCATGGTTACTGAGGATTAAAGTGCAGACAAAGACCCTGGAGGTGATTTTAAACACGTCGTCATTTCACAGAGAAAACTAAATAAACGCGTTGTTGAAGTTAATCAGGCGAGAAACGAGTCTGTAGTTCTCTACGATTGGTTGATTGGCGTGTCTTTAGGGCGGGACATGAGGCGGACGAGCCAATAGCGTGATGTGTGTGTGTGCAGAGAACAGCAGTGGACAGACGGAGTCCTACAGATGAGTGTACGGTCCCTGTGCTCTGGCGGATCGCCCGTCCTGAAGCTGCAGCTCAGATAAACACGAGGTGATGGACGCAGCGCGGGTTTGATGCCCCCGGAGCTGAGGTGAGAGCAGGTCGATGTCTCCATCAGCGTTAACGAGCTGCTGCAGGAGAGCGAGTCCCGGACGTGTCCTGCCTCACAGGTGTGTGAAAGGTCACACGCAGAGTCGCCCGCTCACACGCAGCGGAGCGCGGAGAGCAGACGCGTGGTTAAAGCCGCTCTCAGCTCCGTCCTTCATGTCGCACAGAAAAGACAGAGCAGGCCGATCTCCTCCCCTCCACCCCCCCTCCACCCTCCCCCCTCTGTCTGCTCCTCACAGACGGAGACACGGACGCCGGCTTCATCCCCCCATGATTCGCTGCTCTTGTTCATTAACACACTTTCACCTCCTGCTGCAGATCCACTCGCTTCATCCTGGAAACACCTCCAGACTCGTTTACACGCTTTTCACAACAGACCCCCGCCGGTCTGACACCCCAGAACTGACTTTCACTCATTTTCTGCCACTTAATAGTCATTTTGCATCTTTTTGTGCTGGTTTTGCATCTATTTTTAGTCATTTTGCATCTTTTTGTGCTGGTTTTGCATCTATTTTTAGTCATTTTGCATCTTTTTGTGGTGGTTTTGCATCTATTTTTAGTCATTTTGCATCTTTTTGTGCTGGTTTTGCATCTATTTTTAGTAATTTTGCATCTTTTTGTGCTGGTTTTGCATCTATTTTTAGTCATTTTGCATCTTTTTGTGCTGGTTTTGCATCTGTTTTGAGTCATTTTGCATCTTTTTGTGCTGGTTTTGCATCTATTTTTAGTCATTTTGCATCTTTTTGTGCTGGTTTTGCATCTATTTTTAGTCATTTTGCATCTTTTTGTGCTGGTTTTGCATCTATTTTTAGTCATTTTGCATCTTTTTGTGCTGGTTTTGCATCTATTTTTAGTCATTTTGTATCAGGAGCTCTGACGCCTGCTGCTCCGTCCATGAACAGACTCCAGATGCTGTGATTTACTTCTTTAAACAGTTTCCATGTCCTCGTACATTTTGCTTCATCCAATAAACCAGCAGCTCTTCAATAAAAAGCGGCTTGGCCTCGTATCACCGCACCATCTGGGCGGTCCGTGGTTTTACTGGTGCAGCTGAGGTTTAACGGCGTGCTAACAGGACGCTAAAGGGCCGCGGGCGAGCGGGGCGAGGGTTTGATGAACCCTTTACAGCGACTGACCTTCACTCAGACAGAGGAGCAAAGACTCACGGTGTGAAACAACCACAGGTGAGAGAAGAGCTTTCACCACAGTGGGAACGTATCAGGCTGACGTCACCAAACGTTCAGGGTCGATACCTGAGAGTCAGGACATAGAGTCTGATTACATTTTCAATGCGCTTAAGGCCGCCCTCCCACTGTGCCTCCGTCCCGTGCCCGGTGCTTTAGGGTCCTTGTCCCCCCCTCCAGGCCCGTTTGTACTCACACTACCTGGGCCTCGGAGAATGCTTCTTGCTGCCTATACGTCATCACGCCGTAACACGTCACACGCATTGATGACGTCATGGCGATGCGTGGCTTTGTTTCCAGATCTTTCCGTAGACCTCGGAGTTTTTGTGCGTCTTGTCGACTGTTTTTGAATCTTTTCATCGACCAAATCTGCAGTAAACACTCCACCTCCGCATCACACCAACGTGAACCTTTCACCGCCATTGTTTGAAATGTCCGCGCATGGTCCCTCCTTCTTTTTTCTACGTCCCAACAGGCGCACAGGAAATGACCTCAGAACCGCCGTAGGCCTCGTGCTCGTACACGTGCGCACGCTCGTGCTCGTACACGTGCAAACGTGCTTTACTAAAGCCCACCTCTCCCAAACGGGCCGTGGACGGCAAGCGTGCCGCTCCTAGACGTGGTACGGTTGCACTCACACTGGTCAAAGGAACCAGACTTTAGCCGTGAAACCTGTTTGGGCACGGGACGGAGGCACAGTGGGAGTGTGCACTTAGACGCCATTTCAAGCCTCCAGTTTGGCGTTTAGCCGTCGCCATCTTGGTATTCTTTGTACTGGCTCAATGGGACATTAACAGACTTTGACCGTATGTGGACTCGTTCTGCTGGTTTCCAGGTCCGCGGAGGACACAGCAGCAGAGACTCCCTGAGTAAATGTACTTCGTTAGCTTCCACCACTGTCTTTAGCGCTTCAACCACGCGGAGATGAACGCAGTGCCGTAACAAGTACTTGGCTGAATGTAGAGTTGTCTCCGCGCATCAGCACTTTATCATATTTAAATCGGTTCAGTTAAACCATCTAACTTAATGTTTTGTTTATATCTTGTCCCTTTATAACGCAGCTCCATCACACACCTGAGCAGCTGTGTGATGGAGCTAACGCAGAACGAGTCCGCGGGGCGTCCCGTTTACCCGACGTCCCGTCCTGACGAGCCTCAGGGGGGGGCGGGGCTGCTCTCTGCGGCGCTCTCAGCTCTCCGAGCCCCGTTAGCCGGCGAATCTGCGACACTCTGGAGCGTCTTCTTTCTTCTGCTGTCAGCAGCAGCAGCGAGTCCGCGGAGACACACACACACACACGCACGCCTCGCACTCAGGCGCGCGGGTCTAATTAACATGTAGACGTCTTTATTAAGGTAGTAGGCGGCTCCGCTCGCTTCTCATTACTCAGGTTGAGTCAGTGTTCGGAATCACTTCACGTCTCCGCCTGCGATTAATCATGTCTGACGCAATTAGGCATCCCTTACTCTCTTTGTCTGTCCCGGCTGTCGGAGAAGACGATGCGAGCTCCGCAAGGTGTCAATGTAAAGGAGACGAAACGAGGAGGGGTCAAGGAGTTTCACCGTAATGGGAGTCATTAATGACTTTACACTGGGCTCAGTGGACATTAACAGGCTTTACACTGGGCTCAGTGGACATTAACAGACTTTACACTGGGCTCAGTGGACATTAACAGACTTTACACTGGGCTCAGTGGACATTAACAGACTTTACACTGGGCTCAGTGGACATTAACAGACTTTACACTGGGCTCAGTTGGACATTAACAGGCTTAACACTGGGCTCAGTGGACATTAACAGACTTTACACTGGGCTCAGTGGACATTAACAGACTTTGTACTGGGCTCAGTGGACATTAACAGACTTTACACTGGGCTCAGTGGACATTAACAGACTTTACACTGGGCTCAGTGGGACATTAACAGACTTTACACTGGGCTCAGTGGGACATTAACAGACTTTACACTGGGATCAGTGGGACATTAACAGACTTTGTACTGGGCTCAGTGGACATTAACAGACTTTACACTGGGCTCAGTGGACATTAACAGACTTTACACTGGGCTCAGTGGACATTAACAGACTTTACACTGGGCTCAGTGGACATTAACAGACTTTACACTGGGCTCAGTGGGACATTAACAGACTTTACACTGGGCTCAATGGACATTAACAGACTTTACACTGGGCTCAGTGGGACATTAACAGACTTTACACTGGGCTCAATGGACATTAACAGACTTTGTAATGGGCTCAGTGGGACATTAACAGACTTTACACTGGGCTCAGTGGACATTAACAGACTTTGTACTGGGCTCAGTGGGACATTAACAGACTTTGTACTGGGCTCAGTGGGACATTAACAGGCTTAACACTGGGCTCAGTGGACATTAACAGACTTTACACTGGGCTCAGTGGGACATTAACAGACTTTGTACTGGGCTCAGTGGACATTAACAGGCTTTACACTGGGCTCAGTGGGACATTAACAGGCTTTGTACTGGGCTCAGTGGACATTAACAGGCTTTGTACTGGGCTCAGTGGGACATTAACAGGCTTTGTACTGGGCTCAGTGGACATTAACAGACTTTGTACTGGGCTCAGTGGGACATTAACAGACTTTACACTGGGCTCAGTGGACATTAACAGACTTTGTACTGGGCTCAGTGGACATTAACAGACTTTGTACTGGGCTCAGTGGACATTAACAGACTTTACACTGGGCTCAGTGGGACATTAACAGACTTTGTACTGCAGGGTAAAGTCCGCTCCAGCTGATTCGGACCTTTGCGGTGTCACGCGCAGCTCCTCTGGGTGATGGAGACGTACCTGTGCTCGCGTTAAAGAGGCTTCAGTGATGAAACGTTCATTTGATCCATTGTTAATATAAAAATACTGATTTAAAGACGCTGAAAATATTCTTTTTCCACCCACAGATGTTCCCCAAACTATAAATATAAACATATAAGCTACAAACAGTGCTCACGAACACACACACACACAGTATTTTAAATATTCAGAAGCTTGATTTGTGTGTTTCTAAAGATCAGAGAGGACGATCACCGCGGAGCGTTCGAGGAGGAGACACGCTTTCACCCCCAACGTCTCCCACTGTGACGGAGGCCGACAGATGGAGAGGCAGACAGACGTTTAGAGCCAGAGAACACACACTTACACACACTGTAACACACCTACACACACACTGTAACACACCTACACACACACTGTAACACACACTTACACACACTCGGAGCAGTAACACACACTGGTGGTGTTTGCGGAGGTGTGTTGGAGTTGAGGGGATTTCTCTCCTTCTGCCAGTGGAGGTCCCGCGTCTCATTATCCGGTGTGTAGTCCAGAGAGGGCGCGGTTTATCCGCCCGTACGGACCCGGGTCCTAATGAGAACCAGGGACAAGGACGCGTTAAAGAGTCCTTTTGATTCAGAACCGAGGATTCAAGAGCAAGGGGGGTTTTTTGTGTGTTTAGGACAGAAAATAAAACGTGAAACCAAACCAGTGAAGACCAAGACCAAGACCAGTCAAGACCAAGACAGAGACTAAACCAAAACCAGTGAAGACCAAGACCAGGCCAAGACCAAAACAAGGCAAGTCCAAGACCAAACCAAGACCAGTCATTACCAAGACCTGACCAAGACCAAGACCAAACAGAGACCAGTCAAGACCAAAACCAGGCCAAGACCAAGACCAGTCAAGTCCAAGACCAGTCAAGTCCAAGACCAGTCAAGTCCAAGACCAAGACCAAACCGAGACCAAGTCAAGACCAGAATCAGTCAAGACCAAGACCAAACCAAGACCAAGACCAGTTAAGTCCAAGACAAAACCAAGACCAGACCAAGACCAGGCCAAGACCAAGACCAGCCAAGACCAGCCAAGACCAAGACCAGTCAAGACCAAGACCAGTCAAGACCAAGACCAGTCAAGACCAAGACCAAGACCTTGCGTGTAAATACCTGAACCTTGCGTGATTATCAGGCTTCTTGTCTAAAGTCTTCTTCCCCGTCTCTGAGAGCCCACAGATCTGGAACTCTCAACATTCCTCTCTTATGATTTCCAGTCTCTGCTGCTTCTTGTCTTCTTCGCGTAGTTGACAAACTACTACACTCTGCTGTGTTTGCGTGTCCCCCCTGTGCGCGTGCACGCGGGGCACCGCATCATTCAAGAGTGTAAGACGCTCAGATATCACATCAGAGTGAGAACCACCGAACGCTTTAGATTCAGGACGTGTTTCAGCTTCAGTTTTCTTCATTAGCTCGGTTTTGCAGCATAAAGATGTTTAGTGAAACATTTATTTTTGCCCTGAAGTCAGTTTGAATGCGTGATGTCTTATTAACAGAGCACGAACAGTGTCCCAGTGCGGCTCTTACGCAACTAAACTGTTGGACGGATGAAAACCGGAGACACGCTTTAGTGAGATGATGAAATGTAAGGTCCTGAAAAGTCCTGTTGACCTCTGTGCGGGGGCCACAGACGTTACCCCTCTGCACGGCCGGACCCTGAAACCCGTTGGGACGTCCATCACTTCGGACAGAACAAAGAACTGCGGGGGGTTTATCCGCCCGTACGGACCCGGGTTTAATGAAAAACAGGGACAAGGACGCGTAAAACTGGTCCTTTTAGTTTAGAACCGAAGAATTCTTGATTCCTCTGCAAGAACCAGGACCAAGACCAGTCAAGTCCAAGACCAAGATCAATCAAGACCAAACCAAGACCAAGTCAAGACCAAACCAAGACTAAGAGCAGTCAAGACCAAGACCAAGATCAATCAAGACCAAACCAAGATTAAGACCAAACCAAGACCAAGTCAAGACCAAACCAAGACTAAGAGCAGTCAAGACCAAGACCAAGTCAAGACCAAACTGTCGTCAGAAAAATCTCTCATCTCATCTTCAGCCTCTGGTCCTGGATCAGGTCTCAGGGGCAGCAGCTCCAGCCTCTGATCCTGGATCAGGTCTCAGGGGCAGCAGCTCCAGCCTCTGATCCTGGATCAGGTCTCAGGGGCAGCAGCTCCAGCCTCTGATCCTGGATCAGGTCTCAGGGGCAGCAGCTCCAGCAGGGACCCCAAACTTCCCTTTCCCGGGCCACATTAACCAGCTCTAACTGGGGGATCCTGAGGCGTTCCCAGGCCAGTGTGGAGATCTAATCTCTCCACCTGGTCCTGGGTCTTCCCCGAGGCCTCCTCCCAGCTGGACGTGCCTGGAACACCTCCCTAGGGAGGCGCCCAGGGTTCATCCAGACCAGATGATCCTGAACCACCTCAACTGGCTCCTTTCAACGCAAAGGAGCAGCGGCTCTACTCCGAGTTCCTCACGGATGCTGAACTTCTCCCCCTCTCTCTAAGGGAGACTCCAGACCCCCTCCTGAGGAAACACACTTCACACGCTTGGACCTGGACCTGGTTCTGTGGGTCCTGACCTGGACCTGGTTCTTTGGGTCCTGACCTGGACCTGGTTCTTTGGGTCCTGACCTGGACCTGGTTCTTTGGGTCCTGACCTGGACCTGGTTCTTTGGGTCCTGACCTGGACCTGGTTCTTTGGGTCCTGACCTGGACCTGGTTCTGTGGGTCCTGACCTGGACCTGGTTCTTTGGGTCCTGACCTGGACCTGGTTCTTTGGGTCCTGACCTGGACCTGGTTCTTTGGGTCCTGACCCAGCTTTCATGACCACAGGTGAGGGGAGGAACCAGGATTTCCTTCCCCACGTGTGTTTCCGTCCCCGTCCCTGGTCTCACCCTCCCTGCCTCTCTCATTAGTCTCCCTGTAATCTGGGCGGGTGTACAGGGACCGTTGATTATCACCGCGGATGACAAAGTGTCTTAACCTCCACTAAACACAGGATCAGGGCGCTAAGCTGTGCGAACAGCTCCACCACCTAACCTCGCCAAAGCCTCGCCATTCCCCGGTAATCCGCCCGTAATTACAGCCTGAGCTCTGTCTGATTGGAGCGCGGACGCTCACACACCTCTGTGTGTGTGTGTGTGTGTGTGTGTGTGTGTGTGTGTGTGTGTGTGTGTGTGTGTGTGTGTGTGTGTGTGTGTGTGTGTGTGTGTGTGTGTGTGTGTGTGTGTGTGTGTGTGTGTGTGTGTGTGTGTGTGTGTGTGTGTGTTGGAAAGGTGTGGGAAGCTGCGTCACATACCTGACTAAGTGTGTGTTTTAGTTTAAAGTGCACATAAATACAAAGAACTACAGTATTTGTGGAGTCGTGACTCATGGTTGTGTGTGTGTGTGTGTGTGTGTGTGTGTGTGTGTGTGCGCTCCCACACAGGCAGTTTAATTTAAGATTAAAGGACATGACGACGAGTGCACTGATGCTTTTGATCTGAGAAACGCTGACGTGGCGTGAAAGCAGAGAGATGCTGACTGAAGCGTCGTGATCAATGATATCATCGATGATGTCACCGCTTTGAATCAGTTCTTCCCTTTCTGGTGTTTTAAAACTTCGTAATCTTAAAACGCTCCTAATAAGCGTCTGACACACTAACCTGACTCAGCAGATCCATCTGAACTCTGGGGTGAAAATGCTGGTTTCTGATTGGATAAACCATCTGTCCGTCACCAACGTAGGGGCCAAACCAACCAATCAGATCACTGAAGCGTGTGACGTGCTAACAGCGTGGAGGCAAAGCCAGTCAAGTCCAAACCAAGACTAAGTCCAAACCAAGACTAAGACCAAACCAAGACCAAACCAAGACTAAGTCCAAACCAAGACTAAGACCAAACCAAGACCAAGACCAAAACCAGGCCAAGACCAAACCAAGACCAGTCAAGTCCAAGACCAAGACCAAACCAAGACCAGGATGGGGTCAGGAGGGTATTGGCACTAAAATGTCAGAAAAATCCAGCAGGTGTTGAAAGTTATCAATATTTAATTCTCATATATTTCGGACCAAGACCAAAACCAAGACCAAACCAAGACCAAGACCAGACCAAGACCAGTCAAGACCAAGACCAAACCAAGACCAAGACCAGTCAAGACCAAGACCAGGCCAAGACCAGTCAAGACCAAGACCAGGCCAAGACCAGTCAAGACCAAGACCAAGTCAAGACCAAGACCAAGACCAAGACCAGTCAAGACCAGGCCAAGACCAAACCAAGACCAGGCCAAGACCAAACCAAGACCAGTCAAGACCAGGCCAAGATCAAACCAAGACCAGGCCAAGACCAAACCAAGACCAGTCAAGACCAGGCCAAGACCAAACCAAGACCAGGCCAAGACCAAACCAAGACCAGGCCAAGACCAAACCAAGACCAGGCCAAGACCAAACCAAGACCAGTCAAGACCAGGCCAAGACCAGGCCAAGACCAAACCAAGACCAGGCCAAGACCAAACCAAGACCAGGCCAAGACCAAACCAAGACCAGTCAAGACCAGGCCAAGACCAGGCCAAGACCAAACCAAGACCAGGCCAAGACCAAACCAAGACCAGGCCAAGACCAAACCAAGACCAGTCAAGACCAGGCCAAGACCAAACCAAGACCAGGCCAAGACCAAACCAAGACCAGTCAAGACCAAGCTCTGTTTCACTTGCGCTGCTCGTGTTGCGTTCAGGTGCCACAGAAAAGCAAAGCTTAGCGCTGGAATGTCTCCGCTGTCTCCTACTCGTGAATTCAGCGGACATCGACCTTCGCCGCCTCAACACTGTGAGAAAAGCTGCACTTTAGCACAAGGCTGCACTTCATAAAGACATATCTAACATTTATGATAAAGAGTGAAGATTCAGGGTCAAAACATGATTCATAAAGTCCGATGTTACTTAATCAGAGCGAGGACGCTTCATTTACAGCAAAGAGAGGAAACAAACGCCCGTTCAGCAGAAGATTAGAGCGCCAGAGAGAAGACGAACGGTGTTGAACTCGTGGTTATTTAGTGTTGAATATGATTTCCATGTTTGCCTCTCGTGGCGCTCTGACCCCCTCCCACCACATCGATCCGTAAACGGAGAGGTGAACCCGTGTGTGTTGCCTGGTTACTAATCACTCTGCATAATTTATGCGCTCCTCATCACTAATTCAGGAGCGAGGCTCAATAACAGGCAGCTGTGCCGACGCGTTCAGCCCGTATTGTTTTCATAATCTATATTCATTACTGGAGGCCGACGCCGCGGGGACAGTTCATGTTCGAGACTTTAGACACAAAGTCTGGGCCCCGTAATCAGAGCGACAGTGTAGGAAATCTCTCCGTCGTCATGGTTACAGACGGTACTTTGTGCACTTTGTTTGTAAAAGTTGGGCAGAGCCACGTGTCCGGCTCATGGAGCGTCTCTGAGCTGATGTTGGCGTCTGAAAGCGTCCGTCTGGTGAAAATGGAGCTCGTGGTCTGATTCTGCATTAATCCATCCAATGATCCATGGAGACAGTTTTATTTTGGTTGATCAAGCTTTTAGAGAGACCTCCTGGAGAGACGCTAACAGCCCCAGAGGGCTAACAGTGATTAGCTCGGGGCGGTGCACTGAAGGCATCCAAAGGTCTTTTTTAACCACTAATGCTGCTGAAAATAACAGCAAAGCTCTGCAGCAGCAGGAGAAGAGTCCCTACACACACAACAAAGCACGACGCCAACAACTTCCCCCTTCAACTGAACTCCAGTGCGTTCACTACTCACTACGGACGACCTGTCAACATGGACCGGACAGAAGAGACAGGCTTTAAGGGGGCACTCCCACTGTGCCTCCGTGCCGTGCCCCAGCACGTGTCACGGCTAAAGTCTGGTTCCTTTGACCAGTGTGAGTGCAACCGTACCACGTCTAGGAGCGGCACGCTTGCCGTCCACGGCCCGTTTGGGAGAGGTGGGCTTTAGTAAAGCATGTTCGCACGTGTACGAGCACGAGCGTGCGCACGTGTACGAGCACGAGGCCTACGGCGGTTCTGAGGTCATTTCCTGTGCGCCTGTTGGGACGTAGAAAAAAGAAGGAGCTTTTCTTAAACTTCAAACTACTTAAACTTTTAATCGAAAATGAAATTCAATAAGAAACACAACATATTATTTACTAACAACAACAATATCAGTTAAAATAACCAACATTTTATAATAAACAACATATTTTTATATTTCTGCGTCCTTTTGAGTTCAAAACCAGCAAAGTTCCCCTCCCCTTCTGCCCGTGTGGCCCCTGTGTTGCACTGCGGCCCTGCTTCCCTCCTCCGGAGAGCGCCCGTCTATAAATCATGGTGTTGGGAGACGGGCGGAGGCTGCCGATACTCCGGTCAGGACGGTTAATGGTGACGGATGAGTGTGTGGCTGTGGGAGGTGGAGTGAGGTGAGAAGACGAGCCTTCGTATTAACTTGTTCCTCTAAACGGTCCCATTCAGCAGCTGTCTGAATCTGGGGACCAGCACAGGGGCTTTTATTTTGAAAAGCAGGCAATTTCTCAGGTCCACATTTGCAGAACACACTAAACGTAACACAACACACTTCCAGGGATGTGAGATATGAATATGGTGCATACACATTCACCTGAATGTTGGGAATTAAGTGTTTTTTGGGGGTGATTTAGTCTGAGTTTAGTTTAGTTTGGTCCAATATTCACCTGTAAGTTAGCATTGGTTTGCTCCAATATTCACCTGTAAGTTAGCATTGGTTTGGTCCAATATTCACCTGTAAGTTAGCATTGGTTTTGTCCAATATTCACCTGTAAGTTAGCATTGGTTTTGTCCAATATTCACCTGTAAGTTAGCATTGGTTTGGTCCAATATTCACCTGTAAGTTAGCATTGGTTTGGTCCAATATTCACCTGTAAGTTAGCATTGGTTTGGTCCAATATTCACCTGTAAGTTAGCATTGGTTTGGTCCAATATTTACTGGTTAATTAACATTGGTTTGCTCCAATATTCACCTGTAAGTTAGCATTGGTTTAGTCCAATATTCACCTGTAAGTTAGCATTGGTTTGCTCCAATATTCACCTGTAAGTTAGCATTGGTTTGGTCCAATATTCACCTGTTAGTTAGCATTGGTTTTGTCCATTTGTCAACTGTAAGTGAGCATTGGTTTGGTCCAATATTTACTGGTTAATTAACATTGGTTTGGTCCAGTATTCACCTGTAAGTTAGCATTGGTTTGGTCCAATATTCACCTGTAAGTTAGCATTGGTTTGGTCCAATATTCACCTGTAAGTTAGCATTGGTTTGGTCCAATATTCACCTGTAAGTTAGCATTGGTTTGGTCCAATATTCACCTGTTAGTTAGCATTGGTTTGGTCCAATATTCACCTGTTAGTTAGCATTGGTTTGGTCCAATATTCACCTGTAAGTTAGCATTGGTTTTGTCCAATATTCACCTGTAAGTTAGCATTGGTTTGGTCCAATATTCACATGTAAGTTAGCATTGGTTTTGTCCAATATTCACCTGTAAGTTAGCATTGGTTTGGTCCAATATTCACCTGTAAGTTAGCATTGGTTTTGTCCAATATTCACCTGTAAGTTAGCATTGGTCTGGTCCAATATTCACCCGTAAGTTAGCATTGGTTTGGTCCAATATTCACCTGTAAGTTAGCATTGGTTTGATCCAATATTCACCCGTAAGTTAGCATTGGTTTGGTCCAATATTCACCCGTAAGTTAGCATTGGTTTGGTCCAATATTCACCCGTTAGTTAGCATTGGTTTGATCCAATATTCACCTGTAAGTTAGCATTGGTGTGGTCCAATATTCACCTGTAAGTTAGCATTGGTTTGGTCCAATATTCACCTGTAAGTTAGCATTGGTTTGGTCCAATATTCACCTGTAAGTTAGCATTGGTCTGGTCCAATATTCACCTGTAAGTTAGCATTGGTCTGGTCCAATATTCACCTGTAAGTTAGCATTGGTCTGGTCCAGTATTCACCTGTAAGTTAGCATTGGTCTGGTCCAATATTCACCTGTAAGTTAGCATTGGTCTGGTCCAATATTCACCTGTAAGTTAGCATTGGTCTGGTCCAATATTCACCTGTAAGTTAGCATTGGTTTGGTCCAATATTCACCTGTAAGTTAGCATTGGTTTGGTCCAATATTCACCTGTAAGTTAGCATTGGTTTGGTCCAATATTCACCTGTAAGTTAGCATTGGTTTGGTCCAATATTCACCTGTAAGTTAGCATTGGTTTGGTCCAATATTCACCTGTTAGTTAGCATTGGTTTGGTCCAATAAGATGAGGAAGTGGAGGCTGGAGTAATGTGTCAGCCAGGTGGAAAGGATAAGTGGATGGAGGGATGAAGGAGGAAGAAGACTGATGGACTGCAGTGTGAGGGGGAGAGCTCACATGAACGAGTGCCGGTGTGATGAAAAGAGACAAAAGGGGTTATGGCGGAAATGTGGAGGAGAAAGGGATTAGGCGAGAAGGAGGGATGAGCTGAGCGGAGAAAAGAGAGTGGGAGGAGGGAAGAGTGATGGAGGGAAGAGGAGAGGCTGCAAACAAAGGGATTAGAGAGGTGGAAGAGAGGAACGAGGGATGGGAGGAAAGAGGAGAGGTGAGGGGTGGGAAAGGATGATGGAAGAGGGGATGAGTGAAAAGGAAAAGGAAGGTGATAAACGGAGAGAGGGACGGAGAGAGGGATGGAAAGAGGAGGGAGAGCGAGTGGTCAAATGCGAAAGACGTGGACTGAATGAAAAATGAGTTTGAAAAAAGAGAAGCTGCAAAAAACTGCTTTAGAGTTGGTTTGGTCCAGTATCTCCTGTCGTTTTAGAGTTGGTTTGGTCCAATGTCTACTGTCGTTTTAGAGTTGGTTTGGTCCAATGTCTACTGTCGTTTTAGAGTTGGTTTGGTCCAATGTCTACTGTCGTTTTAGAGTTGGTTTGGTCCAATGTCTACTGTCGTTTTAGAGTTGGTTTGGTCCAGTGTCTACTGTCATTTTAGAGTTGGTTTGGTCCAGTATCTACTGTCGTTTTAGAGTTGGTTTGGTCCAGTATCTACTGTCGTTTTAGCGTTGGTTTGGTCCAGTATCTACTGTCGTTTTAGCGTTGGTTTGGTCCAGTGTCTACTGTCGTTTTAGAGTTGGTTTGGTCCAGTATCTACTGTCGTTTTAGCGTTGGTTTGGTCCAGTGTCTACTGTCGTTTTAGCGTTGGTTTGGTCCAGTGTCTACTGTCGTTTTAGCGTTGGTTTGGTCCAGTGTCTACTGTCGTTTTAGCGTTGGTTTGGTCCAGTGTCTACTGTCGTTTTAGCGTTGGTTTGGTCCAGTGTCTACTGTCGTTTTAGCGTTGGTTTGGTCCAGTGTCTACTGTCGTTGTAGCGTTGGTTTGGTCCAGTATCTACTGTCGTTTTAGCGTTGGTTTGGTCCAGTATCTACTGTCGTTTTAGCGTTGGTTTGGTCCAGTATCTACTGTCGTTGTAGCGTTGGTTTGGTCCAGTATCTACTGTCGTTTTAGAGTTGGTTTGGTCCAGTTTCTACTGTTGTTTTAGAGTTGGTTTGGTCCAGTATCTACTGTCATTTTAGCGTTGGTTTGGTCCAGTGTCTACTGTCGTTTTAGAGTTGGTTTGGTCCAGTGTCTATTGTTGTTTTAGCGTTGGTTTGGTCCAGTGTCTACTGTCGTTTTAGCGTTGGTTTGGTCCAGTGTCTACTGTCGTTTTAGAGTTGGTTTGGTCCAGTGTCTACTGTCGTTTTAGAGTTGGTTTGGTCCAGTGTCCACTGTCGTTTCAGCGTTGGTTTGGTCCAGTATCTACTGTCGTTTTAGCGTTGGTTTGGTCCAGTATCTACTGTCGTTTTAGAGTTGGTTTGGTCCAGTGTCTACTGTCGTTTTAGAGTTGGTTTGGTCCAGTATCTACGGTCATTTTAGCGTTGGTTTGGTCCAGTATCTACTGTCGTTTTAGAGTTGGTTTGGTCCAGTGTCTACTGTCGTTTTAGCGTTGGTTTGGTCCAGTGTCTACTGTCGTTTTAGCGTTGGTTTGGTCCAGTTTCTACTGTCGTTTTAGAGTTGGTTTGGTCCAGTTTCTACTGTCGTTTTAGAGTTGGTTTGGTCCAGTGTCTACTGTCGTTTCAGCGTTGGTTTGGTCCAGTATCTACTGTCGTTTTAGAGTTGGTTTGGTCCAGTGTCTACTGTCGTTTTAGCGTTGGTTTGGTCCAGTGTCTACTGTCGTTTTAGCGTTGGTTTGGTCCAGTATCTACTGTCGTTTTAGCGTTGGTTTGGTCCAGTGTCTACTGTCGTTTTAGAGTTGGTTTGGTCCAGTATCTACTGTCGTTTCAGCGTTGGTTTGGTCCAGTAGCTACTGTCGTTTTAGCGTTGGTTTGGTCCAGTATCTACTGTCGTTTTAGAGTTGGTTTGGTCCAGTGTCTACTGTCGTTTCAGCGTTGGTTTGGTCCAGTATCTACTGTCGTTTTAGAGTTGGTTTGGTCCAGTGTCTACTGTCGTTTTAGAGTTGGTTTGGTCCAGTATCTACTGTTGCTTTAGCGTTGGTTTGGTCCAGTATCTACTGTCGTTTTAGAGTTGGTTTGGTCCAGTATCTATTGTGGTTTTAGCGTTGGTTTGGTCCAGTATCTACTGTCGTTTTAGCGTTGGTTTGGTCCAGTGTTTACTGTCGTTTTAGCGTTGGTTCGGTCCAGTGTCTACTGTCGTTTTAGCGTTGGTTTGGTCCAGTGTCTACTGTCGTTTTAGAGTTGGTTTGGTCCAGTGTCTCCTGTCGTTTTAGAGTTGGTTTGGTCCAGTGTCTACTGTCGTTTTAGCGTTGGTTTGGTCCAGTGTCTCCTGTCGTTTTAGCGATGGTTTGGTCCAGTGTCTCCTGTCGTTTTAGAGTTGGTTTGGTCCAGTGTCTATTGTTGTTTTAGCGTTGGTTTGGTCCAGTGTCTACTGTCGTTTTAGAGTTGGTTTGGTCCAGTAGCTACTGTCGTTTTAGAGTTGGTTTGGTCCAATGTCTACTGTCGTTTTAGAGTTGGTTTGGTCCAATGTCTACTGTCGTTTTAGAGTTGGTTTGGTCCAATGTCTACTGTCGTTTTAGAGTTGGTTTGGTCCAATGTCTACTGTCGTTTTAGAGTTGGTTTGGTCCAGTGTCTACTGTCATTTTAGAGTTGGTTTGGTCCAGTATCTACTGTCGTTTTAGAGTTGGTTTGGTCCAGTATCTACTGTCGTTTTAGCGTTGGTTTGGTCCAGTATCTACTGTCGTTTTAGCGTTGGTTTGGTCCAGTGTCTACTGTCGTTTTAGAGTTGGTTTGGTCCAGTATCTACTGTCGTTTTAGCGTTGGTTTGGTCCAGTGTCTACTGTCGTTTTAGCGTTGGTTTGGTCCAGTGTCTACTGTCGTTTTAGCGTTGGTTTGGTCCAGTGTCTACTGTCGTTTTAGCGTTGGTTTGGTCCAGTGTCTACTGTCGTTTTAGCGTTGGTTTGGTCCAGTGTCTACTGTCGTTTTAGCGTTGGTTTGGTCCAGTGTCTACTGTCGTTGTAGCGTTGGTTTGGTCCAGTATCTACTGTCGTTTTAGCGTTGGTTTGGTCCAGTATCTACTGTCGTTTTAGCGTTGGTTTGGTCCAGTATCTACTGTCGTTGTAGCGTTGGTTTGGTCCAGTATCTACTGTCGTTTTAGAGTTGGTTTGGTCCAGTTTCTACTGTTGTTTTAGAGTTGGTTTGGTCCAGTATCTACTGTCATTTTAGCGTTGGTTTGGTCCAGTGTCTACTGTCGTTTTAGAGTTGGTTTGGTCCAGTGTCTATTGTTGTTTTAGCGTTGGTTTGGTCCAGTGTCTACTGTCGTTTTAGCGTTGGTTTGGTCCAGTGTCTACTGTCGTTTTAGAGTTGGTTTGGTCCAGTGTCTACTGTCGTTTTAGAGTTGGTTTGGTCCAGTGTCCACTGTCGTTTCAGCGTTGGTTTGGTCCAGTATCTACTGTCGTTTTAGCGTTGGTTTGGTCCAGTATCTACTGTCGTTTTAGAGTTGGTTTGGTCCAGTGTCTACTGTCGTTTTAGAGTTGGTTTGGTCCAGTATCTACGGTCATTTTAGCGTTGGTTTGGTCCAGTATCTACTGTCGTTTTAGAGTTGGTTTGGTCCAGTGTCTACTGTCGTTTTAGCGTTGGTTTGGTCCAGTGTCTACTGTCGTTTTAGCGTTGGTTTGGTCCAGTATCTCCTGTCGTTTCAGCGTTGGTTTGGTCCAGTGTCTACTGTCGTTTTAGAGTTGGTTTGGTCCAGTGTCTACTGTCGTTTTAGCGTTGGTTTGGTCCAGTTTCTACTGTCGTTTTAGAGTTGGTTTGGTCCAGTTTCTACTGTCGTTTTAGAGTTGGTTTGGTCCAGTGTCTACTGTCGTTTCAGCGTTGGTTTGGTCCAGTATCTACTGTCGTTTTAGAGTTGGTTTGGTCCAGTGTCTACTGTCGTTTTAGCGTTGGTTTGGTCCAGTGTCTACTGTCGTTTTAGCGTTGGTTTGGTCCAGTATCTACTGTCGTTTTAGCGTTGGTTTGGTCCAGTGTCTACTGTCGTTTTAGAGTTGGTTTGGTCCAGTATCTACTGTCGTTTCAGCGTTGGTTTGGTCCAGTAGCTACTGTCGTTTTAGCGTTGGTTTGGTCCAGTATCTACTGTCGTTTTAGAGTTGGTTTGGTCCAGTGTCTACTGTCGTTTCAGCGTTGGTTTGGTCCAGTATCTACTGTCGTTTTAGAGTTGGTTTGGTCCAGTGTCTACTGTCGTTTTAGAGTTGGTTTGGTCCAGTATCTACTGTTGCTTTAGCGTTGGTTTGGTCCAGTATCTACTGTCGTTTTAGAGTTGGTTTGGTCCAGTATCTATTGTGGTTTTAGCGTTGGTTTGGTCCAGTATCTACTGTCGTTTTAGCGTTGGTTTGGTCCAGTGTTTACTGTCGTTTTAGCGTTGGTTCGGTCCAGTGTCTACTGTCGTTTTAGCGTTGGTTTGGTCCAGTGTCTACTGTCGTTTTAGAGTTGGTTTGGTCCAGTGTCTCCTGTCGTTTTAGAGTTGGTTTGGTCCAGTGTCTACTGTCGTTTTAGCGTTGGTTTGGTCCAGTGTCTCCTGTCGTTTTAGCGATGGTTTGGTCCAGTGTCTCCTGTCGTTTTAGAGTTGGTTTGGTCCAGTGTCTATTGTTGTTTTAGCGTTGGTTTGGTCCAGTGTCTACTGTCGTTTTAGAGTTGGTTTGGTCCAGTGTCTACTGTCGTTTTAGCGTTGGTTTGGTCCAGTATCTACTGTCGTTTTAGAGTTGGTTCGGTCCAGTGTCTCCTGTCGTTTTAGAGTTGGTTTGGTCCAGTGTCTCCTGTCGTTTTAGAGTTGGTTTGGTCCAGTGTCTACTGTCGTTTTAGCGTTGGTTTGGTCCAGTATCTACTGTCGTTTAACGTTGGTTTGGTCCAGTGTCTACTGTCGTTTTAGAGTTGGTTTGGTCCAGTATCTACTGTCGTTTTAGAGTTGGTTTGGTCCAGTATCTACTGTCGTTTTAGAGTTGGTTTGGTCCAGTGTCTACTGTCGTTTTAGAGTTGGTTTGGTCCAGTGTCTACTGTCGTTTTAGAGTTGGTTTGGTCCAGTGTCTACTGTCGTTTTAGGGTTGGTTTGGTCCAGTGTCTACTGTCGTTTTAGCGTTGGTTTGGTCCAGTATCTACTGTCGTTTAAGAGTTGGTTTGGTCCAGTATCTACTGTCGTTTTAGAGTTGGTTTGGTCCAGTATCTGCTGTCGTTTTAGAGTTGGTTTGGTCCAGTATCTGCTGTCGTTTTAGCATTGGTTTGGTCCAGTATCTGCTGGCGTTTTAGAGTTGGTTTGGTCCAGTGTCTACTGTCGTTTTAGAGTTGGTTTGGTCCAGTATCTACTGTCGTTTTAGAGTTGGTTTGGTCCAGTATCTACTGTCGTTTTAGAGTTGGTTTGGTCCAGTGTCTACTGTTGTTTTAGAGTTGGTTTGGTCCAGTGTCTACTGTTTTAGAGTTGGTTTGGTCCAGTGTCTACTGTCGTTTTAGAGTTGGTTTGGTCCAGTGTCTACTGTCGTTTTAGAGTTGGTTTGGTCCAGTGTCTACTGTTGTTTTAGAGTTGGTTTGGTCCAGTGTCTACTGTCGTTTTAGCGTTGGTTTGGTCCAGTGTCTACTGTCGTTTCAGCGTTGGTTTGGTCCAGTGTCTACTGTCGTTTTAGAGTTGGTTTGGTCCTGTGTCTACTGTCGTTTTAGCGTTGGTTTGGTCCAGTGTCTACTGTCGTTTTAGAGTTGGTTTGGTCCAGTGTCTACTGTCGTTTCAGCGTTGGTTTGGTCCAGTGTCTACTGTCGTTTTAGAGTTGGTTTGGTCCAGTGTCTACTGTCGTTTTAGCGTTGGTTTGGTCCAGTGTCTACTGTCGTTTTAGCGTTGGTTTGGTCCAGTATCTACTGTGGTTTTAGAGTTGGTTTGGTCCAGTGTCTACTGTCGTTTTAGCGTTGGTTTGGTCCAGTGTCTACTGTCGTTTTAGAGTTGGTTTGGTCCAGTATCTACTGTCGTTTTAGAGTTGGTTTGGTCCAGTATCTACTGTCGTTTTAGAGTTGGTTTGGTCCAGTTTCTACTGTCGTTTTAGCGTTGGTTTGGTCCAGTGTCTACTGTCGTTTTAGAGTTGGTTTGGTCCAGTGTCTGCTGTCGTTTTAGAGTTGGTTTGGTCCAGTATCTACTGTCGTTTCAGCGTTGGTTTGGTCCAGTATCTACTGTCATTTTAGCGTTGGTTTGGTCCAGTATCTACTGTCGTTTTAGCGTTGGTTTGGTCCAGTATCTACTGTCGTTTTAGAGTTCGTTTGGTCCAGTATCTACTGTCGTTTTAGAGTTGGTTTGGTCCAGTGTCTACTGTCGTTTTAGAGTTGGTTTGGTCCAGTGTCTACTGTGGTTTTAGAGTTGGTTTGGTCCAGTGTCTACTGTCGTTTTAGAGTTGGTTTGGTCCAGTATCTACTGTCGTTTTAGAGTTGGTTTGGTCCAGTATCTACTGTCGTTTTAGAGTTGGTTTGGTCCAGTGTCTACTGTTGTTTTAGAGTTGGTTTGGTCCAGTGTCTACTGTTTTAGAGTTGGTTTGGTCCAGTGTCTACTGTCGTTTTAGAGTTGGTTTGGTCCAGTGTCTACTGTCGTTTTAGAGTTGGTTTGGTCCAGTGTCTACTGTTGTTTTAGAGTTGGTTTGGTCCAGTGTCTACTGTCGTTTTAGCGTTGGTTTGGTCCAGTGTCTACTGTCGTTTCAGCGTTGGTTTGGTCCAGTGTCTACTGTCGTTTTAGAGTTGGTTTGGTCCAGTGTCTACTGTCGTTTTAGCGTTGGTTTGGTCCAGTGTCTACTGTCGTTTTAGAGTTGGTTTGGTCCAGTGTCTACTGTCGTTTCAGCGTTGGTTTGGTCCAGTGTCTACTGTCGTTTTAGAGTTGGTTTGGTCCAGTGTCTACTGTCGTTTTAGCGTTGGTTTGGTCCAGTGTCTACTGTCGTTTTAGCGTTGGTTTGGTCCAGTATCTACCGTGGTTTTAGAGTTGGTTTGGTCCAGTGTCTACTGTCGTTTTAGCGTTGGTTTGGTCCAGTGTCTACTGTCGTTTTAGAGTTGGTTTGGTCCAGTATCTACTGTCGTTTTAGAGTTGGTTTGGTCCAGTATCTACTGTCGTTTTAGAGTTGGTTTGGTCCAGTTTCTACTGTCGTTTTAGCGTTGGTTTGGTCCAGTGTCTACTGTCGTTTTAGAGTTGGTTTGGTCCAGTGTCTGCTGTCGTTTTAGAGTTGGTTTGGTCCAGTATCTACTGTCGTTTCAGCGTTGGTTTGGTCCAGTATCTACTGTCATTTTAGCGTTGGTTTGGTCCAGTATCTACTGTCGTTTTAGCGTTGGTTTGGTCCAGTATCTACTGTCGTTTTAGAGTTGGTTTGGTCCAGTATCTACTGTCGTTTTAGAGTTGGTTTGGTCCAGTGTCTACTGTCGTTTTAGAGTTGGTTTGGTCCAGTGTCTACTGTGGTTTTAGAGTTGGTTTGGTCCAGTATCTACTGTCGTTTTAGCGTTGGTTTGGTCCAGTGTCTACTGTCGTTTTAGCGTTGGTTTGGTCCATTGTCTACTGTCGTTTTAGCGTTGGTTTGGTCCAGTGTCTACTGTCGTTTTAGAGTTGGTTTGGTCCAGTATCTACTGTCGTTTTAGCGTTGGTTTGGTCCAGTGTCTACTGTCGTTTTAGCGTTGGTTTGGTCCAGTATCTACTGTCGTTTTAGCGTTGGTTTGGTCCAGTATCTACTGTCGTTTTAGCGTTGGTTTGGTCCAGTGTTTACTGTCGTTTTAGCGTTGGTTTGGTCCAGTATCTACTGTCGTTTTAGAGTTGGTTTGGTCCAGTGTCTACTGTCGTTTTAGAGTTGGTTTGGTCCAGTGTCTACTGTCGTTTTAGAGTTGGTTTGGTCCAGTGTCTACTGTCGTTTTAGAGTTGGTTTGGTCCAGTATCTACTGTTGTTTTAGAGTTGGTTTGGTCCAGTGTCTACTGTCGTTTTAGAGTTGGTTTGGTCCAGTGTCTACTGTCGTTTTAGAGTTGGTTTGGTCCAGTATCTACTGTCGTTTTAGCGTTGGTTTGGTCCAGTATCTACTGTCGTTGTAGCGTTGGTTTGGTCCGGTATCTACTGTCGTTTTAGAGTTGGTTTGGTCCAGTGGCTACTGTCGTTTTAGCGTTGGTTTGGTCCAGTGTCTACTGTCGTTTTAGAGTTGGTTTGGTCCAGTATCTACTGTTGTTTTAGAGTTGGTTTGGTCCAGTGTCTACTGTCGTTTTAGAGTTGGTTTGGTCCAGTGTCTACTGTCGTTTTAGAGTTGGTTTGGTCCAGTATCTACTGTCG
>NC_139846.1:25592988-25600488 GCF_963691815.1 Echiichthys vipera | reverse complement strand
GAGAACGAGACGAAAATGATGTTTCAGGAGGGAGGAAGGGAAGGAAACAGCAGGAGAGAGAGGAAGGGAGCGGGGGGGGTTTAATGATGCTAATGAAATAAGATGACATGATGAATGAAATGAAAAACAGGAGAGAAAGCAGGAAACGGATGATGGAGAAGGTTGAGTTGTGACTGTGACGCCTCACAGCGTCTCCATAAAACCATTTAAAGTGTCAGTCCAGCGTCAAATCATCCCAGGGTCGATTTCTGCACTTTAATCATCGACTAACCCGTCGAGACGGACGTGGCTAACAGTGGTTAGCTCGGGGCAGCACGGTGAAGGCATTCAAAGGTCTTTTTTAACCACTAATGCTGCTGAAAATAACAGCAAACCTCTGCAGCAGCAGGAGAAGAGTCCCTACACACACAACAAAGCACCTTCCTTTGGTTTGATGTGGAAATGCACCTGGAAAGTGCTTGAATGTGACGTTAGTTAAAGCTGCTTTGGTTACATTTGGTTCTTTTAACTGATTTAATATTATTTTTGTTTCTATAATATCACATGAATTAAGGGGGTCTGGAGTCTCCCTTAGAGAGAGGGGGAGAAGTTCAGCATCCGTGAGGAACTCGGAGTAGAGCCGCTGCTCCTTTGTGTTGAAAGGAGCCAGTTGAGGTGGTTCAGGATCATCTGGTCTGGATGAACCCTGGGCGCCTCCCTAGGGAGGTGTTCCAGGCACGTCCAGCTGGGAGGAGGCCTCGGGGAAGACCCAGGACCAGGTGGAGAGATTAGATCTCCACACTGGCCTGGGAACGCCTCAGGATCCCCCAGTTAGAGCTGGTTAATGTGGCCCGGGAAAGGGAAGTTTGGGGTCCCTGCTGGAGCTGCAGCGCCCCGAGACCCGACCCCGGATAAAAAGGATGTTTTACGTAGTTACAGTGACGCCGTCGCTCTCGTGTCAGGAGCGTTTAACAGATGTGGACGTGGCGCTCTTCTTCTGGAGCTCGTCCCAGATTCTTTGCAGCTTCTCGGGATAAATTTCAGTGAAAGACGTTGATGAATTTCTCGTTTTTTCACTTCCCAGTTTGCTGACGACTCTGGCAAAGACGTGACGCTGCTGAGACGTGAGCTGCAGGTAAATGAGGAGAGTTTTTGGCAGAGGAGGAAACGGTTTGATGTGCGACTCTGCAGATGCTTTAAAATAGCAACGAGTTCATTCGTCTGTTTGCTTTTTATTCAGTGATGGAAACGACGAGGCAGGCGGCTTTTATTGTTGTTTTTTGTCGCGTTTCCATCTCGTTAATCATAGTTTCTGTTGACGAGAGAGGAGAGGAAAGGGAAGATAATAGCAGGTGATGGAGAGAAAGACTTGACAGAATGAATGGATGCAGAGGGGCGAGAATAGTGACAGAGGTTTGTGAACGAGACACGAAGGGAAGACGGAGATTAGGAGAGGAGACGAGAAGGAAGGAGCAAAAATAAGAAGAGGAGGAGAAGAAAGGGCCTGGAGGAGGAGGAGGAGGCGGGTCACGGATCTGATTGATTGTGCGTTATCATGAAGTGGAGATTTATTCCAGCGTGTTCCCTCATCTCCCTCGACCCCTCGACCCAACGCTCATTAGCATAGAAACCACATTCCCCATCTGCTGATTGGACCAGGAGCGACAAGACCAGGATGTAAAGGAGGAAGTGTGTGTGTGTGAGTGTGTGTGTGTTTGCGCGCACGGGCGCTTTGTGGACTCGCGCGCACACCTACGTGGGGGGGCAGGCGGGTTACACATCATCATAATGAGCAGAAGCATTTCCAATCAAAGCAGGTAATTCTTCCTCCCGCTCGCTCTCTGCCTCCTCTTTTGTGTTGTGTGTGTGTGTGTGTGTGTGTGCGCTCGTGGGTGTGTTTGTATATTAGTGCAGAGCCATTTCAATGCCCCCACGCACAAATATTTAGAAAAATGTCCAGATTACATCCCGAGCCTCTCCGCCCACTCCTCACCCAGCCGCTGACCTCAGAACATGAATCTGAGAGCCGAACAACAGCCTGTGGCTTCAGCGCCGCCGCACACCGCTAATTATTCCTGCAGATTTGTGGAAAAGTGATAACGTCGGGGTCTAATCTCTCCCTCGTCAGCTCTTTTTCTTTCTGCAGTGACACATGCGGTTTCTCTTCTGGGCTCGGTGTGAACCTGCTGCTTCTAACAAGTCCAAATTCCAAAACTCGCCTAAAGACCTTCAGATAAATCCTTCACACCAGGTGTTTATTCATCTGCAACCTCTGTGGGGAAGATTTGATGAAGTTCAGGAGCCTAAAACTTCTTTGTTAAGGTCAGACAAAGATGGTGGTGGTGGTTAAAGGAAACCAAAGTTGACTGTTAAAGGAGAAGAGGACGTGAACCACGATCTTCAGGGTCAAAGTCTTCGTACGCCCAATGTTCCACCTCACCCTCGTCCTTATTTTGTAGGGGGGAAAGTAAGCGTACGTGGTTTTAAAGTATTTAATACAGAAATATAGTCTCCCCTTCACTGGCTTCACTTGCTCTCTTGGCTCAATGTGATCAGCAGCTTACAGACTAAATCTGTTGGGCAAACAAGTGGACAACCCCATATATATCCCTCCAAACAAGTCGCCATTCCAAAACTCCCCTAAAGACCTTCAGATAAATCATTCACACCAGGTGTTTCTGATCAGTTACCTCTATGGTGAAGGTTTGGTTATGTTCAGGAGCCTAAAACTGCTTTGTAAAGGTCAGACAAAGATGGTGGTCGTGGTTAAAAGAAACCAAAGTTGACTGTTAAAGGAGACGAGGACGTGAACCACGATCTTCAGGGTCAAAGTCTTCGTACGCCCAATTTTCCACCTCGCCCTCGTCTTTACTTTGTTGGGGGGAAAGTAAGCATACGCTGTTTTAAAGTATTTAACACAGGATTACAGTCTCTCCTTCACTGGCTTCACTTGCTCTTTTGGCTCAATGTGATCAGCAGCTTACAGACTGAACCTGTTGGGCGAACAAGTGGACAACCCGATATATTTCCCTCCAAACAAGTCATATTCCAAAACTCGCCTAAAGACCTTCAGATAAATCATTCACACCAGGTGTTTCTGATCTGCAACCTCTGTGGTGAAGGTCTGGTTAAGTTCAGGAGCCTAAAACTTCTTTGTTAATGTCAGACAAAGATGGTGGTCGTGGTTAAAAGAAACCAAAGTTGACTGTTAAAGGAGACGAGGACGTGAACCACGATCTTCAGGGTCAAAGTCAGACTCTTTGTGCGCCCAATCCCTCAGAGTTGTGCGGCGTGAAAACATGTCACAGTTCATCCATCTTCGTCTTTTCAGAGATAAAACTGGACAAACACAAACACGTGGCTGCTTGTTGGAAATAACACCAGTTCTTGAACAGTCTTACAAAAGTTAGCAGCCATATTTGTGTAAAATACTAATTAGGGTGGGGCCCCCTCCCACTGTGCCTCCGTCCCGTGCCCCGTGCTTTAGGGTCCTTGTCCCCCCCTCCAGGCCCGTTTGTACTCACACTACCTGGGCCTCGGAGAATGCTTCTTGCTGCCTATACGTCATCACGCCGTAACACGCCACACGCATTGATGACGTCATGTTTGGGGTCCCCTGCTGGAGCTGTTGCTCCTGAGACCTGACCCAGGATCAGAGGCTGAAGATGAGATGAGATGAGATGAGATCATTCCTGGACAGTTGGTGTCAATATAGAGATAAAGTCTTGCCTTGATGAAGACCTCATGAAGTCTAGTTTTTAACCAATAAGCCCAAATAAATATATAAATGGTTGTTGATGCAACATGCCGTGAAGGATATTGTAATAAGTTCTAATAAGGCTGAGAGTGTCGAAGTCCATTAAAAATGTTTGGCCTCACATATAAAAGTTGAAAAAGTCTGAATGTTTTCGGTTAATTTCAAACTTCTGAGTCAGATTTCTTCCTTATTTGTTGTTTTCCGCTCTCAAACGTCCACGAGCAAAAACACCCACAATGAATCACTCTGTAACCTCTAACACGGACGAGCCGCGCGCCGACGCTTCAGCAGATGGATGTTGTAAAGAAACGCCCTTTTCTCAAAGCGTTACCTCGTTCGTCGTTGGCGATCGATACCCTTCATCATTAGTGTACGTTCCAGAACAAAGCCCAGAATCCAGACGCTGCACCTGGACCTGGGGACCGTTTCCCTCAAAGATCGCTCGACCCCGTGAAGTCTTTCACCGGGGCGTCGGACTCTGACGGGTCGATCACCTGTCGGCTCCGCGTGAGGACCCTGACCCGCGGGATCCACCTTTAAGCTGTGATCCGGTATCGATGTCACCTGTTAAAGCCTCTCCGGTCACACGGAGGAGGAGGAGGCAGCAGCTCAGAGGGATTATCAGACTCCACATGTGAGACTTTAAAACGGGGGTTTAAGTCCGTACAGTTAGAGAACGTCCAGCCTACGCTTCAACTCCATACATAAATATAAATATCTCCATAAACACAGAAGGCTCTGTTTGTTCCAGTGTGGATATAAATAACGAAGTAGCATTTATGGTTTTTGTGCAGTGGTGTTGTTTATAGTTGGCACGTTCACGAGCTGCCGGTCCATCTGTTGGGTCCAGATTGGATAAATCTCAACTATGGGATGGCTAGTCATGAATTTGTCGTGTCTTTCACAGACATTCATGGTCCCCAGAGGACGTATCTTATCGATCCTACCCATGATTTATCCTCTAGTGCCACCATGAGGTTGACTTTTGGGGCTTTTGAGTGAAATACCTCAACTATCGGATGGTTCGTTATGAATTTGTCGTGTTTGTTACAGACCTTCATGATCCCCAGAGGACGTATCCTACTGATCCTACCCATGATTTATCTTCTAGTGCCTTCATGACGTTGACTTTTGGGGCTTGTGAATGAAATACCCCAATTATTGGATCGATCGTCATGAATTTGGGGCTTTTCCTGATGAAGTTAACGCCTGTGAAATAAAATATCGTGTTATAAATGACTCTGAAAGTTCACCCTCCTGGGGCGACACGGTGGTGTGGTGGTTAGCACTGTCGCCTCACAGCGAGAGGGTTCCAGGTTCGAATCCCTGCTGGGGCCCTTCTGTGTGGAGCATGTTCTCCCCGTGTCTGCGTGGGTTTTCTCCGGGTTCTCCGGTTTCCTCCCACAGTCCAAAGACGTGCAGGTGTTCGGTTCATTGATGACTCTTAATCACCCGTAGGTGTGAATGGTTGTCTGTCTCTGTTCGTCTCTATGTGTCCTGTGATAGACTGGCGTCCTGTCCAGGGTGGACCCCGCCTCACGCCCGATGTCAGCTGGGATCGGCTCCAGCCCCCCACGACCCAGACAGGGACAAGAGGCTGAAGATGAATGAATGAATGAAGGAAACGTTATTAAATCCCCGGTTTCACTCTAAACGTTTCTTAAACTGCGGTTCAGGACCCGAGCAGAGGTCACGGACTGTGTCTGGAGGGTCGACACGTCAGAAAGGAAGCAGCTTTGGCTCGATCATCATCGTCCCGCAGAGAGAGACGCCACCTCCCTCTCATCTCGGTCCCAGCCGGAAAGAAATGCCTGAAAGCCTCAGAATTACCCATAATCCTTTACTCCAGCGGGCGTTTGCCCTTCGCTGTGACCTGCCTCCGAGCAGCGGAAGAGTTTTCCTCTGAAGCGTTTGAAAAACTTTATCAGCAGAACGATGAAACGTATAAAAGATGGAGACTGACTCCAACTCTTTATATCTTTGTATCGTGTTTCACCTGCAGACGCTGAACTGGACTCAAATTTTATTATTTAATATGTTTTTTAATATGTTTTTAAATACAGTGATGACTCAGCAACTTCATCAGAATGTCTGGAAATTCAAACACAACTATTTCACTAGACGTCGTCGTCGTTGTCGTTGTCGTGGTCCTTATCGTCTTCCTTGTTGTCGTCGTAGTTGTCGCCGTCCTCGTTGTCGCGGTCCTCGTTGTCGCCGTCCTCGTTGTCGCCGTCCTCGTTGTCGTCCTTGTCGTCTTCCTTGTCGCCGTCGTCGTCGTTGTCGTCGTCTTCCTTGTCGTCGTTGTTGTTGTCGTAGTTGTCGTCGTCCTTGATGTCGTCCTTGTCGTCGTTGTTGTTGTCGTAGTTGTCGTCGGCTTCCTTGTCGTCGTCCTTGTTGTCGTCGTCCTTGTCGTCGTCGTCCTTGTCGTCTTCCTTGTCGTCGTCCTTGTTGTCGTCGTCCTTGTCGTCGTCGTCCTTGTCGTCTTCCTTGTCGTCGTCCTTGTCGTCGTCCTTGTCGTCGTCGTCCTTGTCGTCGTCCTTGTTGTCGTCTTCCTTGTCGTCGTCCTTGTCGTCGTCGTGTGCACGTCAAAAAAGAATAATATAATATTTTAAGTAAAAAGTCGAAAGATTGAAGATTGTGACGAACAGTTGTAACATTTTGGGGCGGCAGTAGCTCAGTCCATAGGTCCATAGAACCGGAGGGTCGCCGGTTCAAGTCCCTCTGTGGACCATGAATGGAGCGTGGACTGGTGGCTGGAGAGGTGCCAGTTCATCTCCTGGGCACTGCCAAGGTGCTGTTGAGCAAGACACCGAACCCCCAACTGCTCGGGGCGCTGGTCACTGGCAGCCCCCTCGCTCTGACATCTCTCCATTAACTGTGTGTGTGTGTGTGTGTGTGTGTGTGTGTGTGTGTGTGTGTGTGTGTGTGTGTGTGTGTGTGTGTGTGTGTGTGTGTGTGTGTGTGTGTGTGTGTGTGTGTGTGTGTGTGTGTGTGTGTGTGTGTGTGTGTGTGTGTGTGTGTGTGTGTGTGTGTGTGTGTGTGTCGGGCGGTACGGTTACACTCATACTGGTCAAAGGAACCAGACTTTAGCACGGTACGGAGGAACAGTGGGAGTGCGCCCTCATGGTCTTCAGTTATACTTTAGCAGCTGTTAGCTTCAGTTAGCTTCAGTTAGCGCTGCGTTGCTTGATTCTTTGCCTCTAGAGGTCAGAAAACCCCGAACAGTGAAGGATTTGAAAGCGTGTGTGTTAAAGTGATCTGTTGTGTTTGTTGCAGCGGGGGCAGCGAACAAAGCGGGCTGGGCCTTCGGTCTGGGCCTGGAGAGACTGGCCATGGTGCTGTACGCCATCCCGGACATCCGGCTGTTCTGGAGTCAGGACGAACGCTTCCTGGGACAGTTCAGAGTGGAGGACGTGCAGCAGCCCGTCTGCTTCCAGGTACTAACCCTTCACACCTGCGGTCGGGTCCCAGTCAGCTGAGGAGTGTGTAAACTGACTGTGACACCTTGAGTGGTGTCTCCGACTCCCCACGGTCTCCCTCTCTCTCTCTCTCTCTCTCTCTCTCTCTCTCTCTCTCTCTCTCTCTCTCTCTCTCTCTCTCTCTCTCTCTCTCGATGGTCGAACTCATTTCATTTAAATGAGCTCCAGACATCGTGAGTGATGCTGCTGCGTCTCTTCTGTTTTGCCTCTCTGTGTCTATCACAGTGTAGGAGCAGTGGACGGCTCCCTGGAGTGTGTGTGTGTGTGTGTGTTTTTAAGTGAGTG
>NC_139846.1:25577988-25587988 GCF_963691815.1 Echiichthys vipera | reverse complement strand
TTCTTTGGGTCCTGACCTGGACCTGGTTCTGTGGGTCCTGACCTGGACCTGGTTCTTTGGGTCCTGACCTGGACCTGGTTCTTTGGGTCCTGACCTGGACCTGGTTCTTTGGGTCCTGACCCAGCTTTCAGGACCACAGGTGAGGGTAGGAACCAGGACTGAGCGGTAGATCCAGAGCTTTGTCTTCCTCAGCTCTCTTTTCATCACAACGGTGAAACGGTAGTTCTTCAATTAGTGGCACATGAAATACCTGCATTGCACCTTTTTCCTCCCAAACCCCCCCCCCCCTCTCTCTCTCTCTCCCCCCCCTCTCTCTCCCCCCCCCCCCCCCCCTCTCACACTTTCCTCTTCTTCCTGTCTGAAACACATGCAGTGACTCTCCCTACTACAGAAAACAACTCTGCAGGCTTCTTGGAGCTGTTACGCGCAAATGACATCACACGCTAATTTGCATATCGGTGACGTCATCATGTGTGGTTGGTCTTCAGTTACAGCGAAGGAAAGATCCACTAACGCGACTGCATATTTCTCCCTTAAAATGTTTTCAGACATATATGTTAGTGCATCCGTCACCAAAGTGCCGACTGGACGGTCTTTGGTCCAATCACAGAGAAGGAGGGGCGGGGCTAGTTACACCGCAAAGACACAAACGCTGCACCTCCTAAGCGCTTTGGCAGTCTCTGCTGTCTCTTTGTAGTTGTTTTGTGTCTCTTTGTGGTTGTTTTGTGTCTCTTTGTGGTTGTTTTGTGTCTCTTTGTAGTTGTTTTGTGTCTCTTTCTGGTTGTTTTGTGTCTCTTTGTAGTTGTTTTGTGTCTCTTTGTGGTTGTTTTGTGTCTCTTTGTAGTTGTTTTGTGTCTCTTTCTGGTTGTTTTGTGTCTCTTTGTAGTTGTTTTGTGTCTCTTTGTGGTTGTTTTGTGTCTCTTTGTAGTTGTTTTGTGTCTCTTTCTGGTTGTTTTGTGTCTCTTTGTAGTTGTTTTGTGTCTCTTTCTGGTTGTTTTGTGTCTCTTTGTAGTTGTTTTGTGTCTCTTTGTAGTTGTTTTGTGTCTCTTTGTAGTTGTTTTGTGTCTCTTTGTGGTTGTTTTGTGTCTCTTTGTAGTTGTTTTGTGTCTCTTTGATGTTGTTTTGTGTCTCTTTGTAGTTGTTTTGTGTCTCTTTGTGGTTGTTTTGTGTCTCTTTGTAGTTGTTTTGTATCTCTTTGTGGTTGTTTTGTGTCTCTTTGTAGTTATTTTGTTTCTCTTTGTGGTTGTTTTGTGTCTCTTTGTAGTTGTTTTGTGTCTCTTTGTGGTCGTTTTGAGTCTCTTTGTAGTTGTTTTGTGTCTCTTTGTAGTTGTTTTGTGTCTCTTTGTGGTTGTTTTGTGTCTCTTTGTAGTTGTTTTGTGTCTCTTTGTGGTCGTTTTGAGTCTCTTTGTAGTTGTTTTGTGTCTCTTTGTAGTTGTTTTGTGTCTCTTTGTAGTTGTTTTGTGTCTCTTTGTAGTTGTTTTGTGTCTCTTTGTGGTTGTTTTGTGTCTCTTTGTGGTTGTTTTGTGTCTCTTTGTAGTTGTTTTGTGTCTCTTTGTGGTCGTTTTGAGTCTCTTTGTAGTTGTTTTGTGTCTCTTTGTAGTTGTTTTGGGTCTCTTTGTGGTTGTTTTGTGTCTCTTTGTAGTTGTTTTGTGTCTCTTTGTGGTCGTTTTGAGTCTCTTTGTAGTTGTTTTGTGTCTCTTTGTGGTTGTTTTGTGTCTCTTTGTTGTTGTTTTGTGTCTCTTTGTAGTTGTTTTGTGTCTCTTTGTGGTTGTTTTGTGTCTCTTTGTTGTTGTTTTGTGTCTCTTTGTAGTTGTTTTGTGTCTCTTTGTTGTTGTTTTGTGTCTCTTTGTAGTTGTTTTGTGTCTCTTTGTGGTTGTTTTGTGTCTCTTTGTTGTTGTTTTGTGTCTCTTTGTAGTTGTTTTGTGTCTCTTTGTGGTTGTTTTGTGTCTCTTTGTGGTCGTTTTGTGTCTCTTTGTTGTTGTTTTTATGTCTCTTTGTGGTCGTTTTGTGTCTCTTTGTAGTTGTTTTGTCTCTTTGTAGTTGTTTTGTGTCTCTTTGTAGTTGTTTTGTGTCTCTTTGATGTTGTTTTGTGTCTCTTTGTAGTTGTTTTGTGTCGCCTCACTGAGCAGCAGACGTCCGCTCTGATATTCAGAGTAAATATGAAAATAAATATAAAGTTTATAGAAAAACAGGAAGAAGTTACAGCTGTAAACGGATCCAAAAACCCACTAAAGCTGCCGGAAACCGACGCCTCTCACATATATTTCCTCCTCTAAAGTACTTCTGCAGTTAATCGAATGAGGGAGTGATGGAGAGAGAGAGAGAGAGAGAGAGAGAGAGAGAGAGAGAGAGAGAGAGAATGAGAGAGAGGGAGAGAGAGAGAGAGAGTCTCCCTGTAGTCTCTCGCCCTCTCCCTGCTCCATAAACATCTCATGTAGCAGCAAATCAAAGCTGATGTCTCGCTATGATCCCCCACAAATCTGCATTTATTGGTCGGCAGCAGCGTCAGCCGCGACTGGGCCGGGACTAATTTGATGAGTCGACAGAGCTGTCAATCAAACTGACAGCCGCCTCCCCCTCACGACTCCCCCGAGGGGGGAGAGAGGATTCGGAAAAGTCTACATTAGCAGGAGATATAGTGTAGTTCACTGTCTGTGGAGGAAGCACGGCATTAACACAACCACAGAAATGTGTCTTTGTGGTTGTTTTGTGTCTCTTTGTAGTTGTTTTGTGTCTCTTTGTGGTCGTTTTGTGTCTCTTTGTAGTTGTTTTGAGTCTCTTTGTAGTTGTTTTGTGTCTCTTTGTGGTCGTTTTGTGTCTCTTTGTAGTTGTTTTGAGTCTCTTTGTAGTTGTTTTGTGTCTCTTTGTGCTTGTTTTGAGTCTCTTTGTAGTTGTTTTGTGTCTCTTTGTGGTTGTTTTGTGTCTCTTTGTGGTTGTTTTGTGTCTCTCTGTGGTTGTTTTGTGTCTCTTTGTGGTTGTTTTGTGTCTCTTTGTAGTTGTTTTGTGTCTCTTTGAAGTTGTTTTGTGTCTCTTTGTAGTTGTTTTGTGTCTCTTTGTAGTTGTTTTGTGTCTCTTTGTGGTTGTTTTGTGTCTCTTTGTGGTTGTTTTGTGTCTCTTTGTAGTTGTTTTGTGTCTCTTTGATGTTGTTTTGTGTCTCTTTGTTGTTGTTTTGTGTCTCTTTGTGGTTGTTTTGTGTCTCTTTGATGTTGTTTTGTGTCTCTTTGATGTTGTTTTGTGTCTCTTTGTAGTTGTTTTGTGTCTCTTTGTGGTTGTTTTGTGTCTCTTTGTGGTTGTTTTGTGTCTCTTTGTGGTTGTTTTGTGTCTCTTTGTAGTTGTTTTGTGTCTCTTTGTAGTTGTTTTGTGTCTCTTTGTAGTTGTTTTGTGTCTCTTTGATGTTGTTTTGTGTCTCTTTGTTGTTGTTTGTGTCTCTTTGATGTTGTTTTGTGTCTCTTTGTAGTTGTTTTGTGTCTCTTTGTAGTTGTTTTGTGTCTCTTTGATGCTGTTTTAAGTCTCTTTGTAGTTGTTTTGTGTCTCTTTGTGGTTGTTTTGTGTCTCTTTGATGTCGTTTTGTGTCTCTTTGTGGTTGTTTTGTGTCTCTTTGTGGTTGTTTTGTTGCGTCCTGTGTGTCAGGATTTCGGGCCGGGCAGGAACTTGTGCGATGAGCAAAGTTCCGCACTGAGTGCAAAATTAATGTGATTAATTGCGTTATTTTTTTTTTTATACGGTTGTTTTTTCTGTAATAAATTAATCATAATGAACGCGTTAAAGTCCCAGCCCTAAGAGCGCAGAACGTCCTTTCCTCTTCTCCTCCTCCTCTCTGCTCAGTCCTCTCCTCCTCCACCTGTCATCCCTTCATCCTCCCCCCTTTCCTCCCCCCGTTCCTCCCTTCCTCTCCGCAGGCTCAGCAGGAGACGGGCAGGCAGCCGCTCACCGCAGCCGTATGAATGATTGAACACAGACACAGATGAACTCTCTCTCCTCTACAGACGGAGGAGGGGAAGAGAGTGACGACAGGAAGGGAGGAAGCGGATGACAGAAGTCGGTCGAGAGAGAGTTGTTGTTGTTGTCGTGGAGAGAAAAGGGAGAGAGTCGTCGTTTTGCGGCGCGCAGGTTGCAGCGAGTTATCCGGCTGAATAATGGATGATTGTGTTCTGTTCCCAATCAGCCGACAGCTGCTTCAGTTTATGTGTTTCACTGCAGCTCACGCAGCAGCGTCACGCGGACGCCATCGGGTCATTGAGTCGCCTCTGAGTCGTCCCAATAAAAGGCGACAAATGTGTAATTCATATCCAAAATATTGGAGATCATTTCTTTGAAGTTCTTTGTGTCTTTGTAGCTGTTTTGTGTCTCTTTGTAGTTGTTTTGTGTCTCTTTGGTGTTATTTTGTGTGTCTTTGGTGTTATTTTGTGTCTTTGTGGTTGTTTTGTGTCCCTTTGTAGTTGTTTTGTGTCTCTTTGATGTTGTTTTGTGTCTCTTTGTAGTTGTTTTGTGTCTCTTTGTGGTTGTTTTGTGTCTCTTTGTAGTTGTTTTGTGTGTCTTTGTGGTTGTTTTGCGTCTCTTTGTTGTTGTTTTGTGTCTCTTTGTGGTTGTTTCGTGTCTCTTTGTAGTTGTTTTGTGTCTCTTTGTGGTTGTTTTGTGTCTCTTTGTAGTTGTTTTGTGTCTCTTTGTGGTTGTTTTGTGTCTCTTTGTGGTTGTTTTGTGTCTCTTTGTAGTTGTTTTGTGTCTCTTTGTAGTTGTTTTGTGTCTCTTTGTGGTTGTTTTGTGTCTCTTTGTAGTTGTTTTGTGTCTCTTTGGTGTTATTTTGTGTCTTTGTGGTTGTTGTGTGTCTCTTTGTGGTTGTTTTGTGTTTATTTGTAGTTGTTTTGTGTCTTTGTGGTTGTTTTGCATCTCTTTGTAGTTGTTTTGTGTCTTTGTGGTTGTTTTGTGTCTCTTTGTAGCGGTTTTGTGTCTTTGTGGTTGTTTTGCGTCTCTTTGTGGTTGTTTTGCGTCTCTGTAGTTGTTTTGCGTCTCTTTGATGTTGTTATTTTGTTCCCAATCAGCCGACAGCTGCTTCCATTTATGTATTTCACTGCAGCTCACGTAGCAGCGTTATGCGGACAGCGCGGACGCCATCGGGTGATTGAGGCGGCTCTGAGTCGTCCCAATAAAGGCGATAAAAAGGTCTTTTGTTCCGGAAAACAACCGAACCAATTAGAGACGTGAAGTGTGAAGTTCAGCGCTGGACGTGAATGTTTGAAGTGTCGGTCGAGGTGTTTTTCCACAGTCCGATTTTCACATCTCCTCTTCAAAAACCATCTCAGTTTACGGTTTCAAGTGTTTTTTAACCTGATTCTTAATGATTTTAATGCTCTGTGCTGTGAAAGGCACACACGCACACACACACACACACACACACACACACACACACACACACACACACACACACACACAGTGTCGTGTTGAAACAGCCTGTTTTCTAAATGGGATCTAGATTTCACTTGATCTCACTTTCCTCCAAATGTCAACGTCGTCTCATTCACCTTTTCAAAATGTCACCTCCTCCAGTTTTCTCCCCCCCCCCTCCTAACCCCCCCCCCCCCCCACACACACACACACACACACACACACACACGCGCGCGCGCGCGCGTGCACACACACACACACACACACACACACACACACACACACACACACACACGCACACACCCTCTCATATCTAGGTTACCCTGCAGTGTTAGCATATTAGCTTTCTGCAGCACTAACTCCCTGGAGTGTCCTAATATTGCATGTGTTGGTATGCACCTGATGTGTGTGTGTGTGTGCGGTGTGTGGTGTGTGTGTGTGTGTGGTGTGTGTGTGTGTGTGTGTGTGTGTGTGTTTATGGG
This sequence comes from Echiichthys vipera, assembly GCF_963691815.1. Classification (NCBI taxonomy): domain Eukaryota; kingdom Metazoa; phylum Chordata; class Actinopteri; order Perciformes; family Trachinidae; genus Echiichthys; species Echiichthys vipera. The sequence continues at coordinate 25,582,124 of NC_139846.1, read as the reverse complement.
CATTAGAGAGCTGGTGTATCAACAACACAACAGATTTATATCAGCAGCTCACCGGCTGCCACAGCCCCAAGGGTCTCTGGGTAATCTGGGTGTAATTGAGCATAGAGGTTACGGTGGCACACACACACACACACACACACACACACACACACACACACACACACACACACACACACACACACACACACACACACACACACACACACACACACACACACATACACACACAAACATGCTTTCGTTCTCTCTAAAATGATAAAGACATCAAGGAGTTCCACAACAAACAAACGTCAAAACAAGACAAATACAAGTTTAGACGACTAAAGGAGACCGTTAAGTTTAGTCTCAGGGCGCCCTCCCACTGTGCGTCCGTCCCGTGCCCCGTGCTTTAGGGTCCTTGCCCCCCCCTCCAGGCCCGTTTGTACTCACACTACCTGGGCCTCGGAGAATGCTTCTTGCTGCCTATACGTCATCACGCCGTAACACGTCACACGCATTGATGACGTCATGGCGATGCGTGGCTTTGTTTCCAGATCTTTCCGTAGACCTCGGAGTTTTTGTGCGTCTTGTCGACTGTTTTTGAATCTTTTCATCGACCAAATCTGCAGTAAACACTCCACCTCCGCATCACACCAACGTGAACCTTTCACCGCCATTGTTTGAAATGTCCGCGCATGGTCCCTCCTTCTTTTTTCTACGTCCCAACAGGCGCACAGGAAATGACCTCAGAACCGCCGTAGGCCTCGTGCTCGTACACGTGCGCACGCTCGTGCTCGTACACGTGCAAACGTGCTTTACTAAAGCCCACCTCTCCCAAACGGGCCGTGGACGACAAGCTTGTTGACGGCAAACTTGCACATATTGAAGGGATTTCCGACTCCAGGCCGCTCAAAATAAACTCCTCTCCAGAAAAGAACGCTGCGTTCAGACACTCAGGGACTTTGTTTCGTGTGCGAGCTCATTCTGGAAGAGCAGATCTCTCAGGAGGTCGGAGTGTTGAAGTCTTCCCCGAACAAAACACACTTTGGCTGCTGTTCTTTTAGCAGTCGGGTTCCTGAGTGTGTGTCAAGATGCTGTGAAATCTCCCAAACACAGGGACGCTAAAACATGTTTACGGAACTCTTCTCCATCTGCACTTCTCCGCAAATCTGAATTCAGGGCTCCCAGAGATGGTCTCTGGTTCATCACTGCTACATTTAAAAACCACCACAAAAAGATGCAAAATGACTAAAAATAGATGCAAAACCAGCACAAAATGATGCAAAATGACTAAAAATAGATGCAAAACCACCACAAAAAGATGCAAAATGACTAAAAATAGATGCAAAACCAGCACAAAAAGATGCAAAATGACTAAAAATAGATGCAAAACCAGCACAAAAAGATGCAAAATGACTAAAAATAGATGCAAAACCACCACAAAAAGATGCAAAATGACTAAAAATAGATGCAAAACCACCACAAAAAGATGCAAAATGACTAAAAACAGATGCAAAACCAGCACAAAAAGATGCAAAATGACTAAAAATAGATGCAAAACCACCACAAAAAGATGCAAAATGAGTAAAAATAGATGCAAAACCACCACAAAAAGATGCAAAATGACTAAAAATAGATGCAAAACCAGCACAAAAAGATGCAAAATGACTAAAAATAGATGCAAAACCACCACAAAAAGATGCAAAATGACTAAAAATAGATGCAAAACCACCACAAAAAGATGCAAAATGACTAAAAATAGATGCAAAACGAAATCAACAACACGTCAGACTCACAGCAGCTGTTTTGCTGTTTGCAGCTTTATTTCCGTTCTTTCTTCGTTTGCATGGTTTGGTCCCGTTGCGCTGGTGTTCTGAGCCCTCTGGGCCACCGTACTGATGGATCTCCATATGAGGCGTGCTGCTCTGGGCACAGTGACCGGATTATTGATTCAGCTGTTGCACTAATTCCAACACCTGTTTGTTGAAAATGCAAATGAGTGAAGAGTGACGCTGCTGCAGCTCAGCTCCTGAACATTTGAGCTGATACGTCTCCATCCTGGGACCTTTGTCTATCACATGTGTTTAAAGTCATTTTGCATCTTTTCGGGCCCCTGGTCCTGGGCTCGGGGGGCCCGTTCAGTATCCCTCGCTGCCCAGAGGACGTGACCACTGACGTGTTCCCCTTCCGTCAACCCAACGCTGCAAACGTCCTCGTTCTTTCTCTGCAGCCCGAGTTTCATTTTGCACTTCAGCATCAAGTCCGTTTGCTTCAAAGACCCAGAACTGCAGCAGCAGCGGCGGTGATCACCTCCTCAGACGTGGCTCCTCAGCTGCTGGATGACCTTTGACCCGAGGACGTTAAACACGCCAACGTTTACATCTGCAGGGTCTGAACGGACCCAAGCTCTCGCTCACACTCGCCTCCAGCTCTGCGACACAAACACAGAGGGCGACCGTCGCCACGGCCGCACACGTGTCCATCCATGCCGAGACAAACGTGTGTGTGTGTGTGTGTGTGTGTGTGTGTGTGTGTGTGTGCGCGTGTGTGAGTGTGTGTGTGTGTGTGTGTGTGCGACTCGTCTGTCTCTGGAAAATCAAAACACGTTGGAAGAGAAGTGTCGAAATAGAATAAAGATGAAGAGGAAGAGAGAGTGAAACATGGAGTCCTTATTATCGACTGTGTGTGTGTGCGTGTGTCTGTGTGTTTGTGTGTGTGTGCGTGTGTGCGTGTGTGTGTGTTTGCGTGTGTGTGTGTGTGTGTGTGATGAGCTTCGATCCAGGTAGATTGACTTCTTATCGTCTGGGGATGAGGAAGACGAGGGAAGTGAAGCTCCAGGCTGCAATCGAAGACACGCGGATAATTACTGAAGCCGGGGCCTGAGGACACCCACAAGACCAGCACAAAAAGATGCAAAATGAGTAAAAATAGATGCAAAACCAGCACAAAAAGATGCAAAATGACTAAAAATAGATGCAAAACCAGCACAAAAAGATGCAAAATGACTAAAAATAGATGCAAAACCAGCACAAAAAGATGCAAAATGAGTAAAAAAAGATGCAAAACCAGCACAAAAAGATGCAAAATGAGTAAAAATAGATGCAAAACCACCACAAAAAGATGCAAAATGAGTAAAAAAAGATGCAAAACCAGCACAAAAAGATGCAAAATGAGTAAAAATAGATAAAAAACCAGCACAAAAAGATGCAAAATGAGTAAAAATAGATGCAAAACCACCACAAAAAGATGCAAAATGAGTAAAAATAGATGCAAAACCACCACAAAAAGATGCAAAATGACTAAAAATAGATGAAAACCACCACAAAAAGATGCAAAATGACTAAAAATAGATGCAAAACCACCACAAAAAGATGCAAAATGAGTAAAAATAGATGCAAAACCACCACAAAAAGATGCAAAATTAGTAAAAATAGATGAAAACCACCACAAAAAGATGCAAAATGAGTAAAAATAGATGCAAAACCACCACAAAAAGAAGCAAAATGACTAAAAATAGAAGCAAAACCACAAACACACGAGTCACACGTCCCCCAAACACACGAGTCACACGTCCCCAAACACACGAGTCACACGTCCCCCAAACACACGAGTCACACGTCCCCCAAACACACGAGTCACACGTCCCCCAAACACACGAGTCACACGTCCCCCAAACACACGAGTCACACGTCCCCCAAACACACGAGTCACGTCCCCCAAACACACGAGTCACACGTCCCCCAAACACACGAGTCACACGTCCCCAAACACACGAGTCACGTCCCCCAAACACACGAGTCACGTCCCCAAACACACGAGTCACGTCCCCCAAACACACGAGTCACACGTCCCCAAACACACGAGTCACACGTCCCCAAACACACGAGTCACACGTCCCCCAAACACACGAGTCACACGTCCCCCAAACACACGAGTCACACGTCCCCCAAACACACGAGTCACACGTCCCCCAAACACACAAGTCACACGTCCCCAAACACACGAGTCACACGTCCCCCAAACACACGAGTCACACGTCCCCCAAACACACGAGTCACACGTCCCCCAAACACACGAGTCACACGTCCCCAAACACACGAGTCACACGTCCCCCAAACACACGAGTCACACGTCCCCCAAACACACGAGTCACACGT
>NC_139846.1:25565488-25572988 GCF_963691815.1 Echiichthys vipera | reverse complement strand
AAGAAGGGTAGAGGGAGAAAAGATGATGAAAGAAGAAGAAAGAATGAGAGATGGGAGCATAAACGTGTGTTAAAGTGTTCTCTAGGAGCATAAACGTGTGCTAAAGTGTCCTCTAGGAGCATAAACGTGTGTTAAAGTGTCCTCTAGGAGCATAAACGTGTGCTAAAGTGTCCTCTAGGAGCATAAACGTGTGTTAAAGTGTTCTCTAGGAGCATAAACGTGTGTTAAAGTGTCCTCTAGGAGCATAAACGTGTGTTAAAGTGTCCTCTAGGAGCATAAACGTGTGCTAAAGTGTCCTCTAGGAGCATAAACGTGTGCTAAAGTGTCCTCTAGGAGCATAAACGTGTGTTAAAGTGTCCTCTAGGAGCATAAACGTGTGCTAAAGTGTCCTCTAGGAGCATAAACGTGTGTTAAAGTGTCCTCTAGGAGCATAAACGTGTGCTAAAGTGTCCTCTAGGAGCATAAACGTGTGTTAAAGTGTTCTCTAGGAGCATAAACGTGTGTTAAAGTGTCCTCTAGGAGCATAAACGTGTGTTAAAGTGTCCTCTAGGAGCATAAACGTGTGCTAAAGTGTCCTCTAGGAGCATAAACGTGTGCTAAAGTGTCCTCTAGGAGCATAAACGTGTGTTAAAGTGTCCTCTAGGAGCATAAACGTGTGCTAAAGTGTCCTCTAGGAGCATAAACGTGTGCTAAAGTGTCCTCTAGGAGCATAAACGTGTGCTAAAGTGTCCTCTAGGAGCATAAACGTGTGCTAAAGTGTCCTCTAGGAGCATAAACGTGTGTTAAAGTGTCCTCTAGGAGCATAAACGTGTGTTAAAGTGTTCTCTAGGAGCATAAACGTGTGCTAAAGTGTCCTCTAGGAGCATAAACGTGTGTTAAAGTGTCCTCTAGGAGCCTAAACGTGTGTTAAAGTGTCCTCTAGGAGCATAAACGTGTGCTAAAGTGTCCTCTAGGAGCATAAACGTGTGTTAAAGTGTCCTCTAGGAGCATAAACGTGTGCTAAAGTGTCCTCTAGGAGCATAAACGTGTGTTAAAGTGTCCTCTAGGAGCATAAACGTGTGCTAAAGTGTCCTCTAGGAGCATAAACGTGTGTTAAAGTGTCCTCTAGGAGCATAAACGTGTGCTAAAGTGTCCTCTAGGAGCATAAACGTGTGCTAAAGTGTCCTCTAGGAGCATAAACGTGTGTTAAAGTGAACTCTAGGAGCATAAACGTGTGTTAAAGTGTCCTCTAGGAGCATAAACGTGTGCTAAAGTGTCCTCTAGGAGCATAAACGTGTGTTAAAGTGTCCTCTAGGAGCATAAACGTGTGCTAAAGTGTCCTCTAGGAGCATAAACGTGTGCTAAAGTGTCCTCTAGGAGCATAAACGTGTGTTAAAGTGAACTCTAGGAGCATAAACGTGTGTTAAAGTGTCCTCTAGGAGCATAAACGTGTGCTAAAGTGTCCTCTAGGAGCATAAACGTGTGTTAAAGTGTCCTCTAGGAGCCTAAACGTGTGTTAAAGTGTCCTCTAGGAGCATAAACGTGTGTTAAAGTGTCCTCTAGGAGCATAAACGTGTGTTAAAGTGTCCTCTAGGAGCATAAACGTGTGCTAAAGTGTCCTCTAGGAGCATAAACGTGTGCTAAAGTGTCCTCTAGGAGCATAAACGTGTGTGAAAGTGTCCTCTAGGAGCATAAACGTGTGTTAAAGTGTCCTCTAGGAGCATAAACGTGTGCTAAAGTGTCCTCTAGGAGCATAAACGTGTGCTAAAGTGTCCTCTAGGAGCATAAACGTGTGTTAAAGTGTCCTCTAGGAGCATAAACGTGTGCTAAAGTGTCCTCTAGGAGCATAAACGTGTGCTAAAGTGTCCTCTAGGAGCATAAACGTGTGTTAAAGTGTCCTCTAGGAGCATAAACGTGTGCTAAAGTGTCCTCTAGAAGCATAAACGTGTGTTAAAGTGTCCTCTAGGAGCATAAACGTGTGCTAAAGTGTCCTCTAGGAGCATAAACGTGTGTTAAAGTGTCCTCTAGGAGCATAAACGTGTGCTAAAGTGTCCTCTAGGAGCATAAACGTGTGTTAAAGTGTCCTCTAGGAGCATAAACGTGTGCTAAAGTGTCCTCTAGGAGCATAAACGTGTGCTAAAGTGTCCTCTAGGAGCATAAACGTGTGTTAAAGTGAACTCTAGGAGCATAAACGTGTGTTAAAGTGTCCTCTAGGAGCATAAACGTGTGCTAAAGTGTCCTCTAGGAGCATAAACGTGTGTTAAAGTGTCCTCTAGGAGCCTAAACGTGTGTTAAAGTGTCCTCTAGGAGCATAAACGTGTGTTAAAGTGTCCTCTAGGAGCATAAACGTGTGTTAAAGTGTCCTCTAGGAGCATAAACGTGTGCTAAAGTGTCCTCTAGGAGCATAAACGTGTGCTAAAGTGTCCTCTAGGAGCATAAACGTGTGTTAAAGTGTCCTCTAGGAGCATAAACGTGTGTTAAAGTGTCCTCTAGGAGCATAAACGTGTGCTAAAGTGTCCTCTAGGAGCATAAACGTGTGCTAAAGTGTCCTCTAGGAGCATAAACGTGTGTTAAAGTGTCCTCTAGGAGCATAAACGTGTGCTAAAGTGTCCTCTAGGAGCATAAACGTGTGCTAAAGTGTCCTCTAGGAGCATAAACGTGTGTTAAAGTGTTCTCTAGGAGCATAAACGTGTGTTAAAGTGTTCTCTAGGAGCATAAACGTGTGCTAAAGTGTCCTCTAGGAGCATAAACGTGTGTTAAAGTGTCCTCTAGGAGCCTAAACGTGTGTTAAAGTGTCCTCTAGGAGCATAAATGTGTGCTAAAGTGTCCTCTAGGAGCATAAACGTGTGTTAAAGTGTCCTCTAGGAGCATAAACGTGTGCTAAAGTGTCCTCTAGGAGCATAAACGTGTGTTAAAGTGTCCTCTAGGAGCATAAACGTGTGCTAAAGTGTCCTCTAGGAGCATAAACGTGTGTTAAAGTGTCCTCTAGGAGCATAAACGTGTGCTAAAGTGTCCTCTAGGAGCATAAACGTGTGCTAAAGTGTCCTCTAGGAGCATAAACGTGTGTTAAAGTGAACTCTAGGAGCATAAACGTGTGTTAAAGTGTCCTCTAGGAGCATAAACGTGTGCTAAAGTGTCCTCTAGGAGCATAAACGTGTGTTAAAGTGTCCTCTAGGAGCATAAACGTGTGCTAAAGTGTCCTCTAGGAGCATAAACGTGTGTTAAAGTGTTCTCTAGGAGCATAAACGTGTGTTAAAGTGTCCTCTAGGAGCATAAACGTGTGTTAAAGTGTCCTCTAGGAGCATAAACGTGTGCTAAAGTGTCCTCTAGGAGCATAAACGTGTGCTAAAGTGTCCTCTAGGAGCATAAACGTGTGTTAAAGTGTCCTCTAGGAGCATAAACGTGTGCTAAAGTGTCCTCTAGGAGCATAAACGTGTGCTAAAGTGTCCTCTAGGAGCATAAACGTGTGTTAAAGTGTCCTCTAGGAGCATAAACGTGTGTTAAAGTGTTCTCTAGGAGCATAAACGTGTGCTAAAGTGTCCTCTAGGAGCATAAACGTGTGTTAAAGTGTCCTCTAGGAGCCTAAACGTGTGTTAAAGTGTCCTCTAGGAGCATAAACGTGTGCTAAAGTGTCCTCTAGGAGCATAAACGTGTGTTAAAGTGTCCTCTAGGAGCATAAACGTGTGCTAAAGTGTCCTCTAGGAGCATAAACGTGTGTTAAAGTGTCCTCTAGGAGCATAAACGTGTGCTAAAGTGTCCTCTAGGAGCATAAACGTGTGTTAAAGTGTCCTCTAGGAGCATAAACGTGTGCTAAAGTGTCCTCTAGGAGCATAAACGTGTGCTAAAGTGTCCTCTAGGAGCATAAACGTGTGTTAAAGTGAACTCTAGGAGCATAAACGTGTGTTAAAGTGTCCTCTAGGAGCATAAACGTGTGCTAAAGTGTCCTCTAGGAGCATAAACGTGTGTTAAAGTGTCCTCTAGGAGCATAAACGTGTGCTAAAGTGTCCTCTAGGAGCATAAACGTGTGCTAAAGTGTCCTCTAGGAGCATAAACGTGTGTTAAAGTGAACTCTAGGAGCATAAACGTGTGTTAAAGTGTCCTCTAGGAGCATAAACGTGTGCTAAAGTGTCCTCTAGGAGCATAAACGTGTGTTAAAGTGTCCTCTAGGAGCCTAAACGTGTGTTAAAGTGTCCTCTAGGAGCATAAACGTGTGTTAAAGTGTCCTCTAGGAGCATAAACGTGTGTTAAAGTGTCCTCTAGGAGCATAAACGTGTGCTAAAGTGTCCTCTAGGAGCATAAACGTGTGCTAAAGTGTCCTCTAGGAGCATAAACGTGTGTTAAAGTGTCCTCTAGGAGCATAAACGTGTGTTAAAGTGTCCACTAGGAGCATAAACGTGTGCTAAAGTGTCCTCTAGGAGCATAAACGTGTGCTAAAGTGTCCTCTAGGAGCATAAACGTGTGTTAAAGTGTCCTCTAGGAGCATAAACGTGTGCTAAAGTGTCCTCTAGGAGCATAAACGTGTGCTAAAGTGTCCTCTAGGAGCATAAACGTGTGTTAAAGTGTTCTCTAGGAGCATAAACGTGTGTTAAAGTGTTCTCTAGGAGCATAAACGTGTGCTAAAGTGTCCTCTAGGAGCATAAACGTGTGTTAAAGTGTCCTCTAGGAGCCTAAACGTGTGTTAAAGTGTCCTCTAGGAGCATAAATGTGTGCTAAAGTGTCCTCTAGGAGCATAAACGTGTGTTAAAGTGTCCTCTAGGAGCATAAACGTGTGCTAAAGTGTCCTCTAGGAGCATAAACGTGTGTTAAAGTGTCCTCTAGGAGCATAAACGTGTGCTAAAGTGTCCTCTAGGAGCATAAACGTGTGTTAAAGTGTCCTCTAGGAGCATAAACGTGTGCTAAAGTGTCCTCTAGGAGCATAAACGTGTGCTAAAGTGTCCTCTAGGAGCATAAACGTGTGTTAAAGTGAACTCTAGGAGCATAAACGTGTGTTAAAGTGTCCTCTAGGAGCATAAACGTGTGCTAAAGTGTCCTCTAGGAGCATAAACGTGTGTTAAAGTGTCCTCTAGGAGCATAAACGTGTGCTAAAGTGTCCTCTAGGAGCATAAACGTGTGCTAAAGTGTCCTCTAGGAGCATAAACGTATGTTAAAGTGTTCTCTAGGAGCATAAACGTGTGTTAAAGTGTTCTCTAGGAGCATAAACGTGTGCTAAAGTGTCCTCTAGGAGCATAAACGTGTGCTAAAGTGTCCTCTAGGAGCATAAACGTATGTTAAAGTGTCCTCTAGGAGCATAAACGTGTGCTAAAGTGTCCTCTAGGAGCATAAACGTGTGCTAAAGTGTCCTCTAGGAGCATAAACGTGTGTTAAAGTGTCCTCTAGGAGCATAAACGTGTGCTAAAGTGTCCTCTAGGAGCATAAACGTGAGCTAAAGTGTCCTCTAGGAGCATAAACGTGTGTTAAAGTGTCCTCTAGGAGCCTAAACGTGTGCTAAAGTGTCCTCTAGGAGCATAAACGTGTGTTAAAGTGTCCTCTAGGAGCATAAACGTGTGCTAAAGTGTCCTCTAGGAGCATAAACGTGTGTTAAAGTGTCCTCTAGGAGCCTAAACGTGTGCTAAAGTGTCCTCTAGGAGCGTAAACGTGTGCTAATGTGTCCTCTAGGAGCATAAACGTGTGTTAAAGTGTCCTCTAGGAGCATAAACGTGTGCTAAAGTGTCCTCTAGGAGCATAAACGTGTGTTAAAGTGTCCTCTAGGAGCCTAAACGTGTGCTAAAGAGTCCTCTAGGAGCATAAACGTGTGCTAATGTGTCCTCTAGGAGCCTAAACGTGTGCTAAAGTGTCCTCTAGGAGCATAAACGTGTGCTAAAGTGTCCTCTAGGAGCCTAAACGTGTGCTAAAGTGTCCTCTAGGAGCATAAACGTGTGCTAAAGTGTCCTCTAGGAGCATAAACGTGTGCTAAAGTGTCCTCTAGGAGCATAAACGTGTGTTAAAGAGAAAAGGGGGATTAAAAGCGATGGATGCAGAAAAGAGGAGGAAGGAAGAGGACAGGAAGCAGTAATCTGTGATCCCCTCATCGACCAATCAGGTCCCAGCCTCATGAATAAGTAATGAGCTCCTCTGCTGAGTGCAGCGATGACGAGGTGATCCTCCACCTCCTCCTCCTGCTCCTCCTCCACCTCTTCCTCCTCCTCTTCTTCTTCTTCTTCTTCACGTTTGCATCCAGCGAGTGTTTAGTCATTTTGACTGCAGTACCACCTGAAACCGTGGGGGCAGCGTCGAGCACCGGACACTAAAAAGTGGCGTGAACATCAGGAGTTTAATAGTTAAACGCCAGGAGACGGTTAAGTTTAGTCTCTAAAGGAGACGGTTAAGTTTAGACACTAAAGGAGACGGTTAAGTTTAGACACTAAAGGAGACGGTTAAGTTTAGTCTCTAAAGGAGACGGTTAAGTTTAGACACTAAAGGAGACGGTTAAGTTTAGTCTCTAAAGGAGACGGTTAAGTTTAGTCTCTAAAGGAGACGGTTAAGTTTAGACCACTAAAGGAGACGGTTAAGTTTAGACCACTAAAGGAGACGGTTAAGTTTAGTCTCTAAAGGAGACGGTTAAGTTTAGACACTAAAGGAGACGGTTAAGTTTAGACTCTAAAGGAGACGGTTAAGTTTAGACACTAAAGGAGACGGTTAAGTTTAGTCACTAAAGGAGACGGTTAAGTTTAGACACTAAAGGAGACGGTTAAGTTTAGTCTCTAAAGGAGACGGTTAAGTTTAGTCTCTAAAGGAGACGGTTAAGTTTAGACCACTAAAGGAGACGGTTAAGTTTAGTCTCTAAAGGAGACGGTTAAGTTTAGACCACTAAAGGAGACGGTTAAGTTTAGACACTAAAGGAGACGGTTAAGTTTAGACCACTAAAGGAGACGGTTAAGTTTAGTCTCTAAAGGAGACGGTTAAGTTTAGTCTCTAAAGGAGACGGTTAAGTTTAGACCACTAAAGGAGACGGTTAAGTTTAGTCTCTAAAGGAGACGGTTAAGTTTAGTCTCTAAAGGAGACGGTTAAGTTTAGACCACTAAAGGAGACGGTTAAGTTTAGACACTAAAGGAGACGGTTAAGTTTAGACCACTAAAGGAGACGGTTAAGTTTAGACACTAAAGGAGACGGTTAAGTTTAGTCTCTAAAGGAGACAGTTAAGTTTAGACCACTAAAGGAGACGGTTAAGTTTAGTCTCTAAAGGAGACGGTTAAGTTGAGTCTCTAAAGGAGACGGTTAAGTTTAGACTCTAAAGGAGACGGTTAAGTTTAGACACTAAAGGAGACGGTTAAGTTTAGTCTCTAAAGGAGACGGTTAAGTTTAGTCTCTAAAGGAGACGGTTAAGTTTAGACTCTAAAGGTGATGGTTAAGTTTAGTCTCTAAAGGAGACGGTTAAGTTTAGTCTCTAAAGGAGACGGTTAAGTTTAGTCACTAAAGGAGACGGTTAAGTTTAGTCACTAAAGGAGACGGTTAAGTTTAGACTCTAAAGGAGACGGTTAAGTT
>NC_139846.1:25545488-25552988 GCF_963691815.1 Echiichthys vipera | reverse complement strand
TCCTCATCTCTTCCTCTCCTCCCTCTCTCTCCCTCTCCTCCTCTCCTCCCTCTCTCTCCCTCTCTTCCTCTCCTCCCCCTCTCTTCCTCTCCTCCCTCTCTCTCCCTCTCCTCCCTCTCTCCCCCTCTCTTCCTCTCCTCCCTCCTCTCTCCCTCTCCTCCCTCTCTCTCCCTCTCTCCCTCTCCTCCCTCTCTCCCCCTCTCTTCCTCTCCTCCACCTCTCATCTCTTCTTGTCGGTCTCGGACTTGTTGCGTCGGTCGAGCCGTTCGTCTCCGTGTGTCCTGAGGTTTTTCTCTTGATCTTTGCAAATCCACTAAACTCATGCATCAACACACACACACCATGTCCCCAGTGTGTGTGTGTGTGTCTGTGTGTGTGTGTGTGTGTGTGTGTGTCTCCCTCCCCCTCCTCCCCCCTGGAGCTCAGACTCAGTCGAAGCTTCATGAACAAAAAGAACGAAAAACAAAGAGAATAAAAGTCGAAATATTAAATTAAATTCAGCAGAAGAAGAATTTTAAATAAAACACGCACATAAATACACAACACATTATGTAACAAATACAATTCAATACTTAATAAATATATAATAATATAAGAAAAGCTGGAATAATTGTGTCATTTAATGCTTAATAAATATTAATAAAGTGCTAACACTTCACTCCAAGTTCAGGTCCTGCAGCAGTTCTCAGATGTAATGTAAGTAATGAGTTGTTGCAGAAACTTAAGTCGTAGTTTTCATCTTCATCTTCATCTTCATCTTCGTCTTCAGCCTCTTATCCCGGGGTCGGGGTCTCGGGGGCTGGAGCCGATCCCAGCTGACCCGGGCGTGAGGCGGAGTCCACCCTTACTGCTCTGAAAACTGTGAGTTAAGAATACGTCAAGAAATTGCTGAAACATGTTAAAAACCATTATTACATCATTACTTAACGATGTTTCACTGCAGGTGAAAAGAACTCATCAGCTCCAACATTCAGTTCAGTTTATTAATTATTCTAATATTTCAGATCTAACGTGAAGTTAAATAATAAAACATCAGAGTCGTGTTTGTTTTATTGTGTTTGTTCCGGAAGAACAGAGGAAATCAGCATAAACACACACACACACACACACACACACACACACACACACACACACACACACACACACACACACACACACACACACACACACACACACACACACTCACACACACACACACACACACACACACACACACACACACACACACACACACACACACACACACACACACACACACTCACACACACACACACACACTGACAGCAGCAGCAGAAGTGTAAATCTGCGGCTGCCCACACACACACACACACACACACACACACACACACGTCTCATCCGTCAGGTGAACGCACGCTGAACTGCTTCAACAAGGATTTCTGTTCACTCCTCTGAAAAGTGCAAACGCTGCAAAATATGAAAAACATTTACTCACATCTCTCTGACAGACTCCATGACAAGAAGTAGGATTCAGTTTTCATCCAAAAAAAGATGCAAAATGACTAAAAATAGATGCAAAACCAGCACAAAAAGATGCAAAATGCCTAAAAATAGATGCAAAACCAGCACAAAAAGATGCAAAATGACTAAAAATAGATGCAAAACCAGCACAAAAAGATGCAAAATGACTAAAAATAGATGCAAAACCAGCACAAAAAGATGCAAAATGACTAAAAATAGATGCAAAACCAGCACAAAAAGATGCAAAATGCCTAAAAATAGATGCAAAACCAGCACAAAAAGATGCAAAATGACTAAAAATAGATGCAAAACCAGCACAAAAAGATGCAAAATGACTAAAAATAGATGCAAAACCAGCACAAAAAGATGCAAAATGACTAAAAATAGATGCAAAACCAGCACAAAAAGATGCAAAATGACTAAAAATAGATGCAAAACCAGCACAAAAAGATGCAAAATGACTAAAAATAGATGCAAAACCATCACAAAAAGATGCAAAATGACTAAAAATAGATGCAAAACCAGCACAAAAAGATGCAAAATGACTAAAAATAGATGCAAAACCAGCACAAAAAGATGCAAAATGACTAAAAATAGATGCAAAACCACCACAAAAAGATGGAAAATGAGTAAAAATAGATGCAAAACCAGCACAAAAAGATGCAAAATGACTAAAAATAGATGCAAAACCAGCACAAAAAGATGCAAAATGACTAAAAATAGATGCAAAATTGAATTAAAGTGTCTTGTTCCTGTGGACAGAGTGTGGGGGGGGTGCTCTCACAGGTCTATGCCCAGGTCGTGGTCGTGGTCAGCGTGAGACGTGGTCAGCGTGAGCCGTGGTCAGCGTGAGACGTGGTCAGCGTGAGCGGCGTCGGGTCGGGTCGACCTGTGAGGATCTGCTGAAGCCACTGAAAGGTGAGCACTCTGTTGTCATGGAAACACAGTGCGTGATCGAGAGTTGCAGGGTGTGTGTGTGTGTGTGTGTGTGTGTGTGTGTGTGTGTGTGTGTGTGTGTGTGTGTGTGTGTGTGTGTGTGTGTGTGTGTGTGTGTGTGAGGGCAGCTCGACCTCGCTGCCTCCCTTTGTTTGTTGAGTCGTCTCTGCAGGTTTCTGAAGATCACGTCCTTCAGCTGCAAATGGACTCAATTCCCCTGTTTCTGAACGCGTGTCGGGCAGAGATGGATCACAGGGTCCAGAGGGGCCCTGAAGGACCGGGGCCCTGAAGGACCGGGGTCCGGACTCATGAGATGGAGATGAAGAAAACATAAAATGACCTTTGAGACGTTCACAGAATGATGAGAGAAGGATGCAAAACCACAAAACAACCACAAACGGACACAAAACAACCACAAAGAGACACAAAACAACCACAAAGAGACACAAAACAACTACAAAGACACACAAAACAACTACAAAGAGAAACAAAACAACTACAAAGAGACACAAAACAACTACAAAGAGACACAAAACAACAACAAAGAGACACAAAACAACCACAAAGAGACACAAAACAACTACAAAGAGAAACAAAACAACTACAAAGAGACACAAAACAGCTACAAAGAGACACAAAACAACCACAAAGAGACACAAAACAGCTACAAAGACACACAAAACAACCACAAAGAGACACAAAACAACTACAAAGAGACAAACAACTACAAAGAGACACTTAACAACTACAAAGAGACACAAAACAACTACAAAGAGACACAAAACAACTACAAAGAGACACAAAACCACCACGAAGAGACACAAAACAACTACAAAGAGACACAAAACGACCACAAAGAGACACAAAACAACTACAAAGAGACACAAAACGACCACAAAGAGACACAAAACAACTACAAAGAGACACAGAACAACTACAAAGAGACACAAAACGACCACAAAGAGACACAAAACAACTACAAAGAGACACAGAACAACTACAGAGACACAAAACAACTACAAAGAGACACAAAACAACCACAAAGAGACACAAAACAACTACAAAGAGACACAAAACAACTACAAAGAGACACAGAACAACTACAAAGAGACACAAAACAACCACAAAGAGACACAAAACAACTACAAAGAGACACAAAACAACCACAAAGAGACACAAAACAACCACAAAGAGACACAAAACAACTACAAAGAGACACAAAACAACTACAAAGAGACACAAAACAACCACAAAGAGACACAAAACAACTACAAAGAGACAAACAACTACAAAGAGACACTTAACAACTACAAAGAGACACAAAACAACTACAAAGAGACACAAAACGACCACGAAGAGACACAAAACAACCACAAAGAGACACAAAACAACTACAAAGAGACACAAAACAACTACAGAGAGACACAAAACAACTACAAAGAGACACAAAACGACCACAAAGAAACACAAAACAACTACAAAGAGACACAAAACAACCACAAAGAGACACAAAACAACCACAAAGAGACACAAAACAACTACAAAGAGACACAAAACAACCGCAAAGAGACACAAAACAACCACAAAGAGACACAAAACAACTACAAAGAGACACAAAACAACTACAAAGAGACACAAAACGACCACAAAGAGACACAAAACAACTACAAAGAGACACAAAACAACCACAAA
Source organism: Echiichthys vipera (assembly GCF_963691815.1). NCBI lineage: Eukaryota > Metazoa > Chordata > Actinopteri > Perciformes > Trachinidae > Echiichthys > Echiichthys vipera. Next base: position 25,548,881 of record NC_139846.1, on the reverse strand, counting down.
GAGACACAAAACAACTACAAAGAGACACAAAACAACTACAAAGAGACACAAAACAACTACAAAGAGACGCAAAACAACTACAAAGAGACACAAAACAACCACAAAGAGACACAAAACAACTACAAAGAGACACAAAACAACTACAAACAGACAGAAAGAGTGAAGTGCTCATGACCCATTTAACAGTCTCTCCCTCTGCCTGGTCTCGAACGCGCGGCCTCTTCCAGCCGCTCACGACCTCCGCTCCACTTCTCTCAGTGTTCTGGCGCGTTCCTCCGCAGGGACGCAGGACGCTGCCGCTGCCGGCCCATTTACACCGCGAGCTCAAGCCCCGAGAGGAGGACGCCGCTATTTCAGGCTCCGCGGCCTCTTTTAGAGACTGGGACACATCACAGTTAAAGGAGACCGTTAAGTTTAGACCACTAAAGGAGACCGTTAAGTTTAGTCACTAAAGGAGACGGTTAAGTTTAGACGACTAAAGGAGACGGTTAAGTTTACTCTCTAAAGGAGACGGTTAAGTTTAGACGACTAAAGGAGACGGTTAAGTTTAGTCACTAAAGGAGACGGTTAAGTTTAGTCACTAAAGGAGACGGTTAAGTTTAGTCACTAAAGGAGACGGTTAAGTTTAGTCACTAAAGGAGACGGTTAAGTTTAGACGACTAAAGGAGACGGTTAAGTTTAGTCACTAAAGGTGACGGTTAAGTTTAGACCACTAAAGGAGACGGTTAAGTTTAGTCACTAAAGGAGACGGTTAAGTTTAGAAGACTAAAGGAGACGGTTAAGTTTAGACGACTAAAGGAGACGGTTAAGTTTAGTCTCTAAAGGAGACGGTTAAGTTTAGACGACTAAAGGAGACGGTTAAGTTTAGTCACTAAAGGTGACGGTTAAGTTTAGACGACTAAAGGAGACGGTTAAGTTTAGACGACTAAAGGAGACCGTTAAGTTTAGACCACTAAAGGAGACGGTTAAGTTTACACGACTAAAGGAGACCATTAAGTTTAGTCACTAAAGGAGACGGTTAAGTTTAGACACTAAAGGAGACGGTTAAGTTTAGTCACTAAAGGAGACGGCTAAGTGTAGACCACTAAAGGAGACGGTTAAGTGTAGACCACTAAAGGAGACGGTTAAGTGTAGACCACTAAAGGAGACGGTTAAGTTTAGTCTTTAAAGGAGACGGTTAAGTTTAGTCACTAAAGGTGACGGTTAAGTTTAGACGACTAAAGGAGACGGTTAAGTTTAGACGACTAAAGGAGACCGTTAAGTTTAGACCACTAAAGGAGACGGTTAAGTTTACACGACTAAAGGAGACCGTTAAGTTTAGTCACTAAAGGAGACGGTTAAGTTTAGACACTAAAGGAGACGGTTAAGTTTAGTCACTAAAGGAGACGGTTAAGTGTAGACCACTAAAGGAGACGGTTAAGTGTAGACCACTAAAGGAGACGGTAAAGTTTAGTCTCTAAAGGAGACGGTTAAGTTTAGTCACTAAAGGTGACGGTTAAGTTTAGACGACTAAAGGAGACGGTTAAGTTTAGACGACTAAAGGAGACCGTTAAGTTTAGACCACTAAAGGAGACGGTTAAGTTTACACGACTAAAGGAGACCGTTAAGTTTAGTCACTAAAGGAGACGGTTAAGTTTAGACACTAAAGGAGACGGTTAAGTTTAGTCACTAAAGGAGACGGCTAAGTGTAGACCACTAAAGGAGACGGTTAAGTGTAGACCACTAAAGGAGACGGTTAAGTGTAGACCTCTAAAGGAGACGGTTAAGTTTAGACCACTAAAGGAGACGGTTAAGTGTAGACCACTAAAGGAGACGGTTAAGTTTAGACACTAAAGGAGACGGTTAAGTGTAGACCACTAAAGGAGACGGTTAAGTGTAGACCACTAAAGGAGACGGTTAAGTGTAGACCTCTAAAGGAGACGGTTAAGTTTAGACCACTAAAGGAGACGGTTAAGTGTAGACCACTAAAGGAGACGGTTAAGTGTAGACCACTAAAGGAGACGGTTAAGTGTAGACCACTAAAGGAGACGGTTAAGTTTAGTCTTTAAAGGAGACGGTTAAGTTTAGTCACTAAAGGTGACGGTTAAGTTTAGACGACTAAAGGAGACGGTTAAGTTTAGACGACTAAAGGAGACCGTTAAGTTTAGACCACTAAAGGAGACGGTTAAGTTTACACGACTAAAGGAGACCGTTAAGTTTAGTCACTAAAGGAGACGGTTAAGTTTAGACACTAAAGGAGACGGTTAAGTTTAGTCACTAAAGGAGACGGTTAAGTGTAGACCACTAAAGGAGACGGTTAAGTGTAGACCACTAAAGGAGACGGTAAAGTTTAGTCTCTAAAGGAGACGGTTAAGTTTAGTCACTAAAGGTGACGGTTAAGTTTAGACGACTAAAGGAGACGGTTAAGTTTAGACGACTAAAGGAGACCGTTAAGTTTAGACCACTAAAGGAGACGGTTAAGTTTACACGACTAAAGGAGACCGTTAAGTTTAGTCACTAAAGGAGACGGTTAAGTTTAGACACTAAAGGAGACGGTTAAGTTTAGTCACTAAAGGAGACGGCTAAGTGTAGACCACTAAAGGAGACGGTTAAGTGTAGACCACTAAAGGAGACGGTTAAGTGTAGACCTCTAAAGGAGACGGTTAAGTTTAGACCACTAAAGGAGACGGTTAAGTGTAGACCACTAAAGGAGACGGTTAAGTTTAGACACTAAAGGAGACGGTTAAGTGTAGACCACTAAAGGAGACGGTTAAGTGTAGACCACTAAAGGAGACGGTTAAGTGTAGACCTCTAAAGGAGACGGTTAAGTTTAGACCACTAAAGGAGACGGTTAAGTGTAGACCACTAAAGGAGACGGTTAAGTGTAGACCACTAAAGGAGACGGTTAAGTGTAGACCACTAAAGGAGACGGTTAAGTGTAGACCTCTAAAGGAGACGGTTAAGTTTAGACCACTAAAGGAGACGGTTAAGTGTAGACCACTAAAGGAGACGGTTAAGTGTAGACCTCTAAAGGAGACGGTTAAGTGTAGACCACTAAAGGAGACGGTTAAGTGTAGACCACTAAAGGAGACGGTTAAGTGTAGACCACTAAAGGAGACGGTTAAGTTTAGTCACTAAAGGAGACGGTTAAGTTTAGACCACTAAAGGAGACGGTTAAGTGTAGACCACTAAAGGAGACGGTTAAGTGTAGACCTCTAAAGGAGACGGTTAAGTTTAGACCACTAAAGGAGACGGTTAAGTGTAGACCACTAAAGGAGACGGTTAAGTGTAGACCACTAAAGGAGACGGTTAAGTGTAGACCACTAAAGGAGACGGTTAAGTGTAGACCTCTAAAGGAGACGGTTAAGTTTAGACCACTAAAGGAGACGGTTAAGTGTAGACCACTAAAGGAGA
>NC_139846.1:25532988-25540488 GCF_963691815.1 Echiichthys vipera | reverse complement strand
GCTTTAATATTCACTTTGGCATCGAAACAAAAAATAAATAATACGGTTCGATTCCTGCTCAGAAATCTGCATTTTTCACCGTTTTAAAACTTTAAACGTTTTTTATGTGAAGGAACATTTTTATTTTATTAATTGTCCTCCATCACTCTCTTCATCCTTCCTCTCTTCTTCCCCTTCATCCTCCTCTCTTCCTCCTCTTCCTCCTCTTCCTCCTCTTCCTCTTCTTCCTCCTCCTCCTCCCCCTCTTCATCCCCCTCTTCCTCCTCCTCCTCCTCCTCCCCCTCTTCATCCCCCTCTTCCTCCTCTTCCTCCTCCTCTTCTTCCCCCTCTTCCTCCTCCTCCTCTTCCTCCTCTCCATCGATTTAAAGTGAGTGCACAGACATGTGGACGCTCAGGGACCTCCCTCATTAATAATGAAAACACTCCAAACCCGAGTGTGTGTGTTTGTGTGTGTGTGTGTGTGTGTGTGTGTGTGTGTGTGTGTGTGTGTGTGTGTGTGTGTGTGTCTGTCTGTCTCTCTCTCTCTCTCTGTGTGTGTGTGTGTGTGTGTGTGTGTGTGTGTGTGTGTGTGTGTGTGTGTGTGTGTGTGTGTGTGTGTGTGTGTGTGTGTGTGTGTGTCTGTCTCTCTCTGTGTGTGTGTTTGTGTGTCTGTCTCTCTCTCTCTGTGTGTGTGTGTGTGTGTGTGTGTGTGTGTCTGTCTGTCTCTCTCTCTCTCTCTGTGTGTGTGTGTGTGTGTGTGTGTGTGTCTGTCTGTCTGTCTGTCTCTGTGTGTGTGTTTGTGTGTGTGTCTCTCTCTCTCTCTGTGTGTGTCTGCCTCTGTCTGTGTGTGTGTGTGTGTGTGCGTGTGTGTTTGTGTGTGTGTGTTTGTGTCTGCCTCTGTGTGTGTGTGTGTTTGTGTGTGTGTGTGTGTGTGTGTGTGTGTGTGTGTGTGTGTGTGTGTGTGTGTGTGTGTGTGTGTCCAGAAACAGACAAAAGCAGCTTCCTTTCAAACAGGAGTCGTTTTATTGAGTTTTCAGCGTCTTTATGAATCTTTTAAATATTAATTTCTTTGTTGTCCTAAACTCTGTAAAGCATCGATCTGTAATAGAGCTCTTTAATCTTCTTAGAATCATTTTCATAAACATATTCTCTTCTTAGATGATCTTTTTGTTTACGTCCCCGTAAACAAACAAACAAACAAACAAACAAACAAACAAACAAACAAACAAACAAACAAACACACGTTTCGTCCGAACGCGGCGCAAAAACAAACACCCTGTGAATGGATCCACTACGTAGTTCATGATGCTACTGTTTTACTCTGAAGGACTTCCCCTCTGCGGTCGACGGGGGGAGGGGGGCGCATGAAAAGGGGGGATGTGCTAAATGGCAACAGTCGTATCACTCTTCAGCCACGGTTTGATTCCTCTGGCTGCACTGGCCGTGAAGTCCTGTCTGTGTATTGCTGTTTCTTCCCTTTCGCGCACAGATTCGTTCGTTTCTAACGCTCGGCCGCGGAGCAGGGATGTGGCCGCGCACGAGGAGCTAACGTGCACCGCTAACGGGTTTCTATCCGCGCCGTACGCGTCACAACCACGACGGGAACTTGTCCTCGGAGCGTTTCAGGAGACGAGCGCGTCGTCCGACAAAGAAAAAGGATGAAGTTTATGTTCAGCTTTAGGGTTTCATTCCACTCCCTTTTAACTGCTCACCCGGTTTGTTTTTTTTAGCCTTTACCCCGTTTGCTAATCTGACTTCATGTGGTTTGGCTTCTAAATCATATTCTTAGCTAACGAGACACAATCCCTTTAGCTAACCATGTCTGTTTTAGCTTTTTTTTTTAGCCGTGAATGAACTTTCAGCTAGCATTCATCCATCTGGCTAAAACTGAGCTGTTAGCTAACTTGACTTAATCTGCTTTAGCTGTTAGCTAACTGGCACAGGCCAAACATCCAAACATCATTTGTTTTAGCCTCTAAACGGTTAGCAACCAAACAAAATGAGTTCAGGTTAGCTTTATCTAACTGTGAGGCACCTAGAACGGATTGATTCAGGTTAGCTAACTGAACTATTAGCTAGACTTCACCTATCTGGAATAACCGGATCTGTTAGCTAACCTGGCATAATCCCATTTAGCGTGCTAACCCAGACATTGTCTGTTTTAGCATCTAAAATGTTAGCTAACCTGACCTAATCTGTTCTGCTAAACTCGAACCTTTAGCCAGTCTGCATCCATCAGGTTTAGATGCTAACCGAACCTGTCAACTAACTGGACTGAATCTAGTTAATCTGCTAGCAAGCGGTTAGTTAACTTGGCACATTCCCAAGCAGCTAGCCCAACTAATTGTCTGATTTAGTGTAAACTGTTAGCAGCCAAGCCAGGTTAGTTTGGGTCAGCTAAAACAAATTGTTAGCCACCATTACTCAATCTGTTTGGGGTGCTAAACCAAATTTAGCTAGCTTTCATCCACAGGGTTTAGATGCTACACTGATCTGTTAGCTTACCTGACACAAACCCATTAGCCTGTTAGCTGCCAAACCATTAGCTCAGGTTAGCTAAATCCAACTATTAGCTAAACCGACAGAGTTGGTTCCAGCTGCTAAACCAAACTATTAGCTAGCTTTCATCAGTCTGGTCTAAACTAAGTTGTTACCCAAGTTGTTCTGTTGTAAAGTTCTGCTAAAATGAAATACAGGCTAAGTGACCCGATCTATGCTAGCCAATAAAAAACGCCGGGGTCAGGCTGCGGTCTTGGACTCGGTCCTTGGGGGTCGATTTGGGGTCAAATTTAGCTCCAGTTAGCAACAGTTGGTCCATTGTTTGTTTCCTCGACAGTCTGGAATAAGGTTGTTGTTTTAAATCAATGAAAATTGTTTTTTGTCTCGTTTGTGCTCATTTCCTGAAATGTCCTGAAGCGTCATCATGCAATCTAACATCAGTCTAACACGTGCTCGCTAAAGAAAAGCAGGCTAGCTACTCTCAGCTACACCCCTGCAGCTCAGCGCGTCATGAGGGAGAAGGAGGCGACGGTCACACCAGGAACCGATTCGTTTACGTGGCGTTACGTAGCTAGCGCTCGCGGCAAGCTAGCCACTTCAACCAGAAGTAGAATACTATAAATTTAAGAATAACACACGTACTGCTGGCACACACTTGACTGGAAGCCATGCTGCGCGGGCCGAAGGTCGGTGCCGTCGTTGTTCTGGCGATGCCGCAGGTTTGACGTGTACAGGAGGACACACACTTAATAAATTTGGTGCAAAATGCCGCTTTTGATAATAAAAACAAAACAAAGCTGGTGTGACCATGGCCTGAGCACAATAAACAACCAATAAGAATACAAATGACATCACCATAAAGCATTCAGTCCATCAGACCTACCGGGCTCAACACAGTCAACTTGGCGCAATTTAAAAAAAACAACTGTCCGTGATGGAAATGGGCCCCGGGCCGCGGCTTGGACTACTGATTTTGTGGCATTAAGCTCGACCTCGCGTCACACACGTGCACCTTAGGCTATAAGGGGACCCCAGTGCGGCCTAAAGCCTGATCCCGGGTCAGCACCGGGGCGGTCACATGGTGCCGACCCGGCCTAGCCTACTAAACATCAATGATTCATGGTTGACTTTAATACTGTGTGTAATTCCACGATCGTGAGCGGGCGAGGGTCCATCAAATTTTCATCACTGTCATCACTTCGGCTCGACGGAGCGCTGAATATTTCATGACATCGACCTCCGGGTCAGGTCAGCGTGTGATTGGTCGAGCGCCGCACGCGTCCCGGTGAAGCCGAACAGTGAAGCCGTAAAAATCCACGCCGGTGCAGTTCTTCTGGTGATGGGTTCAGACGTTTTTTCAGTACTGAAGAGACGCTATCGCTCTTTTTTCTATTTTCTTTTTTTCGTTTGTGTTCGTCCTTGTTTTCTTCTTTGAGGGTTTTTTGTTTTTTTTTACGTGTTTCTCCTCGTTTTCTGTTAAAACGCCAGCCGAGTCAGTACGGTGGACAGCGTGGTGAGGACCACGGCGAGGCCCCTGGCGCCGGACGATCTGGGGGCCGCGTTGCCGCCGCCACAGAGTTCAAACAGACTCCCACGGAAATCCAGGTTGCGGGACTCCTTTTTCAGCTTCTCCCAGAGGTCCGTGGCTCCTTCCTGGCAGTCGGCGAGCGCCGTCGTGGCACAGGAGTGGAAGTTGTCCCAGTAGCTGGCAGGAGAGAAAACACAGCGAGCGTTAACACAACACGCTCACGACTGCAGTGGGAGGCTGCTTTTAAACTCAACGCGTCGTCTACCAAAGAGGCAGAGCCAAGCGTGGAAGTGGTCCCAGAATGTGGCGCCGCAGAAAACACAGCGGGGGAAAAGCTTATGAAGACACAGGCGAAGTTTATATTTGCAGTAAAACAAACCTAAAGCGAGCGCTGAGCATTTCTGTGTAAACCAGGCCCCAGTGAGGCTGTCGTCGCCTCAAACCGCCCACATTCAGATCCTTTTATTGGCTCGTTCTCATGTTTTACACTCAGTACCCGACTTGAAGGCTAATAATATTTTAACTGACCAAATAAATGTTAGATGTCGGACTTATTATGACTCTGACTCTGCAGTTTTAGGTATTTAGGCCTTTTTTTTATCCAATTTAAGTGAATTATATCAGCAGCTAGCATGCTAACCCAAAACATGTCTGTTTTAGCCTCTAAAATGTTAGCTAACATGCCATAATTTGGTTTAGCAGCTAAATAAAGTTAGCTATTTAGCCGCTAACCCAAACATTGTCTGTTTTAGCCCGTTAGCTGCCAAACCATTAGACCACGTTAGCTAAATCCAACTGTTAATTAAAGTGGCTCAATTTATTCCATCTGCTAACGAAACTATTTGCTAGCTTTCATTAACTGTTGCCCATCTTGATCTGTTGTAACTGGTAAAATGAAATATAGGCTAATCCTAACCAGTCTATTTTAATCACTAAACAGGTTTTAACCCACGTTGCCAAAACTAGCGAGTAAACCCTGTTAACACCAGGACTTAGGTGACCAAAGTAAGACACGCATGCTAACCCAAAAAATTTCTGTTTTAGCCTCTAAAATGTTAGCTAACCTGACATAATCGGGTTTAGCTGTTTAATAAACTGGTTAGCTATTTAGCTGCTAACCCATTGTCTGTTTTAGCCTGTTAGCTGACAAACCTTTAGGTTAGCTAAATTGACTTGTTTTTTTTCCAGCTGCTAAACTAAACTATTAGCTAGCTTTCATTAATCTGGATTAAAATGGAAATCTGATTAAAAAAATGAACCGATCTATTTTAACCACAAAACCAGCGGATAGCATGCTAACCCAAACATTGTCGGTTTTAGCCTCTAAAATGTTAGCTAACCTGACATAATCGGGTTTAGCTGCTAAATAATTTGGTTTGCTATTTATCTGCTAACCCAAACATTGTCTGTTTTAGCCTGTTAGCTGCCAAACCATTAGGTTAGCGAAATTGAACCGTATTTTTCAAGCTGGTAAACTAAACTACTTGCTAGCTTTCATTAATCCGGTTGACCGAAGTCTAAAATGTTAGCTAACCTGACATAATCTGGTTTAGCTGCTAAATAAACTGGTTTGCTATTTAGCCGCTAACCCAAACGTTGTCTGTTTTAGCCTCTAAAATGTTAGCTAACCTGACCTAGCTAGCTCTGGTTTAGCTGCTAAATGAATAGCATTAAAGATAATATGGAATAAATGTCGTGTAACCAGAAGTCACTGAGAATAAAATGACATCATCTGCTCCCTCTCTTCCTTTCCTCCCTCTTTTTATTCCTCTTTTGTCCCATGCCTTCCTCCCTCTCTCTCCCTCTCCTCTTTCTTTCCCTCCCTCCTCCTCCCTCTCTCTCTCTCCGCTGGTGTGTTTCATTCATAAGCGTCCTCCCTTCACTTCCTCTTTGTGCTCATGAATCCATCCTTTCTCCTTTAATCCCCTCTTTTATTCTTTGTCTTTTCTGGTTTTTCTCTTCTCTCATCTGTTCATCTCTTCTCTCTCTCTCTCTCTCTCTCTCTCTCTCTCTCTCTCTCTCTCTCTCTCTCTCTCTCTCTCTCTCTCTCTCTCTCTCTCTCTCCCCCCCCCCTCCCCTCCCAGTGAGTGTAAAGAGGACACCAGCCCGCCGACACACACACCGTATCTAATCCAATCTTCCAATCTGCTCTTATTGATGTTGACCTCCTGAACCGAGTCGTGTCGATGCCACATCTCTGAGCAATTAACGCCTGTGTGTGTGTGTGTGTGTGTGTGTGTGTGTGTGTGTGTGTGTGTGTGTGTGTGTGTGTGTGTGTGTGTGTGTGTGTGTGTGTGTGTGTGTGTGTGTGTGTGTGTGTGTGTGTGTGTGTGTGTGTGTGTGTGTGTGTGTGTGTGTGTGTGTGTGTGTGTGCACGTGCGTGTGTGTGTGTGTGTGTGCGCCGTATTAACCCGTGCCTCCTGCCACGCCTCAACACCGCTGTGATGGAGCTGTCACTAAATTAAAAAATCGTGTGTGTGTGTGTGTGTGTATGTGTGTCTGTGTGTGTGTGTGTGTGTGTGTGTGTGTGTGTGGAGCGGTGGGGGCTTCTTGCTGCAGCGTGCCATCTGGTGCCCACCCGTTTTGGGTGGTGGAGTGAAAAGGGGGGATTTAAGGAGGTGTGTGTGTGTGTGTGTGTGTGTGTGTGTGTGTGTGTGTGTGTGTGTGTGTGTGTGTGTGTGTGTGTGTGTGTGTGTGTGTGTGTGTGTGTGTGTGTGTGTGTGTAGGGGGTCAGATGGTTGGTAAGTAAGACACCCTCCTCCCTGCCTGCACAGATGCACACCCCTCCCTCAGACCCCGGTGGACCCCTGAGGGTCGGCGGTTCAATCACTCATGTGATTTTCTCCGTCAGTGAGAATGAAAAAAAGTCGCTGCTTTAAAACCACAAAGAATAACGTTTTTATTTATTTATTATTTATTTATTATTTATTTATTTATTATTTATTTATTTTACTGCAGCTGAGGTAATATCAGAAAACACCAAAACACCAAGATTCAGGACTCTGAACTGAAGGACCGCAGGTTCAAGTCCTGGAAGAACTGAAACCACCTTTATCTGATCTGAACCAAGTTAGAGACTAAACTTAACCGTCACTTAACCGTCTCCTTTAGACACTAAACTTAACCGTCACTTAACAGTCTCCTTTAGAGACTAAACTTAACCATCACTTAACAGTCTCCTTTAGAGACTAAACTTAACCGCCACTTAACAGTCTCCTTTAGAGACTAAACTTAACCGTCACTTAACCGTCTCCTTTAGAGACTAAACTTAACCGTCACTTAACAGTCTCCTTTAGAGACTAAACTTAACCGTCACTTAACCGTCTCCTTTAGAGACTAAACTTAACCGTCTCCTTTAGAGACTGAACTTAACCGTCTCCTTTAGTCGTCTAAACTTAACCGTCTCCTTTAGAGACTAAACTTAACCGTCACTTAACAGTCTCCTTTAGAGACTAAACTTAACCGTCACTTAACCGTCTCCTCTAGAGACTAAA
>NC_139846.1:25507988-25527988 GCF_963691815.1 Echiichthys vipera | reverse complement strand
GTCTAAACTTAACCGTCTCCTTTAGTGTCTAAACTTAACGGTCTCCTTTAGTCGTCTGAACTTAACCGTCTCCTTTAGTGACTAAACTTAACCGTCACCTTTAGTGTCTAAACTTAACCGTCACCTTTAGTGACTAAACTTAACCGTCTCCTTTAGAGACTAAACTTAACCGTCTCCTTTAGTGACTAAACTTAACCGTCTCCTTTAGAGACTAAACTTAACCGTCTCCTTTAGAGACTAAACTTAACCGTCTCCTTTAGTGACTAAACTTAACCGTCTCCTTTAGTGACTAAACTTAACCGTCTCCTTTAGTGACTAAACTTAACCGTCTCCTTTAGTGACTAAACTTAACCGTCTCCTTTAGTGACTAAACTTAACCGTCTCCTTTAGAGACTAAACTTAACCGTCTCCTTTAGAGACTAAACTTAACCGTCTCCTTTAGAGACTAAACTTAACCGTCTCCTTTAGTGACTAAACTTAACCGTCTCCTTTAGTGACTAAACTTAACCGTCTCCTTTAGTGACTAAACTTAACCGTCTCCTTTAGTGACTAAACTTAACCGTCTCCTTTAGTCGTCTAAACTTAACCGTCTCCTTTAGTGACTAAACTTAACCGTCTCCTTTAGAGACTAAACTTAACCGTCTCCTTTAGTGACTAAACTTAACCGTCTCCTTTAGTCGTCTAAACTTAACCGTCTCCTTTAGTGACTAAACTTAACCGTCTCCTTTAGAGACTAAACTTAACCGTCTCCTTTAGAGACTAAACTTAACCGTCTCCTTTAGTGACTAAACTTAATCGTCACCTTTAGAGACTAAACTTAACCGTCTCCTTTAGTGGTCTAAACTTAACCGTCTCCTTTAGTGACTAAACTTAACCGTCTCCTTTAGTGACTAAACTTAACCGTCTCCTTTAGAGACTAAACTTAACCGTCTCCTTTAGAGACTAAACTTAACCGTCACCTTTAGTGACTAAACTTAACCGTCTCCTTTAGAGACTAAACTTAACCGTCTCCTTTAGAGACTAAACTTAACCGTCTCCTTTAGAGACTAAACTTAACCGTCTCCTTTAGTGGTCTAAACTTAACCGTCTCCTTTAGAGACTAAACTTAACCGTCTCCTTTAGAGACTAAACTTAACCGTCTCCTTTAGTGACTAAACTTAACCGTCTCCTTTAGAGACTAAACTTAACCGTCTCCTTTAGTGACTAAACTTAACCGTCTCCTTTAGTGTCTAAACTTAACCGTCTCCTTTAGAGACTAAACTTAACCGTCTCCTTTAGAGACTAAACTTAACCGTCTCCTTTAGTGTCTAAACTTAACCGTCACCTTTAGAGACTAAACTTAACCGTCTCCTTTAGTGTCTAAACTTAACCGTCTCCTTTAGTGACTAAACTTAACCGTCTCCTTTAGAGACTAAACTTAACCGTCTCCTTTAGTGACTAAACTTAACCGTCTCCTTTAGAGACTAAACTTAACCGTCTCCTTTAGTGACTAAACTTAACCGTCTCCTTTAGTGTCTAAACTTAACCGTCTCCTTTAGTGACTAAACTTAACCGTCTCCTTTAGAGACTAAACTTAACCGTCTCCTTTAGAGACTAAACTTAACCGTCTCCTTTAGTGACTTAACTTAACGGTCACCTTTAAATTAAGCGTGAAAACTCTTTTTTAATCAAAATTATTTTATTTATTTTAGTTTTAGTATTAATTTAATCAATAAAAGATAAAATATCTTTTATTCTCTCGTTGTTTGATTCTTTAAAAGTATTTTAATAATTATAATTAAAAAAATAATAATAAATTTTATTAAATATTATTAAATATATATAATAATTTTAAGTTTGCAAACAAAGTCTCAAATAAATAAATAAATAATAATAATAAACTATAAATATATGTATTTATTTATTATGTATTATTTAAATATTTACAACATAATAAATAATCAATAATAAATGATTAAATAAATAATAAACTATAAATATATGTATTATTTATATTTACATAATAATAATACTGTAATAAATAATAAATAAATAAACCTACACTCACACGATATTTAGTAAATTTATTTATTCATTATTTATCATTTATTAAATATATTAAATATTAAATAATAAATAAACCCAAACACCTCATCATTCATTATTAATATGAATCTAATTATTTAATTTTAAGAATTCAATTAAATAAAATAAATGTTTCAAATGAAACTGTGAGAAATTCAACATTTATTCATAATTATTTATGTTTTTATCTTTAAAGCAGTTTTGTTTTATTTCACTTTCACTGAATAAATGTTTTGATTTTATTATATTTGTATTATTTTATTTTTATTATATAAAAGATTTAAAAACATTGTAAATATTGTTTTTGTTATATTTTATATTTTATATGTTTCTGTATTTTTCTTCTGTTTCTTTAAAAAGGAACATTTTAATTATTTTATTTGATCCTTTTGATTCATAATTATTTATTATGTTTTATTTAAAAACGGAAAAATTAATAATTCAAACATTTATTTCCGTGTTTCCTCCGCGCGCATCATTCACGCGCGCACATGGGGCGGGGGCGCGCACAGCATTTTTCATTCACGCCTCCCTTCGAGCACGCTCCCGACACACCCACCTCCACACACACACACACACACACACACACACACACACACACACACACACACGCACACACACACACACACACACACACACGTACTGGAGCGCGCGCGTCTGTGCAGGGAATTCTCTCTTTTCTCTGCAGCGTAAAAAACATTTTTTCTTTAATAAAAACAGATTTTTGTTTTTTAATTTCATTTATTTTTCTGCAGCAATCACATTTGAGTCATTTTGCATCTTTTTGTGTTGGTTTTGCATCTATTTTTAGTCATTTTGCATCTTTTTGTGCTGGTTTTGCATCTATTTTTAGTCATTTTGCATCTTTTTGTGGTGGTTTTGCATCTATTTTTAGTCATTTTGCATCTTTTTGTGGTGGTTTTGCATCTATTTTTACTCATTTTGCATCTTTTTGTGGTGGTTTTGCATCTATTTTTAGTCATTTTGCATCTTTTTGTGGTGGTTTTGCATCTATTTTTAGTCATTTTGCATCTTTTTGTGCTGGTTTTGCATCTATTTTTAGTCATGTTGCATCTTTTTGTGCTGGTTTTTATCTCAGGTGTCTCAAATGTTGCAGCTCACATTAAAGGGAAAACACTGATCCGTTGAGTCCTGCTAAAAAAAAACAGAGAAAAAGCGAAATAAAAACGAAATGAATCGATTAAATTCGATGAAGTTTGATTCGTTGTTGAGTTTGAGTCGATGTGAAACGAATCTGAGGAGGTTTCGTTTCGTTTTCACTTCAAAACCAAAACGAAAAAACACTTTTCTCTCTTTTTTATTCTGCATTTGAACCCTCCGGGCCACCGTCACTGTCTCTCTCTCTCTCTCTCTCTCTCTCTCTCTCTCTCTCTCTCTCTCTCTCTCTCCTCTCTCTCTCTCTCTCTCTCTCTAACAATAGCACCAGGGAGGATTCTGCGTCTTGAATAATTCAGCATTTCTCTGCTACACACACACACACACACACACACACACACACACACACACACACACACACACACACACACACACACACACACGCACACACACACAGCCTCGTTATGCAACAGCACGAATCCATCTCCATGTTTCTCTTCTTTCATCCCAACCTGTTTCCTCCTCCAGTCATTAGACGGGCCCCGTGCTGCAGGAAAAACCTGCTGCACTTTATATTTTTAATATAAATTAAAAAAGCAAAGCACTTCCGTCGTGCACGAGGCGTGTGCACGGGCGCGCGCGCTGAAAATGAAGGATGTGATTTTTTAAAAAACACGTTTTTCTGTTTTAATTTCAACAAAAACAAAAAAAGAATCAGGACAAAAAATAAAGAAGAAAGAGAGAAACACGAGGAGTCGGTGCTCGTGTTCCCGGAGCTGCGGCACCGGCACACCCGCTGCTGCACACCCGCTCACCGCGCCGCAGTGTGCGGGTCTGCGGCAGCGACACACCGGGGGGAGAACCGGAGCTCCGGTGCCGCGGCTCCACCTTTAAACCCGCACTTCACGCACTCCAACGGGCCTTTTCTCTCCTCCTGAGCCTCTTTCTTTATTTCTTTGTATTTGTAGTATTTATTTTTATCATAATAATAATTATCATTGTTGTTTTTCTGTGTTTATTTGTTTATTTTGCAGCAAAAACACAAAATAAACGAATTTCTGAAGGTGAAAAAAAAAACGAGAAATGTCTTTGGGACAAACGAGCTGCAGAGAGGAGGGGGGGCATCCCCCTGTTAGCACACACACACACACACACGGACACACACACACATGCTCACACACACACGCACACACACACACACACACACACACACACACACACACACACACACACACACACACACACACACACCGTTCAAACGACCCGCTGTTTCATTTCCGATCTGAAACGAACGCGAACACGTGAAAAATAAAAAAAATCAACATTATTAAAATTATAAATACATTTTTTTAAAACGAATTCAAACATAAAAAAAATAATTTTGTCATTTACGTTAAAAAAAATCCTCTTTTTCGTGTTTTTTCGTTTAGAAATCGACGCGAACCTTCGCGAAAGTCGCTCTGAGGAGATTTGAGGGATTTTCTGTGCTCATTAAAATAAGATGAAATATTAAAAACACACATTTGATGCCTCATCAGCATTTTTAGGCTGTTTTATTGAAGCACGAGCGCGCGGCGGGAGGATTTCAGCTCCTGGAAACGAATAAAAAACCGGATTTTTACGCAGAAAAAAGGAAAAAACGGCGCGTAAAGAGCGGCGGGAGCGCGCGCGTGTTTGATCAGAACCATCGGAACCATCAGAACCAGGACGGGGACGGACTCACCAACGTGCAGGGCTAGAAAGAGAGCGAGGCACCTGGAGGAGCAGGGTCCTCCCATCCTCCTCTTCCTCCTCTTCCTCCTCTCAGCATCAGAAACAAACGCGCAAAGTTGAGCGCAAAAAAAAGAGAGAGAGCGCCACGCGCGGCTACATCCAGCTCTCCTCCGCCGCCTCCTCCTCCTGTTCCTCCTCTTCCTCTTCTTTTATTCTTCTGCTTCTCTTTCCTCTGGGTGGATCTTTATATATGTGTGTGTGTGTGTGTGTGAGAGAGTGTGTGTGTGTGAGAGGAGAGAGAGTGTGTGTGCGCCCTGGCTCCTCTGCTCCGCGCGCTCCCGTCCTGGTTTTTACGCGTCTGGAGAGAAAAGAGAAGAAGAAGAAGGAGAAAAAGAGAGAGAGAGGAAGCCCCTCCCCTCTCTCTCTCTCTCTCTCTCTCTCTCTCTCTCTCTCTCTCTCTCTCTCTCTCTCTCTCTCTCCCTCCCTCTCTCTCTCTCTCTCTCTCTCTCTCTCTCTCTCTCTCTCTCTCTCTCTCTCTCTCGCTCTCCCTCTCTCTCTCTCTCTCTCTCTCTCTCTCTCTCTCTCTCTCCCTCCCTCTCTCTCTCTCTCTCTCTCGCTCTCCCTCTCTCTCTCTCTCTCTCTCTCTCTCTCTCTCCCTTTCTCTCTCTCTCTCTCCCTCTCTCTCCCCCCCTCTCTCTCGCTCTCCCTCTCTCTCTCTCTCTCTCTCTCTCTCTCTCTCTCCCTCCCTCTCTCTCTCTCTCTCTCCTCTCCCTCTCTCTCTCTCTCTCTCTCTCTCTCTCTCTCTCCCTTTCTCTCTCTCTCTCTCCCTCTCTCTCCCTTTCTCTCTCCTTTTTTTGATTCTGGAAACAGAAACAAAGTGAATTTAACAAAGAAAATCAGGACAAATCTCATTTTTCATCTTTTAAAATTCTAAAAATGAAACAGAAATAAAAGAAAATCTCATTTTTAATTAAATTTTTATAGAAACTAAAAATTAAAATGAAATCAAAATGTAAAGAATCAATTTAATCATATATTTAACTGCTGATTATTTAAATAAAACAAATAAATATTGTGTTTCGATTATTTAAATAAATGATTTTTAGTCATTTTGCATCTTTTTGTGCTGGTTTTGCATCAATTTTGAGTCATTTTGCATCTTTTTGTGCTGGTTTTGCATCTATTTTTAGTCATTTTGCATCTTTTTGTGGTGGTTTTGCATCTATTTTTAGTCATTTTGCATCTTTTTGTGCTGGTTTTGCATCTATTTTTAGTCATTTTGCATCTTTTTGTGGTGGTTTTGCATCTATTTTTAGTCATTTTGCATCTTTTTGTGCTGGTTTTGCATCAATTTTGAGTCATTTTGCATCTTTTTGTGGTGGTTTTGCATCTATTTTTAGTCATTTTGCATCTTTTTGTGCTGGTTTTGCATCTATTTTTAGTCATTTTGCATCTTTTTGTGGTGGTTTTGCATCTATTTTTAGTCATTTTGCATCTTTTTGTGGTGGTTTTGCATCTATTTTTAGTCATTTTGCATCTTTTTGTGCTGGTTTTGCATCTGTTTTTAGTCATTTTGCATCTTTTTGTGCTGGTTTTGCATCTATTTTTAGTCATTTAGCATCTTTTTGTGCTGGTTTTGCATCTATTTTTAGTCATTTTGCATCTTTTTGTGCTGGTTTTGCATCTATTTTTAGTCATTTTGCATCTTTTTGTGCTGGTTTTGCATCTATTTTTAGTCATTTAGCATCTTTTTGTGGTGGTTTTGCATCTATTTTTAGTCATTTTGCATCTTTTTGTGCTGGTTTTGCATCTATTTTTAGTCATTTAGCATCTTTTTGTGCTGGTTTTGCATCTATTTTTAGTCATTTTGCATCTTTTTGTGCTGGTTTTGCATCTATTTTTAGTCATTTTGCATCTTTTTGTGCTGGTTTTGCATCTATTTTTAGTCATTTTGCATCTTTTTGTGCTGGTTTTGCATCTATTTTTAGTCATTTTGCATCTTTTTGTGCTGGTTTTGCATCTATTTTTAGTCATTTAGCATCTTTTTGTGCTGGTTTTGCATCTATTTAAGTCATTTTGCATCTTTTTGTGCTGGTTTTGCATCTATTTTTAGTCATTTTGCATCTTTTTGTGGTGGTTTTGCATCTATTTTTAGTCATTTTGCATCTTTTTGTGGTGGTTTTGCATCTATTTTTAGTCTTTTTGCATCTTTTTGTGCTGGTTTTGCATCTATTTTTAGCCATTTTGCATCTATTTGGGCTGGTTTTGCATCTATTTTTAGTCATTTTGCATCTTTTTATGCTGGTTTTGCATCTGTGTTGACTGGTTGTTGTGGTCTTGCTCCTCCTTGTGGTCATTTAGTTTCATGTGTTTTTAGTTTGAGTCTCTTTGGTCGATCTGAGGGGTTTTTCTGGAGCTTGTTGCTCTGGACTCCCTGGTTCCCTGGGTCTCTGGTTCCCTGGGTCTCTGGTTCCCTGGGCCTCTGGTTCCCTGGGTCTCTGGTTCCCTGAGCCCCTGGTTCACTGGGTCTCTGGTTCCCTGGGCCCCTGGTTCCCTGGGTCTCTGGTTCCCTGGGCCTCTGGTTCCCTGGGTCTCTGGTTCCCTGGTTCCCTGGGTCTCTGGTTCCCTGGTTCCCTGGGTCTCTGGTTCCCTGGGTCTCTGGTCCCCTGGTTCCCTGGGTCTCTGGTTCCCTGGTTCCCTGGGTCTCTGGTTCCCTGGTTCCCTGAGCCCCTGGTTCTCTCGACCCCTGGTCCCCTGGTCCCCTGAGCCCCTGGTTCCCTGGTCTCTGGGCCCCTGTGGTCCCCTGGTCCCCCTGGTCCTCTGTGGTCCTGTGCTCTGGTCCGACATTAATAATAAAGAGTTATTAAAAATAAACAGGTACTTTTACTTTATTACATTTAAATGTTAATATTTTAATTGTTATTTTACATTTTCAACATTATTATTTTTCTTTCAGGACGTGTCAGTGTGTGTGTGTGTGTGTGTGTGTGTGTGTGTGTGTGTGTGTGTGTGTGTGTGTGTGTGTGTGTGTGTGTGTGTGTGTGTGTGTGTGTGTGGCCTCGGGGAAACATCTGTGTTAATGCAGCAGAGAGTTGGTTTGTTTCAGATTCAGCTGACATCAGCAGGAGGACGATTCTCTCTCACACACACACACACACACACACACACACACACACACACACACACACACACACACACACACACACACACACACACACACACACACACACACACACAGCTGGCCGTTTTGTGTCTGTCCAGAAGTTAAATGTTTTCAGATTAGAGACGCTGGGAAACTGTCCGGGGACCCAATTACTGTGTGTGTGTGTGTGTGTGTGTGTGTGTGTGTGTGTGTGTGTGTGTGTGTGTGTGTGTGTGTGTGTGTGTGTGTGTGTGTGTGTGTGTGTGTGTGTGTGTGTGTGTGTGTGTGTGTGTGTGTGACCTTGTTGTTTCACTTTGACCTTGAAACTGTCCGTCCTCCTCTCGCCCCCTGCTGCTGATCACATGACGACTTCATCATTGATTCTCTTAATTTTAATTTAATAATAATAATAATAATAATAATTAATATACAAACACTACTGAACGAGCTTATTATATATTATTATTAAAGTTACATTATAATAGAATAAATCCCTCATGTATGGAGGCAGAAAACAGAGTTTAAACATAAAAACAAACCAAAAGTAAAAGAATAATTCCTTTTATTTTAATTAATATTGTTTTTTAAACTGGTCTTTTTGTATTTATTCATATATTTTTTCTACTGTATATTTATTTACATTTGCATTAGAATTATTCTGTATTTTCTGTATATTTTCATTATTTAATGTTTATTTTTTATTTTTTATTTTTGTCGCTTTGCTTTAGTTTTTATGAATTCAGAGGGGGAGGAGGGAGGGGGGCGATGATGTCATCCAACTGCTTATTAATGACCTGTGTGTGTGTGTATGTGTGTGTGTGTGTGTGTGTGTGTGTGTGTGTGTGTGTGTGTGTGTGCGTGTGTGTGTGTGTGTGTGTGACTGTGTGTGTGTGTGTGTGTGTGTGTGTGGCTCCATCTGGTGGTTAAACATGGAGCAACAGATTCTCTTCTTCTTCACGTGTTTCTGTGTTCAGCATCGATAGAGAGGTTTTCTGTGTCCTGGGAAAGGGACGGTTAAATTTAGACGGTTAAGTGTAGACGGTTAAGTTTAGAATGTTAAGTGTTGACGGTTAAGTGTAGATGGTTAAGTGTAGACGGTTTAGATGGTTAAGTGTAGACGGTTAAGTTTAGACGGTTTAGATGGTTAAGTTAGACAGTGAAGTTAAACAGTGAAGTTAGACAGTGAAGTTTAGACGGTTAAGTGAAGATGGTTAAGTTTAGAATGTAAGGTGTTGACGGTTAAGTGTAGATGGTTAAGTTTAGACGATTAAGTGTAGACAGTTAAGTTAGACAGTGAAGTTTAGACGGTTACGTGTAGACGGTTAAGTTAGACAGTGAAGTTTAGACGGTTAAGTGAAGATGGTTAAGTTTAGAATGTAAGGTGTTGACGGTTAAGTGTAGATGGTTAAGTTTAGACGATTAAGTGTAGACAGTTAAGTTAAATAGTGAAGTTTAGATGGTTAAGTTAAATAGTGAAGTTTAGATGGTTAAGTGTAGATGGTTAAGTTTAGACGGTTAAGTGTAGACGGTTAAGTGTAGACGGTTAAGTTAAACAGTGAAGTTTGGACGGTTAAGTGTAGACGGTTAAGTTAAATAGTGAAGTTTAGATGGTTAAGTGTAGACGGTTAAGTGTAGAGGGTTAAGTTAAACAGTGAAGTTTAGACGTTTAAGCGTAGAGGGTTAAGTGTAGATGGTTAAGTTTAGACGGATAAGTGTAGACGGTTAAGTGTAGATGGTTAAGTTTAGACGGTTAAGTGTAGACGGTTAAGTTTAAACAGTGAAGTGTAGACGGTTAAGTTTAGACGGTTAAGTGTAGACGGTTAAGTGTAGATGGTTAAGTTAAACAGTGAAGTTTAGATGGTTAAGTGTAGACGGTTAAGTTAAATAGTGAAGTTTAGATGGTTAAGTGTAGACGGTTAAGTTTAGACGGTTAAGTGTAGACGGTTAAGTGTAGACGGTTAAGTTAAACAGTGAAGTTTGGACGGTTAAGTGTAGACGGTTAAGTTAAATAGTGAAGTTTAGATGGTTAAGTGTAGACGGTTAAGTGTAGAGGGTTAAGTTAAACAGTGAAGTTTAGACGTTTAAGCGTAGAGGGTTAAGTGTAGATGGTTAAGTTTAGACGGATAAGTGTAGACGGTTAAGTGTAGATGGTTAAGTGTAGATGGTTAAGTTTAGACGGTGAAGCGTAGAGGGTTAAGTTTAGACGTTTAAGTGTAGACGGTTAAGTGTAGACGGTTAAGTTTAGACGTTTAAGTGTAGAGGGTTAAGTGTAGACCGTTAAGTTAAACTGGGCCGTGGACTCAAAGGTAAAAACCTGAACCGTTCCTCTTTTTTTTGCTGACTTGAGAAAAAGAGATGTCATCAAACAGGAAGTGGCTCCTGACCAATCAGCAGCAGCGTGTCACGGTGACCTCACAGCCGGGTCACAGGTCACAGGAAACAGGAAACAGGAAACAGGAAGTGCTCCAGTTCCCTCGGACTCACAGAAACTTCCAGAACATTTCAACCTGAAGAGAACAGAAGTTAGATGCAAACAAACATGTTTACGGTTGTTTATAGATTTTATTTTTGCACAAACTCTCTGAAATCATGTTCAACAGAACATCTTTACTTTCACACAACTGGGGTCAGAGGTCAATGGCGTCATTTTGCATCTTTTTGTGCTGGTTTTGCATCTATTTTTAGTCATTTTGCATCTTTTTGTGCTGGTTTTGCATCTATTTTTAGTCATTTTGCATCTTTTTGTGCTGGTTTTGAATCTATTTTTAGTCATTTTGCATCTTTTTGTGCTGGTTTTGCATCTATTTTCAGTCATTTTGCATCTTTTTGTGGTGGTTTTGCATCTGTTTTTAGTCATTTTGCATCTTTTTGTGCTGGTTTTGCATCTATTTTTACTCATTTTGCATCTTTTTGTGCTGGTTTTGCATCTATTTTTAGTCATTTAGCATCTTTTTGTGCTGGTTTTGGTTTTCTGACCTCCTCTGTTGCAGTCAAACACTCGTTCTTTAACATTTAGTGTCAGTGTTGATCAGGTCAGAGTGTTTGTTTGGGTCGAGGCCACCGACACACACACACTTCCCTGTTCTTATGGTGTGTGTGTGTGTGTGTGTGTGTGTGTGTGTGTGTGTGTGTTTTTCTATTTCTCTGTTTTCTTCTTTTTGTTCTCTTCACTTTCCTGATATTTCATTTGATCATCATCATAACCTTATTTTTATTGTTCAATCGTTTCTGTTTTTGTTCAGTTTCGTTTGATTCAAAGTTCAGAATCATAAAAAAAGTTCTGACTCTTTACAGACGGAGCAGGGAACGACCAGAGACGGCAACAGTACCCTTATTCTTCACCTGAGTAGAAGTAAAACAACGTGTGTGAGAAACAACTGAAGTCAAAGTGAAAGAATGATCCAAACATTCACTCGAGCACGATTCACCGCAAAGCTAAAAACCACACGATCATTTATATGGAAACCATTTAATCAACGAACAAACACAGATGCATCCTGATGTTCTTTACCACGGTCGACTGTAGGCGTCTGTGTCGCACACGTCAGGTTCACACATCACACTTTGGACCAAGGTTGGTTTCTAAACTGTGGTGTTACACATTACACTCGTAGGTCCGACTGTTAATCAACCTTTTGAATTACACATCAGGCAACAACACTACTACTGTAACACACACTGACCCCCGTCTTCATCTCTACACATCACCCCGTCCCTCTGTGCGAGTCTAATGTGAAGGCAGGGAAACTAATGTACCAAAAATGTTTGTTTAACTTCAAGAGAAGAAGGTTTTCAAAGCTCTGGGATCAGAGCTGAGCCCTCCTGAGTCTGAACATCATCAGTCTGAGTTACTGACGGACAGACGACTGTCGTGCCTCTCTCAAGATGGCCGACTTCAGTCTGTAAACGCAGGCTACAGACAGCCGTGTCTCTGCCGTGTCTCTGTCGTGTCTCTGTCGTGCCTCTCTCAAGATGGCCGACAGGAGCCTGTAAACACAGGCTACAAGCCGTGCAAACGTCACAGCGCCAACAACAAAATAAATGTTTTTGTTTGTTTTAAAGAGGAAGGAGCCTTTTGGGAAATGTGAGGAGTCGAAAGTAACGATAAACATGTTAAAAAATGTTGTGTCGGAAAAATAAATACGTCTAAAAGTACAAATGACCTGAAAATGACACTTAAGTAACAAAGTATTTGTGCTTCGTTACTTGCAATCACTGCTAAAGACCAAACTTTATGATTATTTATGATTATTTATGATTATTTATGATTTACAGAGACACAATAATTCCCCTGAGCAGCAAAACGTCCCAAATGTTTGGTGTTTTTTGTCTCGACTCATTTTATTCCCCAGTTTAAATAAAGGTCATAAATAAAATAAACATTTTTAATCATTTTGCATCTTTTTGTGGTGGTTTTGCATCTATTTTTAGTCATTTTGCATCTTTTTGTGCTGGTTTTGCATCTATTTTTAGTCATTTTGCATCTTTTTCTGGTGGTTTTGCATCTATTTTTAGTCATTTGGCATCTTTTTGTGCTGGTTTTGCATCTATTTTTAGTCATTTTGCATCTTTTTCTGGTGGTTTTGCATCTATTTTTAGTCATTTTGCATCTTTTTGTGGTGGTTTTGCATCTATTTTTAGTCATTTTGCATCTTTTTGTGGTGGTTTTGCATCAATTTTTAGTCATTTTGCATTTTTTTTGCTGGTTTTGCATCTATTTTTAGTCATTTTGCATCTTTTTGTGGTGGTTTTGCATCTATTTTTAGTCATTTTGCATCTTTTTGTGGTGGTTTTGCATCTATTTTTAGTCATTTTGCATCTTTTTGTGGTGGTTTTGCATCTATTTTTAGTCATTTTGCATCTTTTTGTGGTGGTTTTGCATCTATTTTTAGTCATTTTGCATTTTTTTTGCTGGTTTTGCATCTATTTTTAGTCATTTTGCATCTTTTTGTGGTGGTTTTGCATCTATTTTTAGTCATTTTGCATCTTTTTGTGGTGGTTTTGCATCTATTTTTAGTCATTTTGCATCTTTTTGTGGTGGTTTTGCATCTATTTTTAGTCATTTTGCATTTTTTTTTGCTGGTTTTGCATCTATTTTTAAATAAAGGTCATAAACGAAATAAAGAAACATTTTATTTTATTTGTCTTTGACTGAAGAAACTCCACAGTTTTAAAAAAAAATAGAAAAAATAGTAAAGAAAAAGAGGTGATAATAAAGTATGATTAGTGAAAGTGCTGATTAAGCAGAAGGTTTGTGTGTGTGTGTGTGTGTGTGTGTGTGTGTGTGTGTGTGTGTGTGTGTGTGTGTGTGTGTGTGTGTGTGTGTGTGTGTGTGTGTGTGTGTGTGTGTGTGTGTGTGTGTGTGTGTGTGTGTGTGTGTGTGTGTGTGTGTGTGTGTGTGTGTGTGTGTGTGTGTGTGTGTGTGTGTGTGTGTGTGTGTGTGTGTGTGTAAAGGGGAAGTGTGTGTGTATATAAACTCTCGCTGCAGTCGATCCGATCATCTTCTGATTTGATCGTCAGAGACTCGAACTTCTGCTTCATCTGAGCGGTGAGAGACACACACACACACACACACACACACACACACACACACACACACACACACAGTTTTAAAGTCTTTATATTTATTTTCAGGTAAAAACTGTTAGTGTGATAGAAATGTAAGTTATTACAGATATTCTTTTACCTTTTGTGCCGAATTTAAAGTTTATTTAACAAATGTGTTTTTAAGGATTACTTGAAAGTAGATCATTATAATAAATATAATAATGATTATTATAATAATAATACAGCCGCTGTTAAAGTGCAGATTTACTGAAATCTCAGCGTAGAAAAAGTCATCGACTTTAGTAAAGGTGCAGTTATATTATATTTTATTTTATCTTATTTTATTTTATTATATTTTATTATTTTTTATTATATTTTATTTTATTTTATTTTATTTTATTATATTTTATTTTATTATATTTTATTTTATTTTATTATATTTTATTATATTTTGTTTTATTTTATTATATTTAGTTTTATTTTATTTTATTATATTTTATTTTATTATATTTTATTATATTTTATTATATTTTATTTTATTTTATTTTATTATATTTTATTTTATTTTATTATATTTTATTATATTTTATTTTATTTTATTATATTTTATTATATTTTGTTTTATTTTATTTTATTATATTTTATTTTATTATATTTTATTATATTTTATTATATTTTATTTTATTTTATTTTATTTTATTTTATTATATTTTATTTTATTATATTTTATTATATTTTATTATATTTTATTTTATTTTATTATATTTTATTATATTTTATTTTATTTTATTATATTTTATTACATTTTGTTTTATTTTATTTTATTATATTTTATTTTATTATATTTTATTATATTTTATTATATTTGATTTTATTTTATTTTATTTTATTATATTTTATTTTATTATATTTTATTATATTTTATTATATTTTATTTTATTTTATTATATTTTATTATATTTTATTTTATTTTATTATATTTTATTATATTTTATTTTATTTTATTTTATTATATTTTATTTTATTATATTTTATTATATTTTATTTTATTTTATTACATTTTATTTTATTATATTTTATTTAGTTTTTTTATATTTCATTATATTATTTTATATTTTATTTTATTTTATATTATTTTATTTTATATTATTTTATTTTAATTTATTATTTTATTAGATTTAATACATTGACTAAATTAATTTCAATCCATTACATTATTATATTATTATATTATTATATTTTTATATTATTCTATTATATTATTATATTATTATATTATTATATTATTTTATTATTATATTTCAGCTTCTGCACTGTTTATGTAATTATATTCTTTTGCACTTTTGCATATTTTTTAATTTAGATGCAGAATTGTTGAATATTAAAGAAATAAACAAACATTTTTGGAGCAGAAATGTGTTTTTATATTTATATTTATAACAGTTTATGGTGAATTTTTCATATTTAATGATTAGTTAATAAAGTTAAAAGAGAAAACAATAAAAATAAAATGATTTTACCATTAAAGGAAAAAGACAAAGTTATAATTTAAGCAAATAAAGAAAATCATTCATGTTTTAAAAGTGTAAAAGAGAAAAATTATTAATAATATTATTAATGTTATATTTACATTTATGTTCTGCTCGTGTTCTATTTTCTCTGTTTTGTGTTTTGTGTTTTGATGAAATTCTGTATTTTTGTCTCTTTCTGTTCAGTGACTTCAGCGAAACCTCAGTTTTCAAACATCATGTCTCGTCCAAATGTCCCACCGACCAACTACAGGGGGCGCTACAACGGCCCGGTGCGTCCTCACTGTTCTACTACAGCCATTTGGCATCTTTTTGTGCTGGTTTTGCATCTATTTTTAATCATTTTGCATCTTTTTGTGGTGGTTTTGCATCTATTTTTAGTCATTTTGCATCTTTTTGTGCTGGTTTTGCATCTATTATTAGTCATTTTGCATCTTTTTGTGGTGGTTTTGCATCTATTTTTAGTCATTTGGCATCTTTTTGTGCTGGTTTTGCATCTATTTTTAGTCATTTAGCATCTTTTTGTGGTGGTTTTGCATCTATTTTTAGTCATTTTGCATCTTTTTGTGGTGGTTTTGCATCTATTTTTAGTCATTTTGCATCTTTTTGTGGTGGTTTTGCATCTATTTTTAGTCATTTTGCATCTTTTTGTGGTGGTTTTGCATCTATTTTTAGTCATTTTGCATCTTTTTGTGCTGGTTTTGCATCTATTTTTAGTCATTTTGATCTATTTTTAGTCATTTTGCATCTTTTTGTGCTGGTTTTGCATCTATTTTTAGTCATTTTGTATCTTTTTGTGGTGGTTTTGCATCTATTTTTAGTCATTTTGCATCTTTTTGTGGTGGTTTTGCATCTATTTTTAGTCATTTTGCATCTTTTTGTGCTGGTTTTGCATCTATTTTTAGTCATTTTGCATCTTTTTGTGCTGGTTTTGCATCTATTTTGAGTCATTTTGCATCTTTTTGTGGTGTTTTGCATCTATTTTTAGTCATTTTGCATCTTTTTGTGCTGGTTTTGCATCTATTTTTAGTCATTTTGCATCTTTTTGTGCTGGTTTTGCATCTTTTTTGTAAACACACACACGTCTTCACCCGTCTTTGATTCTTCATTTATTGGATTGTTATTTTAAATCTTCAGGTTCCGACCTCCAACCTTCTGAACGATGAAGAGGATTTTCCGGAGTTGGAGACTTTTGACAGCGAGGCCACGCCCAGAACCACCGGACCTGCCCCCGGTGAGACCCGCCTCATTAATAACCCCACTGTGATGAAATGATTAACCCCGTGTGATCAAACACTAACGCACGCCGTCCCTCCCCCTCAGGCGGTATGGGGGTGCAGCATGTCGACATGTGTCAGCAGATAAATGCACCGAGTCACTACACCACCGCCTTCGATAACCCCAACCTGATTATCCGCCGCGGGCAGGAGTTCACCATGCGGATCACCTTCGACCGCCCGATGGGGCAAGCCGACGAATTCCAGGTTGAATTCCTGATTGGTGAGTTTGACCACACACACACACACACACACACACACACACACACACACACACACACACACACACACACACACACACACACACACACACACACACACACACAGGTGTTCTCATCTTTAGCCTCGCCACAATGAAAGGAATAAAATGTTACATTGGTATTTTCTATCAGATTTTAATTTTTATGTATAAACTTAACCGTCTCCTTTAGTCCTCTAAACTTAACGGTCACCTTTAGTTGTCTAAACTTACAACAACAGGAAGTCAATAATGTGCGTTTCCTCTCCCGGGCTCCAGGTGCCAACCCTTCAGTCAACAAAGGCTCCCAGGTGATCGTGACCTTCGGGCCCCGCAGCGGAGGCTTGTGGACGGGTCGGATCATGCAGCAACAGGGTCAGACTTTGGTCGTCGGCATCACACCGACACCCAACGCCATCGTGGGGAAGTATCGCACGTACGTGGGCGTCATGATGGGCGGCAACGTTCAGCGAACCAAGAGGGACGCCACCACCGACCTCTACGTGCTGGTCAACGCCTGGTGTCCAAGTACGAACTCGTCCACTGAGACAATGTCTGTCAGTTAGAGATGCTAGTGTCTGTCTTCACACTGAGATGCTCTTGGACTGTGTCTCTATGCAGACGATGGTGCGTTTCTTAATAACGAGGCGGAGCGGATGGAGTACGTCCTGAACGACTACGGTGTGATCTATCAGGGCTCAGCCGGAGCTGTGGGACAGCGCAGCTGGAACTACGGACAGGTAACAACAAACACACGCACATTAAAACAAACCATGACGAGCGGACTCTAACGGGTTCTGTGTTTGCAGTTTGAGCGCGGCATCTTGGACGCCTGCATCTACATCCTGGACGTGTCTCGGATGCCGATCTACGACCGAGGGAACCTCATCAAACTAGTCCGGGTGGGATCGGCCATGGTGAGAAGACACAGTTCCACCTGCTGCACTTTAAACCTCATGAGTCCGTTTACAAAACAGTATATTTGCCTTTTTTATTTTCATCCAGAGCGTCTAAACTTAACAGTCACCTTTAGTCGTCTGAACTTAACCGTCTCCTTTAGAGACTAAACTTAACCGTCTCCTTTAGAGACTAAACTTAACCGTCTCCTTTAGTGTCTAAACTTAACCGTCTCCTTTAGAGACTAAACTTAACCGTCTCCTTTAGTGTCTAAACTTAACCGTCTCCTTTAGAGACTAAACTTAACCGTCTCCTTTAGTGACTAAACTTAACGGTCTCCTTTTATCGTCTGAACTTAACCGTCTCCTTTAGTGTCTAAACTTAACCGTCTCCTTTAGTGTCTAAACTTAACCGTCTCCTTTAGAGACTAAACTTAACCGTCTCCTTTAGTGTCTAAACTTAACCGTCTCCTTTAGAGACTAAACTTAACCGTCTCCTTTAGTGACTAAACTTAACCGTCTCCTTTAGTGTCTAAACTTAACCGTCTCCTTTAGAGACTAAACTTAACCGTCTCCTTTAGTGACTAAACTTAACCGTCTCCTTTAGTGTCTAAACTTAACCGTCTCCTTTAGTGTCTAAACTTAACCGTCTCCTTTAGTGTCTAAACTTAACCGTCACCTTTAGTGACTAAACTTAACCGTCTCCTTTAGTCGTCTAAACTTAACCGTCTCCTTTAGTGGTCTAAACTTAACCGTCTCCTTTAGTGACTAAACTTAACCGTCTCCTTTAGTCGTCTAAACTTAACCGTCTCCTTTAGTGGTCTAAACTTAACCGTCTCCTTTAGTGACTAAACTTAACCGTCACCTTTAGTGACTAAACTTAACCGTCTCCTTTAGTGACTAAACTTAACCGTCTCCTTTAGTGACTAAACTTAACCGTCTCCTTTAGTGACTAAACTTAACCGTCTCCTTTAGAGACTTAACTTAACCGTCTCCTTTAGTCGTCTAAACTTAACCGTCTCCTTTAGTGACTAAACTTAACCGTCACCTTTAGTGACTAAACTTAACCGTCACCTTTAGTGACTAAACTTAACCGTCTCCTTTAGTGTCTAAACTTAACCGTCTCCTTTAGAGACTAAACTTAACCGTCACCTTTAGTGACTAAACTTAACCGTCACCTTTAGTGACTAAACTTAACCGTCTCCTTTAGTCGTCTAAACTTAACCGTCTCCTTTAGTGACTAAACTTAACCGTCTCCTTTAGTGTCTAAACTTAACCGTCTCCTTTAGAGACTAAACTTAACCGTCTCCTTTAGTCGTCATAAACAAACATCACATTCTTTTCCCTACGTGCTGTAATCGTCTTTTCTTTAATGAAATAAAGACGAGGGCACTGACCTCTGACCTCTGACCTCTGACCCTTGACCTCTCCCGGCCCCAGGTGAACTCTCAGGACGACAGGGGCGTGTTGGTTGGAAACTGGGACGAGGACTTCTCCATGGGCCGGTCCCCGACCTCCTGGACCGGCAGCGTCAAGATCCTGCTGGAATACGCCAACACCGGGGTCCCCATCTGCTACGCCCAGTGCTGGGTGTTCGCCGGGGTCTTCAACACCTGTGAGACGCACAACAGCACCACAGAGACACACAACAGCACCACAGAGACACACAACAGCACCACAAAGACACACAACAGCACCACAAGACACACAACAGCACCACAAAGAGACACAACAGCACCACAGAGACACACAACAGCACCACAGAGACACACAACAGCACCACAGAGACACACAACAGCACCACAAAGACACACAACAGCACCACAAGACACACAACAGCACCACAAAGAGACACAACAGCACCACAGAGACACACAACAGCACCACAAAGACACACAACAGCACCACAAAGACACACAACAGCACCACAAAGACACACAACAGCACCACAAAGACACACAACAGCACCGCAAAGACACACAACAGCACCACAAAGACACACAACAGCACCACAAAGACACACAATACGTCCACAGAGACACACAACAGCACCACAAAGACACACAACAGCACCACAAAGAGACACAACAGCATCACAAAGAGACAGAAAACAACCACAAAGACACACAAAACGACCACAAAGAGACACAAACTACCACAAAGACACACAACAGCACCACAAAGACACACAACAGCACCACAGAGACACACAAAGACACACAACAGCACCACAGAGACACACAAAGACACACAACAGCACCACAGAGACACAACAGCACCACAGAGACACACAACAGCACCACAAAGACGCACAACAGCACCACAAAGACATACAACAGCACCACAAAGACATACAACAGCACCACAAAGACGCACGACAGCACCACAAAGACACACAACACGTCCACAAAGACACACAACAGCACCACAAAGAGACAGAAAACAACCACAAAGACACACAACAGCACCACAAAGACA
>NC_139846.1:25490488-25497988 GCF_963691815.1 Echiichthys vipera | reverse complement strand
TTTGTAGTTGTTTTGTGTCTCTTTGTGGTTGTTTCGTGTCTCTTTGTAGTTGTTTCGTGTCTCTTTGTGGTTGTTTCGTGTCTCTTTGTGGTTGTTTTGTCTCTTTGTAGTTGTTTTGTGTCTCTTTGTAGTTGTTTTGTGTCTCTTTGTAGTTGTTTTGTGTCTCTTTGTGGTTGTTTTGTGTCTCTTTGTGGTTGTTTTGTGTCTCTTTGTAGTTGTTTTGTGTCTCTTTGTGGTTGTTTTGTGTCTCTTTGTGGTTGTTTTGTGTCTCTTTGTGGTTGTTTTGTGTCTCTTTGTAGTTGTTTTGTGTCTCTTTGTGGTTGTTTCGTGTCTCTTTGTAGTTGTTTCGTGTCTCTTTGTGGTTGTTTCGTGTCTCTTTGTGGTTGTTTTGTCTCTTTGTAGTCATTTTGTGTCTCTTTGTAGTTTTTTCATCTCTTTGTAGTTGTTTTGTGTCTCTTTGTGGTTGTTTTGTGTCTCTTTGTGGTTGTTTTGTGTCTCTTTGTGGTTGTTTCGTGTCTCTTTGTAGTTGTTTCGTGTCTCTTTGTGGTTGTTTCGTGTCTCTTTGTGGTTGTTTCGTGTCTCTTTGTGGTTGTTTTGTGTCTCTTTGTGGTTGTTTCGTGTCTCTTTGTAGTTGTTTTGTGTGTCTTTGCAGTCGTTTCGTGTCTCTAATGTTGAACCCTGCTTTGTTTTTAAGGTGATGGGCGTCGTTCATGTCGACATCATTCCCTGAGATG
Organism: Echiichthys vipera; assembly: GCF_963691815.1. NCBI lineage: Eukaryota > Metazoa > Chordata > Actinopteri > Perciformes > Trachinidae > Echiichthys > Echiichthys vipera. The sequence goes on along the minus strand of NC_139846.1, from coordinate 25,497,254 downwards.
ATTGGTCCACCTGGCTGTGACTCCGCCCCTCTTTGTTTCGCAGCCACCAATCACAACAGCTTCACCCAAAGTGGGCGGAGCCAGCAGACGCTCATATTACGTCTTTTATGATTTCTTCTTTCTTTTTATTTAAAATCAGTAAATTCTTGAGTTTGTTCGACTTTTAGAAAAGATTTTACTGAAGCGTTCGTTAAAAAAGACGGATTTTTGTGTTTTTTAGGTGAAAACGCAGCAAATTTCACTTCAAATGAGTCAAATTTAGAGAAATAAAAGGTTTTTAGCACAAATTCAAATCATCAACAAACTCAAAAATCAAGAAAATAGGAAAGTTTAAAAAACTTTGTTTCACCTGTTTTTACAGAATATTTTCTGTTTTTGTTGTTTTGTAAAATAATTAAAATTCTTTTAAAATCTTTTTTTATTTTATCCTTAAATAATTAAGAAAAATAATTCTGGCAAAACTGAAAAAAATGTTTTGTAATTATCAAATAAAAAATAAAAATAATAATTTAGAAAAGATATCCTGTCAAATTTTTACATTTTTAAAGAATAATTAACAAATTTAATTATGAAATTAAAATTAAATCATGGAAACGTTAAAAAAATATTATTATTATTAAATATAAAAAATAATGCTGAAAAAACTTTTTTTTACAGATTCATTTGATGAGTTTTTCTTTTTCTTTTCAAAGTTTGTTAAAAAAAAATTAACTAACTTTAAATTTAACGTAAATTAGAAAAATTAACCTTAAAAAAAACAACAATAATTCATTTTCACTCATAAAACATTAATAAAATTTAAAAAATTTGTTTTAAAATGTAGAAAAATACATTTGAGTCAAACTTGAGTGAATCAGCAGAAGTGATTTGTCCTGTTTGTCCCCTCTGGGCCTCCGTAGTTCCATCCACCTTTGAACGCTCAGTTTAATCAGTAACTTAACGGTCTCAGTAACTTAACGGTCGCTGCTCCTGACTCTAAAGTGCTTCATCATCATTTTTCGTGTTTGAACGAACAAAACTGTGATTCTGTTTTTCTTTATTAACGCTGAACTTTTCTAATCACAATAAAAGCATTTTCAAAAACCACCGAACGTGTCACACGTTTATGCTCCTAGAGGACACTTTAACACACGTTTATGCTCCTAGAGGACACTTTAACACACGTTTATGCTCCTAGAGGACACTTTAGCACACGTTTATGCTCCTAGAGGACACTTTAACACACGTTTATGCTCCTAGAGGACACTTTAACACACGTTTATGCTCCTAGAGGACACTTTAACACACGGTTAGGCTCCTAGAGGACACTTTAACACACGTTTATGCTCCTAGAGGACACTTTAGCACACGTTTATGCTCCTAGAGGACACTTTAACACACGTCTATGCTCCTAGAGGACACTTTAGCACACATTTATGCTCCTAGAGGACACTTTAACACACGTCTATGCTCCTAGAGGACACTTTAACACACGTTTATGCTCCTAGAGGACACTTTAACACACATTTATGCTCCTAGAGGACACTTTAACACACGTTTATGCTCCTAGAGGACACTTTAACACACATTTATGCTCCTAGAGGACACTTTAACACACGTCTATGCTCCTAGAGGACACTTTAACACACGTCTATGCTCCTAGAGGACACTTTAGCACACATTTATGCTCCTAGAGGACACTTTAACACACGTCTATGCTCCTAGAGGACACTTTAGCACACGTTTATGCTCCTAGAGGACACTTTAACACACGTTTATGCTCCTAGAGGACACTTTAACACACGTTTATGCTCCTAGAGGACACTTTAGCACACGTTTATGCTCCTAGAGGACACTTTAACACGTTTATGCTCCTAGAGGACACTTTAGCACACGTTTAGGCTCCTAGAGGACACTTTAACACGTTTATGCTCCTAGAGGACACTTTAGCACACGTTTATGCTCCTAGAGGACACTTTAGCACACGTTTATGCTGCTACAGGACACTTTAACACACGTTTATGCTCCTAGAGGACACTTTAACACACGTTTATGCTCCTAGTGGACACTTTAACACACGTTTATGCTCCTAGAGGACACTTTAACACACGTTTATGCTCCTAGAGGACACTTTAACACACGTTTATGCTCCTAGAGGACACTTTAGCACACGTTTATGCTCCTAGAGGACACTTTAGCACACGTTTATGCTCCTAGAGGACACTTTAACACACGTTTATGCTCCTAGAGGACACTTTAACACACGTTTAGGCTCCTAGAGGACACTTTAACACACGTTAATGCTCCTAGAGGACACTTTAGCACACGTTTATGCTCCTAGAGGACACTTTAACACACGTTTATGCTCCTAGAGGACACTTTAACACACGTTTATGCTCCTAGAGGACACTTTAACACGTTTATGCTCCTAGAGGACACTTTAGCACACGTTTATGCTCCTAGAGGACACTTTAGCACACGTTTATGCTCCTAGAGGACACTTTAACACACGTTTATGCTCCTAGTGGACACTTTAACACACGTTTATGCTCCTAGAGGACACTTTAACACACGTTTATGCTCCTAGAGGACACTTTAGCACACGTTTATGCTCCTAGAGGACACTTTAGCACACGTTTATGCTCCTAGAGGACACTTTAACACACGTTTATGCTCCTAGAGGACACTTTAACACACGTTTAGGCTCCTAGAGGACACTTTAACACACGTTAATGCTCCTAGAGGACACTTTAGCACACGTTTATGCTCCTAGAGGACACTTTAACACACGTTTATGCTCCTAGAGGACACTTTAACACACGTTTATGCTCCTAGAGGACACTTTAGCACACGTTTAGGCTCCTAGAGGACACTTTAACACACGTTAATGCTCCTAGAGGACACTTTAGCACACGTTTATGCTCCTAGAGGACACTTTAGCACACGTTTATGCTCCTAGAGGACACTTTAACACACGTTTATGCTCCTAGAGGACACTTTAGCACACGTTTATGCTCCTAGAGGACACTTTAGCACACGTTTATGCTCCTAGAGGACACTTTAGCACACGTTTATGCTCCTAGAGGACACTTTAACACACGTTTATGTTCCTAGAGGACACTTTAGCACACGTTTAGGCTCCTAGAGGACACTTTAACACACGTTTATGCTGCTAGAGGACACTTTAACACACGTTTATGCTCCTAGAGGACACTTTAACACACGTTTATGCTCCTAGAGGACACTTTAGCACACGTTTATGCTCCTAGAGGACACTTTAACACACGTTTATGTTCCTAGAGGACACTTTAACACACGTTTATGCTCCTAGAGGACACTTTAGCACACGTTTATGCTCCTAGAGGACACTTTAACACACGTTTATGCTCCTAGAGGACACTTTAACACACGTTTATGCTCCTAGAGGACACTTTAGCACACGTTTATGCTCCTTAGAGGCAATTTAACACACGTTTATGCTCCTAGAGGACACTTTAACACACGTTTATGCTCCTAGAGGACACTTTAGCACACGTTTATGCTCCTAGAGGACACTTTAGCACACGTTTATGCTCCTAGAGGACACTTTAACACACATTTATACTCCTAGAGGACACTTTAGCACACGTTTATGCTCCTAAGAGTCAATTTAACACACGTTTATGCTCCTAGAGGACACTTTAGCACACGTTTATGCTCCTAGAGGACACTTTAACACACGTTTATGCTCCTAGAGGACACTTTAACACACGTTTATGCTCCTAGAGGACACTTTAGCACAGGTTTATGCTCCTAAGAGGCAATTTAACACACGTTTATGCTCCTAGAGGACACTTTAACACACGTTTAGTCTCCTAGAGGACACTTTAGCACACGTTTATGCTCCTAGAGGACACTTTAACACACGTTTATACTCCTAGAGGACACTTTAGCACACGTTTATGCTCCTAAGAGGCAATTTAACACACGTTTATGCTCCTAGAGGACACTTTAACACACGTTTAGTCTCCTAGAGGACACTTTAGCACACGTTTATGCTCCTAGAGGACACTTTAGCACACGTTTATGCTCCTAGAGGACACTTTAACACACGTTTATACTCCTAGAGGACACTTTAGCACACGTTTATGCTCCTAAGAGTCAATTTAACACACGTTTATGCTCCTAGAGGACACTTTAACACACGTTTAGGCTCCTAGAGGACACTTTAACACACGTTAATGCTCCTAGAGGACACTTTAGCACACGTTTATGCTCCTAGAGGACACTTTAACACACGTTTATGCTCCTAGAGGACACTTTAACACACGTTTATGCTCCTAGAGGACACTTTAACACGTTTATGCTCCTAGAGGACACTTTAGCACACGTTTATGCTCCTAGAGGACACTTTAGCACACGTTTATGCTCCTAGAGGACACTTTAGCACACGTTTATGCTCCTAGAGGACACTTTAACACACGTTTATGCTCCTAGTGGACACTTTAACACACGTTTATGCTCCTAGAGGACACTTTAACACACGTTTATGCTCCTAGAGGACACTTTAGCACACGTTTATGCTCCTAGAGGACACTTTAGCACACGTTTATGCTCCTAGAGGACACTTTAACACACGTTTATGCTCCTAGAGGACACTTTAACACACGTTTAGGCTCCTAGAGGACACTTTAACACGCGTTAATGCTCCTAGAGGACACTTTAGCACACGTTTATGCTCCTAGAGGACACTTTAACACACGTTTATGCTCCTAGAGGACACTTTAACACACGTTTATGCTCCTAGAGGACACTTTAGCACACGTTTAGGCTCCTAGAGGACACTTTAACACACGTTAATGCTCCTAGAGGACACTTTAGCACACGTTTATGCTCCTAGAGGACACTTTAGCACACGTTTATGCTCCTAGAGGACACTTTAACACACGTTTATGCTCCTAGAGGACACTTTAGCACACGTTTATGCTCCTAGAGGACACTTTAGCACACGTTTATGCTCCTAGAGGACACTTTAACACACGTTTATGTTCCTAGAGGACACTTTAGCACACGTTTAGGCTCCTAGAGGACACTTTAACACACGTTTATGCTGCTAGAGGACACTTTAACACACGTTTATGCTGCTAGAGGACACTTTAACACACGTTTATGCTCCTAGAGGACACTTTAGCACACGTTTATGCTCCTAGAGGATACTTTAACACACGTTTATGTTCCTAGAGGACACTTTAACACACGTTTATGCTCCTAGAGGACACTTTAGCACACGTTTATGCTCCTAGAGGACACTTTAACACACGTTTATGCTCCTAGAGGACACTTTAACACACGTTTATGCTCCTAGAGGACACTTTAGCACACGTTTATGCTCCTTAGAGGCAATTTAACACACGTTTATGCTCCTAGAGGACACTTTAACACACGTTTATGCTCCTAGAGGACACTTTAGCACACGTTTATGCTCCTAGAGGACACTTTAGCACACGTTTATGCTCCTAGAGGACACTTTAACACACGTTTATACTCCTAGAGGACACTTTAGCACACGTTTATGCTCCTAAGAGTCAATTTAACACACGTTTATGCTCCTAGAGGACACTTTAGCACACGTTTATGCTCCTAGAGGACACTTTAACACACGTTTATGCTCCTAGAGGACACTTTAACACACGTTTATGCTCCTAGAGGACACTTTAGCACAGGTTTATGCTCCTAAGAGGCAATTTAACACACGTTTATGCTCCTAGAGGACACTTTAACACACGTTTAGTCTCCTAGAGGACACTTTAGCAGACGTTTATGCTCCTAGAGGACACTTTAGCACACGTTTATGCTCCTAGAGGACACTTTAACACACGTTTATACTCCTAGAGGACACTTTAGCACACGTTTATGCTCCTAAGAGGCAATTTAACACACGTTTATGCTCCTAGAGGACACTTTAACACACGTTTAGTCTCCTAGAGGACACTTTAGCACACGTTTATGCTCCTAGAGGACACTTTAGCACACGTTTATGCTCCTAGAGGACACTTTAACACACGTTTATACTCCTAGAGGACACTTTAGCACACGTTTATGCTCCTAAGAGGCAATTTAACACACGTTTATGCTCCTAGAGGACACTTTAACACACGTTTATGCTCCTAGAGGACACTTTAGCACATGTTTATACTCCTAGAGGTTACTTTAACACACGTTTATGCTCCTAGAGGACACTTTAACACACGTTTATGCTCCTAGAGGACACTTTAACACACGTTTATGCTCCTAGAGGACACTTTAAGACACGTTTAGGCTCCAAGAGGACACTTTAGCACACGTTTATGCTCCTAGAGGACACTTTAACACACGGTTAGGCTCCTAGAGGACACTTTAACACACGTTTATGCTCCTAGAGGACACTTTAGCACAGGTTTATGCTCCTAAGAGGCAATTTAACACACGTTTATGCTCCTAGAGGACACTTTAACACACGGTTAGGCTCCTAGAGGACACTTTAACACACGTTTATGCTCCTAGAGGACACTTTAGCACAGGTTTATGCTCCTAAGAGGCAATTTAACACACGTTTATGCTCCTAGAGGACACTTTAACACACGTTTAGGCTCCAAGAGGACACTTTAGCACACGTTTATGCTCCTAGAGGACACTTTAACACACGTTTATGCTCCTAGAGGACACTTTAACACACGTTTATACTCCTAGAGGACACTTTAGCACACGTTTATGCTCCTAAGAGGCAATTTAACACACGTTTATGCTCCTAGAGGACACTTTAACACAC
>NC_139846.1:25475488-25485488 GCF_963691815.1 Echiichthys vipera | reverse complement strand
TATATATATATTTTTTATTTTTCTTATTTATTTATATTTTTTTTCATTATATATTTTATTTATTTGTTTCCCCAAATTAAACTTATTTCCCCAATTTTCTTTGCTTTTATTATTTTATTTCTTTTTATTTCGGTTTATTTAAAATTAACTCATTTCATTTCTTATATGTTTATTTTTCTTTGTTTCCTTATTTTAGTTGTTTTGTGTCTCTTCGATGTTGTTTCGTGTCTCTTCGATGTTGTTTTGTGTCTCTTTGTAGTTGTTTTGTGTCTCTTTGTGGTTGTTTTGTGTCTCTTCGATGTTGTTTTGTGTCTCTTTGATGTTGTTTTGTGTCTCTTTGTGGTTGTTTTGTGTCTCTTTGTGGTTGTTTTGTGTCTGTTTGTAGTTCTTTTATGTCTCTTTGAAGTTGTTTTGTGTCTCTTTGTGGTTGTTTTGTGTCTCTTTGTGGTTGTTTTGTGTCTCTTTGTGGTTGTTTTATGTCTCTTTGAAGTTGTTTTGTGTCTCTTTGAAGTTGTTTTGTGTCTCTTTGTGGTTGTTTTGTGTCTTTTTTTAGTTGTTTCTTGTCTCTTTGTAGTTGTTTTGTGTCTCTTTGTAGTTGTTTTGTGTCTCTTTGTAGTTGTTTTGTGTCTTTTTTTAGTTGTTTCTTGTCTCTTTGTGGTTGTTTTGTGTCTCTTTGTAGTTGTTTTGTGTCTCTTTGTAGTTGTTTTGTGTCTTTTTTTAGTTGTTTCTTGTCTCTTTGTAGTTGTTTTGTGTCTTTTTTTAGTTGTTTCTTGTCTCTTTGTGGTAGTTTTTCATCCGTGTGATTGTTTTGCATCTATTTGCAGCAGTTTTGCGTCCTTCTGTGGTGGTTTTGCGTCCACCTTTCAGGCATTTTACACGTCTTTGGTTGTTTCGTCCATTTTCAAACATTACTCGTCTCTTTGTGTCCGTTTTTTGTCTTTTTGTAGTTGTTTTGTGTCTCTTTGAAGTTGTTTTGTGTCTCTTTGTAGTTGTTTTGTGTCTCTTTGTAGTTGTTTTGTGTCTCTTTGTAGTTGTTTTGTGTCTCTTTGTGGTTGTTTTGTGTCTCTTTGTAGTTGTTTTGTGTCTCTTTGTAGTTGTTTTGTGTCTCTTTGTGGTCTTTTTGTGTCTCTTTGTGGTTGTTTTGTGTCTCTTTGTAGTTGTTTTGTGTCTCTTTGCGGTTGTTTTGTGTCTCTTTGTAGTTGTTTTGTGTCTCTTTGTGGTTGTTTTGTGTCTCTTTGTAGTTTTTTTGTGTCTCTTTGTGGTTGTTTTGTGTCTCTTTGTAGTTGTTTTGTGTCTCTTTGTGGTTGTTTTGTGTCTCTTTGTGGTTGTTTTGTGTCTCTTTGTAGTTGTTTTGTGTCTCTTTGTAGTTGTTTTGTGTCTCTTTGTGTCTGTTTCTTGTCTCTTTGTGGTTGTTTTGTGCCTCTTTGTGGTTGTTTTGTGTCTCTTTGTGGTTGTTTCGTGTCTCTTTGTGTTCTTTTCGTGTCTCTTTGTGGTGGTTTCCTGTTCAGCTTTAGTAAACTACAAACATGGCTGCCCTTCCTGCTCCCTGTGAGGGTCCGTGACGGTGCTGAGCAGTTGTGTGTCCATCTCTGGAGCTGGAGCTGGTGTTGACAGAGCGGCGCTGCAGCCTGAGCCGTGCTGAGCGTGCAGGCCTGAGGCTGCAAGGCAAACAACTGTTACCTACAAATCATCCGTCACTATTGGAAACCGGTTTTTCTCCCCCTCCTCCCTCCCTCCCTCCCTCCCTCCTTCTCTCCTCCCCCTCCTCCCCCACCCTCCTCCTTCAGAGCACATGTCTGACATCTCACACTTTCCCCGTTGGTTAAACATCTTTTTGTGCTGCCAGAAAAGAAAACAGGGATGAAGTGCACATGTGTTTTTGAAGCTGAGACGGAGCAGCATGTGCTCGTCATCCCCCCACTCTGCCGACAGGTGTTGGCTTCATGTGACTGCCTGCCTGTCCGGACAGCGCTCCACTGCAGGAGGAGGAGGAAGACGAGGAGGAGGAGGAGGAGGAGGAGGAGTGTGTAAAGTTTCAACAACTGTGTCAACTCGTAGTGGCTCTAGGCCTGGAAACGCTCCAGCTCAGATCTCCTTTCTCCGGCTGCTGGAGAGTTTGGAGATGCTCCTCCTCTTCTTCCTTTAAATAGATGCAAAAGCAGCACAAAAAGATGCAAAATGACTAAAAATAGATGCAAAAGCAGCACAAAAAGATGCAAAATGACTAAAAATAGATGCAAAACCAGCACAAAAAGATGCAAAATGACTAAAAATAGATGCAAAACTACCACAAAAAGATGCAAAATGACTAAAAATAGATGCAAAAGCAGCACAATAAGATGCAAAATGACTAAAAATAGATGCAAAACCACCACAAAAAGATGCAAAATGACTTAAAATAGATGCAAAACCACCACAAAAAGATGCAAAATGACTAAACATAGATGCAAAACCTCCTCTCTCCTCTTCCTCCACCTCCTCCTCCTCCTCCTGCTCCTCCTCTCCTCTGGATGAATGGGTGAATCCAGCCTTTTGTTAGCGATGGTTCGTTCCCCGGCAACAGCTCCATGGTTACAGTCCAATAAATAACATCACACTCTTCTTCTTCTTCTTCTTCTTCTTCTTCTCCTTCTTCTTCTTCTTCTTCTTCTTAAAACAACAAAGTTTTGTTCCTGCAGCTTTAAACTTTATTCTAATATTTGCACAAATATGTATTTAAATATTTAAAGAAGAGTTATTGATTGAAAAAGATGCAAAATGACTAAAAATAGATGCAAAACCAGCACAAAAAGATGCAAAATGACTAAAAATAGATGCAAAACCACCACAAAAAGATGCAAAATGACTAAAAATAGATGCAAAACCACCACAAAAAAGATGCAAAATGACTAAAAATAGATGCAAAACCAGCACAAAAAGATGCTAAATGACTAAAAATAGATGCAAAACCAGCACAAAAAGATGCTAAATGACTAAAAATAGATGCAAAACCAGCACAAAAAGATGCAAAATGACTAAAAATAGATGCAAAACCACCACAAAAAGATGCAAAATGACTAAAAATAGATGCAAAACCACCACAAAAAGATGCAAAAATGACTAAAAATAGATGCAAAACCATCACAAAAAGATGCAAAATGACTAAAAATAGATGCAAAACCACCACAAAAAAGATGCAAAATGACTAAAAATAGATGCAAAACCAGCACAAAAAGATGCAAAATGACTAAAAATAGATGCAAAACCAGCACAAAAAGATGCAAAATGACTAAAAATAGATGCAAAACCACCACAAAAAGATGCAAAATGACTAAAAATAGATGCAAAACCAGCACAAAAAGATGCTAAATGACTAAAAATAGATGCAAAACCAGCACAAAAAGATGTAAAATGACTAAAAATAGATGCAAAACCACCACAAAAAAGATGCAAAATGACTAAAAATAGATGCAAAACCACCACAAAAAAGATGCTAAATGACTAAAAATAGATGCAAAACCAGCACAAAAAGATGCTAAATGACTAAAAATAGATGCAAAACCAGCACAAAAAGATGTAAAATGACTAAAAATAGATGCAAAACCATCACAAAAAAGATGCAAAATGACTAAAAATATCACTTTATTTTTACTTTACCTGAAAATAACGCACCTCTAAGCGCAGAAATACCATTTAATCTCATCAAAAAGTGTGTGTGCATGCCTGTGTGTGTGTGTGTGTGTGTGTGTGTGTGTGTGTGTGTGTGTGTGTGTGTGTGTGTGTGTGGGGATGGGCTCGTTGTCGCTCAATAGATTAATTTGAATTGAAAAGTGGCCGGTTGAGTTGAAAAGCAGTGATTGGATTAGTGATGTAATGCCGTTAGCTGCTTTACTGCGTGTGTGTGTGCGAGTGTGTGTATGTCTGTGTGTGTGTGTGTGTGTGTGCGAGTGTGTGTGTGTGTGTGTGTGTGTGTGTGTGTGCATAATGAAATGGAGGCTCCTGCAGCCTGTCTGTGTGTCAACAGTACACACAGATCTGCTCCTCTGTCATCCTCAGGACCTGCAGCAGGAGTGTGTGATAGTGTATAAAGTAATAGAGTACTCCACTGAAGTAAGAGTGTTCGTGTGTGCGTGTGTGTGTGTGTGTGTGCGTGTGTGTGTGTGTGTGTGTGTGTGTGTCTGGTGCACACACAGCGACAGTTTAAGGCCTCTCCAACCAAACTCCAGCGCTCTCTGAGCCATTTAAGCGTCTGAAGTGTTGGAAACAGCCCCTCCTCCCTCCTCCATCAGCAACAGGCTCTTCCTGCTCCGCTGCAGCCGCCCGCCTGCAGGGGAGGGGGGGGGGGGGGGGGCAGGGGGGGAGGAGGGGGAGGAGGAGGGGGAGGAGGAGGATGGGAGGAGGATGGGAGGAGGATGGGAGGAGGGGTCTGGATCTGGAGATGGAAGCTGGCAGGAATGTGGGAGAAGAACAGGACGAGCAGCGTTTAACACACACACACACACACACACACGAACGCACGCACACACTCATGCACGCGCACACACACACACACACTGACACCCACACGCACACACTGACACACACACACACACAGGCTTTAAGATTTATATTCACACACATTTATAAGGAATCACTTTTAAGGTTTAAATATAATTTTAAGGTGGAATTACTTTATTTTTTAAGAGTTTAAGGTGGATTTCTTTTATTTTTGAGGATTTTAAGGTGGAATTATTTTATTTCTGACTTTATTTCAAGATTTTAAGGTGGAATTATTTCATTTCTGACTTTATTACAAGATTTTAAGGTGGAATTATTTTATTTTTTTAAGATTTTAAGGTGGAAAACCTTTAGTTTTAAGAGTTTAAGGTGGAATAACTTTATTTTTAAGATTTTAAGGTGGAATTACTTTATTTTTTACTTCATTTTTGACTTCATCTTTATGTTTTTAAGGTGGGATTATTTTATTTTAAGGTTTTAAGGTGGCATTACTTTATTTTTAAGAATTTAAGGTGGAATGAATTAATTTTTTACTTTACTTATGACTTCACCTTTGAGGTTTTAAGGTGGAATAACTTTATTTTAAGGTTTTAAGGTGGAATGTCCTGACTTTTAAGGTGGAATGACTTGACTTTTACAGCTCTGTGGTCGTGCTGATGGTGTAACAAGGTCACCTGTCTGCAGTAGTTTATTTATAAAGTCACATATTTACAGAATAAAGTGACTTTAAACATGTTTAACTCTCTCTTGACGTCACCAACCGGAAACACGTCACATTTAAACATTTTAAAACTTTAATAATTAAAACGAGAAACGGTAAAAAAACAAAACACCTCCATGGAAACAGGAGCAGCTTCTTCTTCCAACCCCCCAAAAGAGCTGACGGTTGGCATCCTCTCTTCCCTCCCGCAAACCTCGCGATAGCTCCCTCTCCCACCTCCCCAGCTTCTTCCCCTGCAAACCTCGCGATAGGTGCAGTGTTGAGCTGCCTGCACAGACACACACACACACTCACACACACACACACACACACTCGGACAGACAGACGGATGGTTTCTTATCTCTCGGCTCCTTAAACTTCAACAAAGATGATAAAACTAACGTCCGCGGCGCCTTTTTGAGCCCAACGAAACCACGCGAGAGGACGCGGGGAAGTCACCGTGAGACTTTGGAGTGAAGTTACACTGTTGCTCGGCGCGTGACAGAAGTTACATTGTGTCACACATCAAAGTGGATCCGAGGGCTTTTTGCTTTTTAAGGATGCGGGTCCGCGCGGAGCCTCCATCCCCGCGGACGCACGCGTCGGCCCCGGGAGCGCAGCAGGAGTAATCCGGTGTCTGCGCGTAAAGACGGGGATGCTTCGGTGGCCACGTCCCCTTGGAGACCGGAGAGACAGCACGTCATGAGCTTTACTTATCAGGTTTAGAGAGAGAGAGAGAGAGAGAAGGGGGGAGAGAAGAGAGAGAGAGAAGAAGAGAGAGAGAGAAGAAGAAGAAGAGACGGTCGGGAGGAATTAAAAAAACGCAAGAAAACTTCAAACATTTCTCCTCTCGACGACTGTTTTCCTCCTGTCTTTGCCTCTTTTTTTATTCTATTTTCCTCCGGGAGAGGAGAGAGAGAGAGAGAAGAGAGAGAGAGAGGTAGGGGGGAGGAGGGGAGAGGAGGAGGAGGGGAGGAGGAGGAGGAGGAGAAGCCGGAGTAAAGTTTGTCCAAGTTTGCACATCCCTTCGGAAACGCCATTTTGATTCCTCTCCTCTCCGGAGCAAGTTTGCAGCCTCTCTCTCTCTCTCTCTCTCTCTCTTTCTCCCTTCTTTTTTTTTCTCCCCTTCACCCCCCCTCCCTCACCCTCACCCACCCCCCCTTTTTTTTATCATCCATCCTTCATCATCATCACCCTCTCTTCATCTCCCCCACCGCCACCATCCTCCTCGCCACGATGTCTCGGCGCAAGCAGCCCAACCCCAACAAAGTGGAGCGTAAGTCCCTCTCTTCTTTTTTTATTCCTCCCTCTCTCTCTCTCTGTCTCTGTGTCTCCATCGCTCTCCCCCTCTTTCCTGCTTCCTCGTGAGTGTTTGTCCCAGTCCGCAGCAGTGGCGGTGGGAGTTTAAAGGTGGAGATGTGGGGACGGTTGGAGGAGGGGGGAGGCTCTGGCTCTCCTCTCCGGGTGTCGCTTCCTAGTTTGATGCGCATCCAAGCGGTGGAATTCGCGGCGGCTCTCCTTCCTCATTCGCCGCTTTCCCCGCAAACACTTTGCGCCTTTCACGCTGTTTTCGGGCTCTGCTGTGGCGCAACTTTGCCCGGTTCTGTTCTATGTGTGTGTGTGTGTGTGTGTGTGTGTGTTTGGGTTCGTACACCCCCGTGGGGGAGGGTGGGGGAGGAGGGGGTTCAAAGTCTGCTCTGCGCCGGAGTCGAGCATCCATATCTCGGGTGCACTTTGGTCGGAGCCTCGCTGCTAGTGGCCATGTGTAAAGCTACCAGACACCAGGGGGCAAGCTGGCCGCGCGCACGGGCGCTGCTTCCGGTGTGCCCTTTCAAAGTAAAACCACCTGTTGATGATGCACAGAGGCTTTAAAGGGGTTTGAATGGGAGTTTAGGGCACATTTAGCAGGTTTGATGGTAGTTTTTAACTTACTTTTAACTTTTTTGACTTTAAGAGTATTTGTGTCCATCAATTATGTGTTTTTAGTGACTTTGCATCATATTTAATCTGTATTTAGGGCTTTAAAGTGTATTTATGGAGGTTGAATTAGAGTATTTAGCTTGTTTTAGGGCAGTTTTTTTACTCATATGACCTTAAAAAGTGACTTTAAGAGCATTTGTGTCCATCACTAATAAGTTTATTGTGACTTTGCATCATATTTTATTTGTATGTCAGAGTATTAATGACAGTTAAATGGGAGTTTATGGCACATTTAGCAGGTTTGAAGGTCGTGTTTTACTCATATGATCTTAAAAAGTGACTTTTAGTGCATTTGTATTCATCACTAATAAGTTTTTAGTAACTTTGCATCATATTTTATCCTTGTGCTTGTGTTTAAAGTGTATATATGGAAGCCAAATGTGCACATTTAGCTTGTTTTAGGGCAGTTTTTTCTCATATGATCTTAAAAAGTGACTTTAAGTGCATCTGTGTCCATCACTAATGAGTTTAAAGTGACTTTGCATCATATATTATCTGTATTTTAGAGTTTAAGGCATATTTATGACAGTAAAGAGAGTATTTAGCACATTTAGCATGTTTTAGGGCCGTGTTTTACTCATATGATCTTAAAAAATTGTCTTTTAGTGCATTTGTTTCCATCACCAGAGTGTTTAAAGTGACTTTGCATCATATTTTATCCATGTGCTTGAGTTTAAAGTGTATTCATGTGAGTATTTAGCACAGTTAGCATGTTTTTAAGGCGGCTTTTTACTCTTATGATTTTAAAAAATGACTTTTAGAGTATTTATATCCGTCAATTATGAGTTCATATTAACTTTGCATCAAATATCATCCACACACAGAGGTTTAAAGCGTATTTTATGGTGGTTAAATGCAAGTTTTAAGCATGTTTTTCACTCATAATCTTAAAAAATTGACTTTCCGTGCTTCTTTTCTCAACAATAATGATTTTTTTAGTGACTTTGCATCAAATATCATCCACACGCAGAGGTTTAAAGTGTATTTATTGAAGTTAAATGTGAGTATTTAGCACGTTTAGCATGTTTTAAGGTAGTTTTTTACTCTTATGATCTTAAAAAATGACTTTTAGTGCATTTATATCCGTCAACCATGAGTTTATCGTGACTTTACATCATAAAATAACTGTATCTAAGAGTTTAAAGTGTATTAATGACAGTTAAATGTGAGTATTTAGCACATTTAACATGTTTTAAGGCAGTTTTTTACTCTTATGATCTTAAAAAATGACTTTTAGTGCTTCTTTTCTCACCAATAATCATTTTTCTAGTAACTTTGCATCATATTTTATCCACACGCAGAGGTTTAAAGTGTATTTATGGAAGTTAAATGTGAGTCACTGCAGGATGAAGCTGCGTATTTCACAAACTGATGCAGGAAGTTTGAGTCCTGATGGGTTTTGTTAGGTTTTTGCACATCGACAGTAGAAAGTCGACACATTCAGGAGAAAATATGTAAAATATAAAATAGATTAAAAAACAAACTCACGCAGAATTTGATCGTGCAACAATCACCAGAATAAATGAAGTATTGATCTGAGTGCAGATTTAATCAGTACAAGTTCTCGATAAGATGTAAAAGAAGTGTCTGCAGCTCATCGTCGTCGCTGTTTAACGTTAATTCACGTCTCCGCTGCTCGACATGAGGAAAACAATCATCCAGAATGTGATTTTTGTTATTTTCATTTGTTATTTTTACACATAATTTACGTTAAAAACAGACCTGAGACCGTCGGCGTGTCACAGCGTTTTGTTTTAATGACCATAAACAGCAGCTTCACTCTCCTTTAATGCACTTTTTCATATTTAAAATGTGTTTGTGACGCTCTGAAGTAATTTTACACACATTTTTTTAAACCTTAAACGTCTCTGCAGGACTTTTACGGTTCAGTTATTTTTATTTCTGACTTAATAAATCCTCAAAATGCAACTTTTCATCTGTTATTCTGAGATAAACATGAATAATCATCATCATCTGCTTCCTTTAGCACTCACTCACTAACATGTTTCAGTCTATTAAAGTCTAAAAAGAGCAAAACAACATGATTTAAAGAGGTTTAAACTCACTTTTTAATAATAATATGACCCATAACAGGCTCCGAGTGCAGGGATTTAAAGTGTTTATGGAGTTAAATGTGTTTTTAAACACATTTAGAACGTTTTAAAGCGGATTTTACTCTTTTTTGTGCTTCTGTTCTCATCAATTATGAGTTTATAGTAAGTTTGCATCATAAAATATCTGTATTTTAGGGTTTTTAAGTAGATGTAGCATGTTTTAATGCAGTTTTTTGCCAAAATAATATTAAAACAGCGACCTTTAGTGCATCTGTAGTGATCAAAACTGAGTTTATAGTAACTTTGCATCATATAATATATATATTTAAGGGTTTAAAGTGTATTTATCACAGTTAAATGTGAGTTTATAGTCATTTTGCATCATATAATATCTGTATTTTAGGGTTTAAAGTGTATTTCCTGCAGTTAAATGTGAGTTTAAAGTGACTTTGCATCCTATAATATCTGTATTTTAGGGTTTAAAGTGTATTTATCACAGTTAAATGTGAGTTTATGGTGAATTTGCATCATCTAATATCTGTATTTTAGGCTTTTTAAGTAGATGTAGCATGTTTTAATGCAGTTTTTAGCTATATTAATAATAAAACAGGGACCTTTAGTGCATCTGTAGTGATCAATAATGAGTTTATAGTGATTTTGCATCATAAAATATCTGTATTTTAGGGTTTAAAGTGTATTAATCACAGTTAAATGTGAGTTTATAGTCATTTTGCATCTTATAATATCTGTATTTTAGGCTTTTTAAGTAGATGTAGCATGTTTTAATGCA
>NC_139846.1:25467988-25470488 GCF_963691815.1 Echiichthys vipera | reverse complement strand
AACATATTTAAACGTTAAAACATGCATTATAATGTGACACTAAAAGATGAATTTTCATGCATTAAAACACTGTTTTAAACATTTAATCGCACCTATTTAAACGTTAAAACATGCATTTTAATGCAGCATAATGAGACTTTTTAAGCATTTAAATGTGACTTTAAATCAACATTTTAGACGCCACAAACGAACCTTTAAATCAGAAGTTTTTAAGCATCACTGCATGAATTTAAGGATTAAAACGTGACTTTTTAATGTTTAAAAAGTCACGTTTTAATGTTTAAATTGTGACTTTTGAAGCACTAAAACGTGGACATTCGTCTCGTGTGACGTAAACTTCACGTCTCTGAGTTTTGTAGTTGAGAGAAACTGACCTCCACCAGTTTAACTGCGTCACCCACGGCAACGCTGTAAAGTCCCGGGTGTCGACGGGCGGGGGTGCAGACGCAGACGCAGACGCAGAGGTGTGGAGGAGGGGGAAGGATGGGGGGGGGGGGGGGTCGAACCCTCACACCTCGGCCTGGACCAAGTGTCTGTGCTTTAACACGAAGAGCGGAGATTAAAACAGGAAGCCGCGCCGTAAACGTCCTCGTGGCTGCAGGAGCCGAGAGTCAGAGAGCCGGTGAGTCAGTGAGTCGGAGAGTCAGAGAGACGGAGAGTCAGAGAGCCAGAGAGTCAGAGAGCCGGAGAGTCAGAGAGCCGGAGAGTCAGAGAGCCGGAGAGTCAGAGAGCCGGTGAGTCAGAGTCGGTGAGTCGGTGAGTCAGAGTCAGGGAGTTGGAGAGTCGGAGAGACGGAGAGACAGAGAGTCAGAGAGCCGGAGAGTCAGAGAGCCGGTGAGCTGTAGAGCCGGGGAGTCAGAGAGTCAGGGAACCAGAGAGTCAGAGAGTCAGAGAGCCGGTGAGTCAGAGAGCCGGTGAGTCAGAGAGCCAGAGAGTCAGAGAGCCGGTGAGTCAGAGAGCCGGTGAGTCAGAGAGTCAGAGAGCCGGTGAGTCAGAGAGTCAGAGAGTCAGAGAGCCAGAGAGTCAGAGAGCCGGAGAGTCAGTGAGTCGTAGAGTCGTAGAGTCGGAGAGCTGTAGAGCCGGAGAGTCGGAGAGTCAGAGAGTCAGAGAGCCAGAGAGTCAGAGAGCCGGGAGTCGTGAGTCAGAGAGTCAGAGAGTCGGAGAGTCGGAGAGCCGGTGAGTCGGAGAGTCGGTGAGTCGGAGAGTCGGTGAGTCAGTGAGTCGGTGAGTCAGGGAGCCGGTGAGTCGGAGAGTCGGTGAGTCAGGGAGCCGGTGAGTCGGAGAGTCGGTGAGTCAGTGAGTCGGTGAGTCAGAGAGTCAGGGAGCCGGTGAGCCGGAGAGTCGGTGAGTCAGGGAGCCGGTGAGTCGGAGAGTCAGAGAGTCAGAGAGCCGTAGAGTCAGAGAGTCGTAGAGCGTCGGGGAGTCGGAGAGTGATCTGACTCTTTTTTAATCATAAACACATTTAATTAATATTTTCGAGTCTGAAAAACAACTTTAGACGAATATTAAATAAATAAAAGATTAAAATCTGAACAACAACAACAAAGGTCCAGTTCATGTGAAGCAGCAGGTTTAATATTTACCCACCCTAAGTTTAGAGAGTGTGTGTGTGTGTGTGTGTGTGTGTGTGTGTGTGTGTGTGTGTGTGTGTGTGTGTGTGTGTGTGTGTGTGTGTGTGTGTGTGTGTGTGTGTGTGTGTGTGTGTGTGTGTGTGTGTGTGTGTGTGTGTGTGTGTGTGTGTGTGTGTGTGTGTGTGTGTGTGTGTGTGTGTGTGTGTGTGTGTGTGTGTGTGTGTGTGTGTGTGTGTGTGTGTCCTACTTTAGCTCCTCTCAGGTTTCAGTTGGTCCTCTTGTGTCTCAGTCAGGACGCAGTGTTCAGGTCCGAGCCTCACAACGCTGTTTATTACAGTTTATTAATGATTTATTAACTTTTATAAACTTTACTAAAGTTTATAAAAGTTTATTAATGTTTAATAAAGTCGCCCTGCAGCCTCAGACTGATTCTAACTCGTTGTTCGTCGTGTTTAAATAAATTTAAAGTTGATTTTTCAGTCGATACCCGAGAGAGGAGAAGCTGAACGTGCACATGAATACATATTTATCATTATTTATATTTTAATAAATTAGATTAAAAATGTCAAATATAGAGACAAAGACGATGAACAGCTTCTCTGACTCTCCGGGCGCACTCCCACTGTTCCTCCGTGCCGTGCCCCAGCACGTGTCACGACTAAAGTCTGGTTCCTTTGACCAGTGTGAGTGCAACCGTACCACGTCTAGGAGCGGCACGCTTGCCGTCCACGGCCCGTTTGGGAGAGGTGGGCTTTAGTAAAGCACGTTTGCACGTGTACGAGCACGAGCGTGCGCACGTGTACGAGCACGAGGCCTACGGCGGTTCTGAGGTCATTTCCTGTGCGCCTGTTGGGACGTAGAAAAAAGAAGGAGGGACCATGCGCGGACATTTCAAACAATGGTGGTGAAAGGTTCACGTTGGTGTGATG
>NC_139846.1:25434748-25464748 GCF_963691815.1 Echiichthys vipera | reverse complement strand
CCACGCCCTGCACACACACACACACACACTCACACACACACACACAGACAGACAGACACACACACACACAGACACACAGACACACACACACACACACACACACACTCCATATCTCACTTTGTATTTTTTCTTGTCGTCTTAAAGAGACTTTATTTAAATAATTCAATGTTTTAAAGTTTTAAAGTTTTTTAATCCAAATAATTAAATTAATACATAAAATAATAAAGTAAAAAATAAATATATAAATATAAATAAATTCAGAAAAATGAATCAATTCAAAACCAATTCCTAATAAACAGAAAATGTATTTAAAATAATTCAAAATAAAATAAAGTTGCGAGGAGACCTTTCAAAATAAAAGCATTCAAGGCTTCAAAAGGGCCAGATTAAAGGCTTTTATTGTGAAACTAACATCCTCATCACCTCAGAGGGGGGAGAGAGGGGAGAGAGGGGGGGAGGAACAGAAGAATGCTGCGTCCTCCTGCACAGCCTCCCGCTGCTTCCTGCTTCCTGTCCAGACAGGAAGTGGAGGATGCAGTGATAAGAGTGTGTGTGTGTGTGTGTGTGTGTGTGTGTGTGTGTGTGTGTGTGTGTGTGTGTGTGTGTGTGTGTGTGTGTGTGTGTGTGTGTGTGTGTGTGTGTGTGTGTGTGTGTGTGTGTGTGTGTGTGTGTGTGTGTGTGTGTGTGTGTGTGTGTGTGTGTGTGTGTGTGTGTGTGTGTGTGTGTGTGTGTGTGTGTGTGTGTGTGTGTGTGTGTGTGTGTGTGTGCAAATGCCATTTTGTCACAACATCACGCGGAGAGAGAGAGAGAGAGAAGGAGTGATGAGGGAAAGAGGAAGGGATGAAGGGAAGGAAAGGAGACGAGGGGACAAAGAAGAGGAGATAAGGAAAGGATGGAGGGGGTGAAGAGGAGAAGGAGGGAGGAAAGGAGGAAGGAGACAAGGCAAGGAAAGAAGACGAGGGACTAAGAAGAGAGGGAGAGAGGAAGGAACGACGGAGGAAAAGGAGGAGAAGGAGAAAAGGGACAAAGAGGAGATAAAGAAAGGAGGGAAGGAAGGAAGGAAAGAAGTGACAGAGGGGGAGGAAAGAAGAGGAGATGAGGAAAGGAAGGAAGGAGGGAAGGAGAGAGGGATGAAGAGGAGAAGGGGGAGGAAAGGAGGAAGGAGAGAGGTTGGGAAGGAGAGATGAGGAAGGGAAGGAAAAAAGAGAAGGGACTAAGAAGAGATGGAAAGGGAGCGAGGGATGAAGAAAAGAGGGAGGGAAGGAAAAAGAAAGGAAGGAGAGAGGGAGACAGAAGAGGAGATAAGGAAAGGAGGGAGGGAAGGAGACAAGGAAAGTAGAGAGCGTTAGAGGGGGGGAGGAAAGGAGAGGAAAGAGGGATGAAGAGGAAAGGAGGGAGGAAAGGGGGGACAGAAGAGGAGATAAGGGGAGAGGACAAGGAAAGGTGAAAGGGAAAGAGAGGAAGGAAAGGAGGGAGGAGAAAGAATAAAGGAAGGAGAGATAAGGGGAAGAAAGGAGGAAGGGAAAAGAAGAGGTATAAGGAAATGAGGGAGGAAGAAGAAAGGAAGGAGGAGAGGGAGACAGAAGAGGAGATAAGGAAAGGAGGGAGGGAAGGAGACAAGGAAAGGAGAGAGCGTTAGAGGGGGGGAGGAAAGAGGGATGAAGAGGAAAGGAGGGAGGGAAGGAGGGAAGGAAAGGAGAGAGCGTTAAAGGGGGAGGAAAGGAGAGGAAAGAGGGATGAAGAGGAAAGGAGGAAAGGGGGGACAGAAGGGTAGATAAGGGAAGGAGAGAGGAAGGAAAGGAGGGAGGAGAGAGGGATGAAGAGGAGAAGGAGGGAGGGAAAAAGAAAGGGGGGACAGAAGAGGAGATAAGGAAAGGAGACGAGTGAAGGATGAAAGGAGACAAAACAGAAGTGAAGTTTTTAAACTGGTTTAAACTGGAAAAAGTTGGTTTCCTCGGCAACAGCTGTTAAAAGTGTACACACACACACACACACACACACACACACACACACACACACACACACACACACACACACACACACACACACACACACACACACACACACACACACACACACACACACACACACACAGCTGTCCAATGGGAGGGTCACAGGCAGCGAGCGCTCTGATTGGTCGAATCCGTGTCCTTGTACTTTGTATCAGAGAGAGAGAGAGAGAGAGAGAGAGAGAAGTTAGACGGAGAGAAAGAGGAGGAGAGGAGGGATGGAACAAGGAGGAGGAGGAGGAGGAGGAGGAGGAGGGAGAGGGAGAGGGAGAGGGAGAGGGAGAGGGAGAGGGAGAGAGGGAGAGAGGAGAGAGAGGAGAGAGAGAGAGAGAGAGAGAGAGAGAGAGAGAGAGAGAGAGAGAGAGAGAGAGAGAGAGAGAGAGAGAGAGAGAGAGAGAGAGAGAGAGATGAGAGAGAGGAGAGAGAGATGAGAGAGAGAGAGAGAGAGAGAGAGAGAGAGAGAGAGAGAGAGAGAGAGAGAGAGAGAGAGAGAGAGAGAGAGAGCATCTTTCTTCGGACTCACAAAGACGCCATTATGGAGGAGAACAGGAGGAGCTTCTCTCGTTTTATTCTCTCTCTCCCTCTTTTCTCTGCTCCTCCTTTCTTTAAAAAATTAATCTTATATAGAATAAAATTTATAATATTTTAAGAGTTTGAATGAGTGTAGATGCAGAGTTTAGGGAGGAAAACAAACTATGATTAATAATCAATAAATAAATGAAAAACTCAATAAAAAACAGGAATAATGGACTTTCTTGATTAAATATGGAAATAAATAAATTTGTGTAAATTAATAAATAAACATATTTCTGAATAAAAACACAACTAAATTAATAATAGAAAATATTAATTAAATATGTAAATAAATACATAACTACAGGAATAACTAAATACTTGCATTTCTAAATAAAAATAATTAATTATGTCTTTATTAATAATTTATTTAAGTATTTAAATAAAGGTATTAATATGTAAATAAATAAAAAATCGACATTTCTGAATAAAAACAAATAAATTAATAATAAAGATTCTTGATTAAATATGTAAATAAATACATAAATGCGGGTATAACTAAATGCGTATCTAAATAAAAACAAATAAATAAATAAATGTGTGTAAATTAATAAACACATTTCTACATAAAACATAACTTAATTGATAATAGACCTTATTGAATAAATATGTAAATAAATACATAAATGCGGGTATAACTAAATGCATATCTAAATAAAAACAAATAAATAAATAAATAAATAATAAAAACATTCTTAGTTAAATATAGAAAAATAAAAATTGTGTAAATAAATAAATAAATATGTGTAAATTAATATAAAAATAAATAAATGTAAAAAAAAACAAATGTAAAAAAAAATGCCGGAATAAATAAATAAAAGACTAAATATGGAAATAGAAAAATATATATAAATGTTATAATAAATACAGGACTAAAAACATGAATATGGAAGTGTGTGTGTGTGTGTGTGTGTGTGTGTGTGTGTGTGTGTGTGTGTGTGTGTGTGTGTGTGTGTGTGTGTGTGTGTGTGTGTGTGTGTGTGTGTGTGTGTGTGTGTGTGTGTGTGTGTGTGTGTGTGTGTGTGTGTGTGTGTGTGTGTGTGTGTGTGTGTGTGTGTGTGTGTGTGTGTGTGTGTGTGTGTGTGTGTGTGTGTGTGTGTCACTCTCAATGAGTCCAAAGCTCAAACCAGCTTTGGCTTGTATGAGCACGCTGCAGGGCCTCAAGGCGACACACACACACACACACACACACACACACACACTCTCCTGTCGTTCAGGTGGTGAAAGAGGCTTTAGTTTGCATACAGGGAGCGATGGAGAGAATAAAAGAGGAGGAGGAGTCACACCCACCTCCATTGTTGTTGTTGAAACTCCAGAGGAGGTTGTTTTTCATTCACTCGCACATTTACCTTCAACGCAAGCGTCCTCACCGAGGCTGTGTGTCCTTACTGTGTCTCTTTGTGGTTGTTTTGTGTCTCTCTGTGGTTGTTTTGTGTCTCTCTGTGGTTGTTTTGTGTCTCTTTGTGGTTGTTTTGTGTCTCTTTGTGGTTGTTTTGTGTCTCTTTGTAGTTGTTTTGAGTCTCTTTGTAGTTGTTTTGTGTCTCTTTGTGGTTGTTTTGTGCCTCTTTGTGGTTGTTTTGTGCCTCTTTGTGGTTGTTTTGTGTCTCTTTGTAGTTGTTTTGTGTCTCTTTGTGGTTGTTTTGTGCCTCTTTGTGGTTGTTTTGTGTCTCTTTGTAGTTGTTTTGAGTCTCTTTGTAGTTGTTTTGTGTCTCTTTGTGGTTGTTTTGTGCCTCTTTGTGGTTGTTTTGTGCCTCTTTGTGGTTGTTTTGTGTCTCTTTGTAGTTGTTTTGTGTCTCTTTGTGGTTGTTTTGTGCCTCTTTGTGGTTGTTTTGTGTCTCTTTGTAGTTGTTTTGTGTCTCTTTGTGGTTGTTTTCAGTCTCTTTGTGGTTGTTTTGTGTCTCTTTGTGGTTGTTTTGTGTCTCTTTGTAGTTGTTTTTTGTCTCTTTGTAGTTGTTTTGTTTCTCTTTGATGTTGTTTTGTGTCTCTTTGTGGTTGTTTTGTGTCTCTTTGTAGTTGTTTTGTGTCTCTTTGTGGTTGTTTTGTGTGTCTTTGTGGTTGTTTTGTGTCTCTTTGTAGTTGTTTTGTGTCTCTTTGTGGTTGTTTTGTGTCTCTTTGTAGTTGTTTTGTGTCTCTTTGTAGTTGTTTTGTGTCTCTTTGAGGTTGTTGTGTGTCTTTGTGGTTGTTTTGTGTCTCTTTGTAGTTGTTTTGTGTCTCTTTGTGGTTGTTTTGTGTCTCTTTGTGGTTGTTTTGTGCCTCTTTGTGGTTGTTTTGTGTCTCTTTGTAGTTGTTTTGAGTCTCTTTGTAGTTGTTTTGTGTCTCTTTGTGGTTGTTTTGTGCCTCTTTGTGGTTGTTTTGTGCCTCTTTGTGGTTGTTTTGTGTCTCTTTGTAGTTGTTTTGTGTCTCTTTGTGGTTGTTTTGTGCCTCTTTGTGGTTGTTTTGTGTCTCTTTGTAGTTGTTTTGTGTCTCTTTGTGGTTGTTTTCAGTCTCTTTGTGGTTGTTTTGTGTCTCTTTGTGGTTGTTTTGTGTCTCTTTGTAGTTGTTTTTTGTCTCTTTGTAGTTGTTTTGTTTCTCTTTGATGTTGTTTTGTGTCTCTTTGTGGTTGTTTTGTGTCTCTTTGTAGTTGTTTTGTGTCTCTTTGTGGTTGTTTTGTGTGTCTTTGTGGTTGTTTTGTGTCTCTTTGTAGTTGTTTTGTGTCTCTTTGTGGTTGTTTTGTGTCTCTTTGTAGTTGTTTTGTGTCTCTTTGTAGTTGTTTTGTGTCTCTTTGAGGTTGTTGTGTGTCTTTGTGGTTGTTTTGTGTCTCTTTGTAGTTGTTTTGTGTCTCTTTGTGGTTGTTTTGTGTGTCTTTTTGGTTGTTTTGTGTCTCTGTAGTTGTTTTGTGTGTCTTTGTGGTTGTTTTGTGCCTCTTTGTGGTTGTTTTGTGTCTCTTTGTAGTTGTTTTGTGTCTCTTTGATGTTGTTTTGTGTCTCTTTGTGGTTGTTTTGTGTCTCTTTGTAGTTGTTTTGTGTCTCTTTGTAGTTGTTTTGTGTCTCTTTGATGTTATTTTGTGTCTCTTTGTAGTTGTTTTGTGTCTCTTTGTGGTTGTTTTGTGTCTCTTTGTAGTTGTTTTGTGTCTCTTTGTAGTTGTTTTGTGTCTCTTTGTGGTTGTTTTGTGTCTCTTTGTAGTTGTTTTGTGTCTCTTTGTGGTTGTTTTGTGTGTCTTTGTGGTTGTTTTGTGTCTCTTTGAGGTCGTTGTGTGTTTCCTCGTGGTCACTCGGCTCGTTCACTAATCCTTTCGCGGTTATTGACTCTCTTCCTGCAGTAAAGGATCTGAATCACCCAGTAGATGGACACACACACACACACACACACACACACACACACACACACACACACACACACACACACACACACACACACACACACAGATCAACTGAAGGATCCACAACAGCAGGACACACTGTTATGGATGTGGCCAGCTGTGTGTGTGTGTGTGTGTTGCTGTCTTTTACCCCGACACACACACACACATAGACAGACACACTCCTGATTGTGTTAGCAGATATGCAGGCGTGTGTGTGTGTGTGTGTGTGTGTGTGAGGATGAATGTGTCTCTTGTTGAGCACAGAAACAACTGCTGCTGAGACGACACATTTCTATGAATTATAATATTTATGTGAAACAGATTCAGTTTTTCTTTTGTTCACGAGGGAAAAATGTTTTTATTATACAACAAATAAACGCATATTAACAATATATATATATACAGAAATATATGCAGATATAATAATAATTTAAAATAACTGAATAAAGCATTAAATGTGAAAAAACTCCAAATAAAATACATTTAAATAACAACAATTAATTACAATAATACTTAGTGAAGCTATTTTAATCCACTAAGTTAATAAATAAATATTAATATAATATATAAAAAGAAATATATATTTGTTTAATTTAAAAAAGAACAAATCTGTTAAAAAAAATGTAAATAAATTGGGTTTTCTCAATAAAGATGATTCTTAGTGGAGTTATTTTAATGCAATAAATAAATGTATATTAACAATATATATATATAAATATAAAGCAATATATGCAGGTATAAATATATTTGAAAAATAATATAAGATACCAATATATATTCTATATTTTAGAAATAATTTAATTAGCAAAAACTACTAAATAATTACTTTAAAAAATTAAAAATAAGGACCTTAATATTAAATATCTTTCCTCAATTAATTATTTAAATATAATTAATTCTTATTGGAGTTTTTTTAATGCGATAATTAAATAAATATTAATATAATGTACTATTGAAAACTAATTATTATACTAATAAATGTGCAAAAACTAAATATAAAAAAAATAAATTAAATATATATTATATATTAAAAAATATAAATATTACAAATATATAAATATTTTAAATATACCCATTGAAAAATGAAAGAATGTCATTAAATTTACCAAAAATAATTTTAAAAATAAACATATTTTGAGTTTATTTTACTGTTTAACGTCTTCTCAGTTCTCACACACACACACACACACACACACACACAGTTAGCTTAGCATCTGTTAGCGTGGTTGTAAATGAATAGAGGACTCACAGAGGAGAGAGAGCAGAGGTCACTGGCTGTCTGCGACACCTGTTACAGCGTGTGTGTGAGTGTGTGTGTGTGTGTGTGTGTGTGTGTGTGTGTGTGTGTGTGTGTGTGTGTGACAGCTGCTCAGCACGTTGACAGCCCCCCCCCCCTGTAAGAGGAGCTCCTCCTGCAGCAGAAAAAGCGGAAACATAAAGTGATAAAAACAGCTGACGCGTGATTTTCTGCAGCGTTTTTAATTCTGTAGAAGAAGAAGAAGTAAATGTGCTGCGTCGTCACGGCGACCGCAGAGTTATGTTATTATCACTGTGTTTGTGTGTTTGTGTGTTGTGTGTGTGTGTGTGTGTGTGTGTGTGTGTGTGTGTGTGTGTGTGTGTGTGTGTGTGTGTGTGTGTGTGTGTGTGTGTGTGTGTGTGTGTGTGTGTGTGTGTGTGTGTGTGTGTGTGTGTGTGTGTGTGTGTGTGTGTGTGTGTGTGTGTGTGGATTCTCTTGTTTCTTTCTTTTTCTCGGCCTTCTTCTCTCACTTCCTCTCTGTGTGGTCCTCGCTCCTCTTCTTCCTCCTCCTCTTCCTCCTCCTCCTCTTCCTACTCCTCTTCCCTCTCTTCCTCCTCTTCCTCCTCCTCCTCCTCTTCTTCTTCCTCCTCCTCCTCCTCTTCTTCTTCCTCCTCCTCTTCCCCCTCCTCTTCCTCCTCCTCCTCCTCTTCTTCCTCTTCCTCTTCTTCCTCCTCTTCTTCCTCCTCCTCTCCCCCCTCTTCTTCCTCCTCCTCCTCCTCTTCTTCCTCCTTCTCCTCTCCCCTCTCTTCTTCCTCTTACTCCTCCTCCTCTTCCCCCTCTTCCTCCTCCTCCTCTTCCCTCTCTTCTTCCTCTTCCTTCTCCTCCTCTTCCCCCTCTTCTTCCTCCTCCTCCTCCTCTTCCTCCTCCTCTTCTTCCTCTTCCTACTCCTCTTCCCTCTGTTCTTCCTCTTTCCCCTCTTCCTCTTCCTCCTCCTCTTCCCCCTCTTCCTCCTACTCCTCTTCCCCCTCTTCTTCGGCACACGGCTAAAGTGAGTTAGCACGCCGCGCTCATTAGCTCCTGGATTAACGGGAGCTTTGTGTGTGTGAGTGTGTGTGTGTTGGGGGGGGGGGTGATAAACCTGTGTGTGTGTGTGTGTGTGTGTGTGTGTGTGTGATAAACCTGTGTGAGTGTGTGTGTGTGTGTGTGTGTGTGTGTGGGGGGGGGGGGGTAAACCCGGGTCAGGAGGGCGCCGCGGCACCTCCTAATATCAGTTTACAGCAGCAACAGTAGTCTGCCCGGCAACACATGATGATGACGGGGCTCCCTGATAACAACCTGTTGAATCCTATTTTATTACAGATTATTTATGACGTTAAATACAAAAATAAAATGAAATAAAACAATTAGCAAGTAAATAAAAATATTTAAATATATTTAAAAAATAAATAAAAGTGTTAAAATGAAGAGAAATGAAAATTATATACATAAATAAATAAATAAAAATCCTCTGAGTCGTGTTTAATTACAGATATTTGCGCGGCGCTCTTCTGCCTCCGTACCTTCTCTCCATCCTCAGTCGCCTCCTAATTAGTTTCACCAGCCGTCTAATCTCTTAATCTCTCTCTCTCTCTGTTTCCTCCCCCTCTCCTTCCCCTCCTCATCCCTCCATCCATAAATACTTCCCTCCACCAGCTCCATCCCTCCATCGCTAAGCACTTATCTTCCCCTCCATCCCTCCATCCCTCCATCCCTCCTCTCACCTCCATTTGTTCTGCAGATTATCCTCCTCCTCCTCTTCCTCTTCCTCCTCTTCCTCCCCCTCTCCTTCCCCTCCTCATCCCTCCATCCATAAATACTTCTCTCCACTAGCTCCATCCCTCCATCTTTAAGCACTTATCTTCCCCTCCATCCCTCCATCTCTCCTCTTACCTCTGTTTGTTCTGCAGATTATCCTCCTCTCCCTCCTCCTCCTCCTCCTCCTTCTCCTCCTCCTACTCCTCCTCCTCTCCTCCTCTTCCTCCTCCTCCTCCTCCTCCTCTCCTCCTTCTCCTCCTCTTCCTCCTCTTCCTCCTCTCCCTCCTCCTCCTCTCCTCCTCTTCCTCCTCCTCCTCCTCCTCCTCTCCTCCTCTTCCTCCTCTTCCTCCTCTCCCTCCTCCTCCTCTCCTCCTCTTCCTCCTCCTACTCCTCCTCCTCCTCCTCCTCTCCTCCTTCTCCTCCTCTTCCTCCTCTTCCTCCTCTCCCTCCTCCTCCTCTCCTCCTCTTCCTCCTCTTCCTCCTCTCCCTCCTCCTCCTCTCCTCCTCTTCCTCCTCCTCCTCCTCCTCCTCTCCTCCTCTTCCTCCTCTTCCTCCTCTCCCTCCTCCTCCTCTCCTCCTCTTCCTCCTCCTCCTCCTCCCCCTCTCCTTCCCCTCCTCATCCCTCCATCCATAAATACTTCTCTCCACTAGCTCCATCCCTCCATCTTTAAGCACTTATCTTCCCCTCCATCCCTCCATCTCTCCTCTTACCTCTGTTTGTTCTGCAGATTATCCTCCTCTTCCTCCTCCTCCTCCTCTCCCTCCTCCTCCTCCTCCTCCTCCTCCTCCTCCTCCTCCTCTTCTTCCTCCTCCTCCTCTTCCTTCTCCTCCTCCTCTTCTTCCTCCTCCTCTTCTTCCTCCTCCTCCTCCTCCTCTCCTCCTTCTCCTCTTCTTCCTCCTCTTCCTTCTCCTCCTCTTCTTCCTCCTCCTCTTCTTCCTCCTCCTCCTCCTCTCCTCCTTCTCCTCTTCTTCCTCCTCCTCCTCCTCCTTCTCCTCTTCTTCCTCCTCCTCTTCCTCTTCCTCCTCTTCCTCCTCTTCCTCCTCCTCTTCCTCTTCCTCCTCTTCCTCCTCCTCCTCCTCCTCCTCTCCCTCCTCCCCCTCCTCTTCCTCCTCTTCCTCCTCTTCCTCTGCATTATTATGATAAAAAGTGGCATTATTATTGTAGTTATTGTACTTTTTTAAAAACCTGCGTGCGTGCGTGCGTGCGTGCGTGCGTGCGTGCGTGCGTGCGTGAGTTTCTTAATGTGTGTGCGTGCGTGCGGGCGGGCAGGCGTGCGTGCGGGTGCGCGTGCATGCGTGCGAGTTTCTTAATGTGTGTGTGTGTTACTGACTGTGTGTGTGTGTGTGTGTGTGTGTGTGTGTGTGTGTGTGTGTGTGTGTGTGTGTGTGTGTGTGTGTGTGTGTGTGTGTGTGTGTGTGTGTGTGTGTGTGTGTGTGTGTGTGTGTGTGTGTGTGTGTGTGTGTGTGTGTGTGTGTGTTACTGACTGTCTCTCTCTGCGTGTGTGTGTGTGTGTGTTACTGACGGTCTCTCTCTGCGTGTGTGTGTGTGTGTGTGTTACTGACGGTCTCTCTCTGCGTGTGTGTGTGTGTGTGTGTGTTACTGACGGTCTCTGTGTGTGTGTGTGTGTGTGTTACTGACGGTCTCTGTGTGTGTGTGTGTGTGTGTGTGTGTGTGTGTTACTGACGGTCTCTATGTGCTCTCCCCTCCCTGCAGTGTGAGCAGTGGTTGCAGACACACACACAACAACAACAACAACAAACCCCGCCCCCTCCCACTGCGCCCTGAGCGACTCGAGCGAGCGTTTGTTACGAGAGGACGGGTAAATATTCTCCTCCTCCTTTCATTCATCTCTCCATCCAACAGACACACAGCTCTGTACGGAAGCCCGCAGCTGCCAAAACAAGTGCAGTCACAGTGAACCAACGAGTGTCACGGGAATGGGACAAATATGATATTAGAATTAATTTAATTATTTTATTTTATTTATAGTTTTTTTTATTTTAAGCATTTTTTTACTTTTTTACGTAATTTTAAAAAATGTTTAATTTAAGAATTTATTTTTTATTTATTTTTTATGTATTTTTATTTATTTTTATAAATATGTTTTTATTATTATTTTGACACATTTAATGTCATATTTATTTATTATTATTCTCTATTTTGGCAGCTTCAGGCCTCCGTACTTCATTTACATCTCTCCTTTCTTTCATCCCTCGCTTCGACACCTCGCGCATCATCCCCTCTTTCGTTTTCACCTTTATTCTTGTTCCATCGCATCCCTCCATCATCCCTCCATCACCCCTCCATCATCCCTCCATCACCCCTCCATCCCTCCATCATCCCTCCATCACTCCATCATCCCTCCATCACCCCTCCATCATCCCTCCATCATCCCTCCATTCCTCCACCATCCCTCAATCATTCCTCCACCATCCCTCAATCATTCCTCCACCATCCCTCCATCATCCCTCCATCACCCCTCCATCACACCTCCATCATCCCTCCATCACCCCTCCATCATCCCTCCATCACCCTCTATCACCCTCCATCATCCCACCACCATCCCTCCATCACCTTTCAATCACCCCTCCATCACCCCTCCATCACCTTTCCATCACCCCTCCATCATCCCTCCATCACCCCTCCATCACCCCTCCATCACCCCTCCATCACCCCTCCATCACTCCTCAATCACCCTCCATCACCCCTCCATCATCCCTCAATCATTCCTCCACCATCCCTCAATCATCCCTCCATCATCCCTCCATCATCCCTCTATCACCCCTCCATCATCCCTCCATCACCCCTCCATCACCCCTCTATCACCCCTCCATCACCCCTCCATCACCCCTCCATCACCCCTCCATCACCCCTCCATCACTCCTCAATCACCCTCCATCACCCCTCCATCCTCCCTCCATCACTCCTCCACCATCCCTCAATCATCCCTCCATCATCCCTCCATCATCCCTCCACCATCCCTCAATCATCCCTCCATCATCCCTCCATCATCCCTCCATCACCCCTCCTCCATCATCCCTCCATCACCCCTCCACCCTCCATCACCCCTCCTCCATCATCCCTCCATCACTCCTCCATCATCCCTCCATCATCCCTCCATCACTCCTCCATCATCCCTCCATCATCCCTCCATCACCCCTCCTCCATCACCCCTCCACCATCCCTCCATCACTCCACCCTCCCTCAATCATCCCTCCATCATTCCTCCATCATCCCTCCATCACCCCTCCATCACCCCTCCATCACTCCACCCTCCCTCAATCATCCCTCCATCATTCCTCCATCATTCCTCCATCACCCCTCCATCATTCCTCCATCACCCCTCCATCACCCCTCCATCACCCCTCCATCACTCCACCCTCCCTCAATCATCCCTCCATCATTCCTCCATCACCCCTCCATCACTCCACCCTCCCTCAATCATCCCTCCATCACCCCTCCATCACCCCTCCATCACCCCTCCATCACCCCTCCATCACTCCACCCTCCCTCAATCATCCCTCCATCATTCCTCCATCATCCCTCCATCACCCCTCCATCACCCCTCCATCACTCCACCCTCCCTCAATCATCCCTCCATCAGCCCTCCATCAGCCCTCCGTCAGCCCTCCATCACCCCTCCATCACCCCTCCATCACTCCTCCATCATCCCTCCATCGCTCCTCCATCGCCCCTCCAATATCCCTCCATCACCCCTCCATCACTCCTCCATCATCCCTCCATCACCCCTCCTCCATCACCCCTCCTCCATCACCCCTCCACCATCCCTCCATCACTCCACCCTCCCTCCATCACCCCTCCATCATCCCTCCATCACCCCTCCATTATCCCTCCATCATCCCTCCTCCATCATCCCTCCATCATCCCTCCATCACCCCTCCATCACTCCTCCATCATCCCTCCATCATCCCTCCATCACCCCTCCATCACTCCTCCATCATCCCTCCATCATCCCTCCATCACCCCTCCATCACTCCTCCATCATCCCTCCATCACCCCTCCTCCATCACCCCTCCACCATCCCTCCATCACTCCACCCTCCCTCAATCATCCCTCCATCATTCCTCCATCATCCCTCCATCACCCCTCCATCACTCCACCCTCCCTCAATCATCCCTCCATCATTCCTCCATCACCCCTCCATCATTCCTCCATCACCCCTCCATCACTCCTCCATCACCCCTCCATCACCCCTCCATCACTCCACCCTCCCTCAATCATCCCTCCATCATTCCTCCATCATCCCTCCACCATCCCTCCATCACCCCTCCACATTCCACCCTCCCTCAATCATCCCTCCATCACCCCTCCATCACTCCTCCATCATCCCGCCATCGCTCCTCCATCGCCCCTCCATTATCCCTCCATCACCCCTCCATCATACCTCTATCACCCCTCCATCCTCGGTCCATCACCTCTCCATCACCCCTCCATCACCCCTCCATCCTCGGTCCATCACCCCTCCATCACCCCTCCATCACCCTCCATGATCCCTCCATCACCCCTCCATCATCCCTCCATCATCCCTCCACCATCCCTCCACCATCCCTCCATCACCCCTCCACCATCCCTCCACCATCCCTCCATCACCCCTCCACCATCCCTCCACCATCCCTCCATCACCCCTCCACCCTCCCTCCATCGCATCCCTCCATCACTCCATCACTCCTCCATCCTTTTTATTCACTTCTTTTATTGTTTTATTATTTTAATATATTATCTGATATTTCTACATTTATTAACTCTATTTATTCCTCTTTATATATTTTATTTATATATATTTAATATTTTTAATTTTATTTATTTATTTGTTTTTATTTTCACACATTTGTTTTATTATTGTATTTATTTGTCTTTTATTTCTACATTTATTTATTTTATTTATTCTTTTTTATAGTGCCACATTTTATATTTATAATATAATAAATATAAAATATAAAATATATAAAAAGACACAAATGCAAATAAAATAAAATACAAAATCAAACAAAAGTATTCAGATAAAATCAAAATAAATAATTAAACAAAATAAAATGAGCAGTCGACACAAACTAAGGCGTGAAAAGATGAAACTGAACACGCAGATGAGTTAGTGTGTGTGTGTGTGTGTGTGTGTGTGTGTGTGTGTGTGTGTGCGTGTGTGTGTGTGTTCTGTGAGTGTGTGGAGGAATCTGCGTCCTGATTGGCCGAGAGCCGGCAGACATTTTCCACGCTCAGTGATGCTCCGTGATTGGCTGAGAGCCTCCCCTCCCCCCCGCTCTGGTATGCCGTACAGTAGAGCTGACACACACACACACACACACACACACACACACACACACACACACACACACACACGCACGCAAGTTCTTCTTGCAGGGAAAAGTTTTATTTCAAACACACTGACACTAAATCATAAAAATAAACAACAATAATAAAGTTTAGTTGCAGATATTTAATAAATGAACTCTACGGAGGCCTGAAAGTGCCAAAATAAAACATAAAAAAATAAAAATACAATAAATAAATGACGCCGTAAATAGATTAAAGTGCCTTAAATGTACCAAAAATAATATTAAAAATAAACATAGATATTGATTAATTGATAAAATGTGACTTTTTGTTCCCTGTTTAATTTTTTCATGTATTTATTTTTGAATTAATTCTGAATTAATTTTCAATTTTTAAATATCTTTTAAATGTTAATATAATATAATATATATGTGTCTTTATTTTGATGAAATATTTTGAAATGAAAAAAAAAATGAATTAATGCCTTTATTTATTTTTAATGTTTTTGGTTCATTTAACGGCTGAATTATTTCCTGATTCATTGAATTTGAGTGTTTTTGGGCTTTTTGTGATGGATTTGAATCTAATTTTGTTTATTCTGCGTCTCCTTTTTATCGTTTCTCATCTCGTTTGAATCATTTTGTTTCCACGTTGTGGTTTGGCTCCTCCCTGTGGTCATTATGTTGTTAATCTTTAATCATTTTACTTGTCTTTGCTTATTTTGATAGATAGATAACTTTATTTATCCCAGAGGGGAAATGAGGTCATTGTAGCAGCGTTACAGAAATACTAAAATTAGATAAAATATAAAATACATCTTACATTACATTTTGTGTCTCTTTGTGGTTGTTTTGTCTCTTTGTGGTTGTTTTGTCTCTTTGTGGTTGTTTTGTGTCTCTTTGTGGTCATTTTGTGTCTCTTTGTAGTTGTTTTGTGTCTCTTTGTGGTTGTTTTGTGTCTGTTTGTGGTTGTTTTGTGTCTGTTTGTGGTTGTTTTGTGTCTCTTTGTAGTTGTTTTGTGTCTCTTTGTGGTTGTTTTGTGTCTGTTTGTAGTCATTTTGTGTCTCTTTGTTGTTGTTTTGTGTCTCTTTGTGGTTGTTTTGTGTCTCTTTGTGGTCATTTTGTGTCTGTTTGTAGTTGTTTTGTGTCTCTTTGTAGTTGTTTTGTGTCTCTTTGTAGTTGTTTTGTGTCTGTTCGTGGTCATTTTGTGTCTGTTTGTAGTTGTTTTGTATCTCTTTGTAGTTGTTTTGTGTCTGTTTGTAGCCTTTTTGTGTCTCTTTGTAGTCATTTAGCGTCTCTTTGTGGTCATTTTGTGTCTGTTTGTGGTCATTTTGTGTCTCTTTGTAGCCGTTTTGTGTCTCTTTGTGTTCATCTTGTGTCTGTTTGTGGTCACTTAGCGTCTCTCAGTGAACGTGTTGTGTTGTGCATCCTGCTCTTGTGGCTGATTGGGAGCGAAATCCTTGCAAAGAACAGAAAGTTGAAATAGTTTTGTCGTTGCAGTGCAGAGAAAAGAGCCCGGGGACATTCTGTGTGTTCAGTTTCATGTTAACAAGTCGGGGCAGAGCTGCTGCGAGGGGAGAGGAGGGCCGTCAGGAGCGGTGGAGGATGGGTAATGGCAGCTGAGTGTTAGGTGGAGGTTTGGGAGGGGGTTGGGGGGGTCAGCGAGGAAGAGAGCGAGAATGCCCATCAATCTCTCTCTCTCTCTCTCTCTCTCTCTCTCTCTCTCTTTCTCTCTGTCTCGCACATGGGGAAGCAGCGAAGCGCTCTCTTGTGACTCCCGTGAGCACGAGCTTCCTGTTGTGGTGGAGACTCAGAAACAGAAAGAGACGGAGATAAAAAGCTTCTTTCAGTTTCTGCAGCTCGTGTTTGATGATGGGACACAAACATACGAGCGCTCGCTGACAGGAAGAGAAGAGCCGGCACGTGCAGCCATTTTGGGGATGTTGTCATGATGTTGTTTTTAGCCGTTGCTGTGGGATAAAGTTCTGGACTGGACTGTTAGCTTGATTAAGATAATAATAAACCACCTGTGTATCTTTTTATTTACCTCGTTTACTCCTAAATATCTGTGTAAGTGGCCGTTTAAGGAATGAAAAGTAATTGGATGACAAGGCTGCAGCTGAAAAGTCGCTCTTAAGCCGACTAAAGCTAATTAGCTTCAGCTGTCAGCAAAGAAAGCTCATGTATTCTAATTAGCTTCAGATGCTAGTACCACTACTTTAACTGACAGTTACGTGTAAAGTGGCTACTGGTTAAAAACTACTTAATGTGGACGTGGTCCTGATTTTAAGTTTGCTAACCTAACGTTAGCATGAATAGCTTAAATATATGTATTTAGCTCCAGTAAATAAACTAAATTATAAAATAGCCGAGCTATTTAGCTTCAGATGCTATTACTGCTACTTCTTTGTGATGGTAGACAGTTAGCCTACATGCTGAAAGTTACTTTATATGAATGTGCTTCTGTGTTTGATAGTGGTAGCCTACAAAGTTTGCTAACCTAACGTTAGCTTCAGATACAATGTTTGGTTTAGTTTTTAGCTTCAGATGCTAGTACCACTACTTTAACTTATGATGGTACAGTGTTAGCAACAAAACATTGGATTTTAGTTGTTTTGTGTGTTTTTACATCACCTTGTTGTCTTTTTTTTAATCTAGTTTTAATCATTTTACATCATCCTACTGTTAAAAACTACTTTATGTCAATGTGCTCCTGTTTTTAAGTTTGCTAACCCAACATTAGCATAAATAGCTTAAATGTATGCCTTTAACTCCAGTAAATAAACAAAATTGTCAACATGGCTCCCATCTAGTTTGCTAAATAGCTTTGTTAAATGTCAATATCACTGCCATTTCACAATAGCAGCGTATATTGTTGGCGTTAATAAAGCTAATTAGATTCAACTGCCAGCTTTGGTAGCCTTCTCAGAACAAAATAGCCGAGCTATTTAGCTTCAGATGCTAATACTGCTACTTCTTTGTGATGGTAGACAGTTAGCTTACATGTTGAAAGTTACTTTATATTAATGTGCTTCTGTTTATTTAATAGTGGTAGCATACAAAGTTTGCTAACCTAATGTTAGCTTCAGATACAAGGTTTGATTTTGGGTTTTGTTTGGTCAACATTTTGAAAAATTGTCAAAAATATAATTTTCAGAAAGCATTTAACTCATCTAGTTTGCTGTCAAATTTAGCTTGATTAGCATGAATGTCAGTATTACTTTCAATTTCACCATAGCAACCATATGCTGTTAGCGTTTGCTGACGGAAGCTAACTAGCCTCACCTGCCAGCATCCGTTGTCAGCATAGCAAAATAGCTTATGAAGATAATTAGCTTCAGATGCTAGCACCAGTGTGCCTCTGCAGTTAAGTAATATTTGTGTAGCCTTGTCTTATGTCAGCGCTGCAAAGATTGCTAACGCTACCACAGCTTCAGATTCACAGTAGCCTTATTGTTAGCTCTAAGCTATTACTAAATTAGCCGTTAGCTAATTAACATCATCTGCCAGAACAAACAAAGTGCGTAGTTTTGCTTCAAATGCTAACATGGCTTCACTCTGCACCTTTTAATCATTGACGGTTACTTGTAATAGTTGGAAGTTGGCAAATACTTGAACTTAAAACTTGTTTTTTAGCAGTTTTTGTATTTTAGTAGATTTCTGTTTCATTTTTGGTTGATTCTTTAATTCAGCTTTTACTACTGAAGGTATTTTAGCGTTTTATATTCAGTCATAATGACCCTTAAGTGAGTTGCATGAGCTGTGAGTGGTTGCGGTTCAAATGGAGGCTGAGAAGCTCGCTGAGCGCGGGTTGAATGGATGCATGTGTAAAGAAATGTTGACTGGAATCTGGTTTTCCCTGTGTGTCTTTGGGGCGTTGCTCTGCACGTATGTGTGTGAAGCCGTTTAGAAAGAGATGAAGAGGGAGCGACAGTTAGGAGGAGGTAATAAATAGCCAACATATGGTCACTGAGCCCGTCCTCCCCCTCTGCTCCTCCATCTCTCCCCTCCATACATCTCTCCATCCCTCACCTCGTGTCGGCTAAACGCAGACTGTTAGCCGACACCCGGGCCGCAGAAAATACCCCAGTTTGCTAAAAGAGAGTGATGTAAATATAAAAGGAGAAGAGGAAAAAGAGGTCGAGTTAAACGCAGAAAGGGAGTTGAGGATGGCTGTTTGCTTTCTAAGGCAGGTGTCACTTTTGTCAGTTTGCCTCTGGCTTTTTTTGGGGGCTGTAAATGATGCTAACGGCTACTCAGGCTGCTAACTACTTAGCGTACAGCTAGGGATGAAACTGTTTGGTACAGCAGGGAAAAATAAGCAAAATAAATAACATTTATTAATTAAAATAAACATTTAAACCGTGGCTCAGTCGTAGCAACACTTGCATTCAGGGGCTAACCCAATTAGCATGGTTTAGCTAACTGAAAAATGCTGACTTTCCGTGTCGCACTCAAGAATTTAAGCTAAAACCCAATTTAGAGAAACGGAGATGCTTAATTGCAAACATGCTTCACACTGAAACAAACTTCCTACAGAACGGTGTTTTGCATTTCACGATAGCAACTGTATTCTAACATTTAACGATGCTAACAGCTAACGCTCGGCTAACGCTGTTAAAAGACACCAACTAGCTAGCAGAGTATAAGCATTTGACTTTCCCCCCGGTCTGATGATGCTAACTGGCTACTCATGCTGCTAACATTACTTAGCTTACAACTAGGGATGAAACTGTTTGGAAAAAATGAGCAAAATAAACATTTAAACCGTAGCTAATCCAATTAGCATGGTTTAGCTAACTGAAAAATGCCGACTCACTCAAGAGTTCATGCTAATATCAGACCCAGTTTAGAGAAACACTCTAATTTAACAGTAATTGTTTGGTTACAGAGATGCTTAACTGTTAATGCTACGCTAACACTGGCTACTGAGTGTTAGCTCACAGTTGGTTCATGTTCGGTACAGCAGGACAAATACGTCATATGTTCATATTAAAGTAAATAAAATATGTTCATATAAACACACCTTCATCATATCTCACTCTAAGACACGCTGAGAGACATTCTCATTAAATATGAAACAAACACATGAAGTCGTTTCTGACGTAAAAGAAAGTTGAAGCTCGTCGCTGCTGAGACTTTTACGTCCCAGCTGTCCCGTGGATTTACGAGGCTCAGGTGGCCACAAGCTTTTCCTCCGTCCCCCCTCCGTACCCCCGTCCATCCCTCCGTACCCCCGTCCATCCCTCCGTTCCCCCGTCCATCCCTCCGTTCCCCCGTCCATCCCTCTGTCCGTACCCCCTTAGTCCCGTGCATCCAACAGCCCTTCGCCCCGTCCCTCCGCCCCCCTGCGTCCCTCCATCCATCCCCCTCCGTCCTGTGTGTCCATCTGTCCATCCTATGCATCCATCCCCTCTTCGTCCCCTCCGTCCGTCCCCCGCCCAGTGTGTCCGTCCTACCTCTGTCCCTCCGTCCATCCCACCTCCGTCCCTCCGTCCTTCCCCCCGTCCAGTGTGTCCATCCCACCTCCGTCCCTCCGTCCTTCCCCCCGTCCAGTGTGTCCGTCCCACCTCCGTCCCTCCGTCCTTCCCCCCGTCCAGTGTGTCCGTCCTACCTCCGTCCTTCCCCCCGTCCAGTGTGTCCGTCCTACCTCCGTCCCTCCGTCCTTCCCCCCGTCCAGTGTGTCCGTCCTACCTCCGTCCCTCCGTCCTTCCCCCCGTCCAGTGTGTCCGTCCTACCTCCGTCCCTCCGTCCGTGCCCCCTGTCCCATGTGTCCGTCCTACCTCCGTCCCTCCGTCGGTCCCCCCTTGGTCCCTCTCCTTCCTCCCCCTTCCTTACCTCCGTCCCTCCTGCCTCCTTCGTCCCTCCTTCCCTCCCGCCTCCTTCCCTCCCCCCCTCCGTCCCTCTCCTCCCCCCCCTGCGTCCCTCTCCTCCCTCCCCCTGCAGAGGCCTCTGTCACTGGGTAACGTCTGCCCACAGGTGCCTCTCTCAGCAGGAGCTGGTGAAATGAGAAACCGCGTCAGCTTGTGTGTTTTTTTTCTGCTGACCGGACGAAGTGTGCGGTGGAGTGGAGTCACGCTCAGACCGCGTTAATCTGGGGAACGGCAACACGCTTCACGCCCCAAACAGGACGGGTCACGCAGTGTGTGAGGGCGTGTGATCCCACAATAACAAAGGGAAATAAACAATAAAACGGTGATTTTACCGTACTCTCGCCGCGTTTCCTGGTCCCGCTGCGTCGCTTGGATCCGCCCCAAACTTCAGCAGGTTCTTCCACGCTCCACGCTCCTCGATCCACGCTCCACGTCCACGCTCCACGCTGCACGTCCACGCTCCACGCTGCACGTCCACGCTCCACGCCCCACGTCCACGCCCCACGCTCCACCGTCCACGCTCCTCGCTTCACGGTTTCACCTAGTTTCATCACAATCAGACGGGTGGTTCTTCTGTAATCTGACAGATAAACAAACATTACAACAACAAACACAATCAACCCACACATCATATCTGCATATTTAAATTAAATTAAATTAAATATGATAAATATAAACACACAGATCATATCTTCATATTATATTAAATTAAATTAAATTAAATATGATAAATATAAACACACAGATCACAGATCATATCGGCACATTTAAATAAATTAAATTAAATATGGTAAACTGTTTTTTTCAAAAATGGAAATGCCATGTATTTAAAATGGAAAAAACATACATCATATATTTAATTTAATTTGATTTTATATGGTAAATATAAATAACATGCATCGTGTCTTCATATTAAATTAAATTAAAATAAATTAAATACAATTAAATATGCAAAATATAAACATTGTGTCTTCATATTAAATTTAAAATAAATGAAAAACAAACTTTTTTCTATAATATTCGCCCAAGAAAATCATGTTTGACGTGGCAAATTTTTGTATTTATTTTATTTTTAATCATTTTTTTTAAATTATAGTTTTTATTTTGTTTGTTTATATTTTTATTTGTTTGATTTTAGGTTTAATTATTTATTTAATTATAAAACAAATATTTATAAATTATAAAACAATGATTTATTTAATTATAAAACAATTATTTATTAAATAATTAAATAATTATTTATTAAATTATAAAACAAAGATTTGGTCCAAAACCCAAAGATATTAAGTTTAAATAAAATAATCGATGAAGTGGATTAATTTATTTAAATGTCTCAACACTCAAAACAAAGTGATATTAGAGTAAAATATAAATATAAATAAGAGAAAATAACATTTAAAGGTTGTGTTTGTCAGTTAAACAAGAGCAGGGGTGAGCGGTTACCGTGGCAACAGCCCTGAGGTTTGAACTGCAACAGTCGTCGTCTGTCGGTGAGTTTCTGTTTGTTTAGTTTATTTAGTTTATTAAGTTACTTTAGTTTATTTAATTAGTTTATTTCTTTAGTTTAACGTCGTCTGTGTTTGTTTTAATTCACCGTCACATTAAGTCACGGGCGCCGACGTCATCGACCAATCAGGAGCGAGCGTGACGGGGAAGAAATCTGTACGAGACTTTTATTTTGAAATGTTTTTAAATTCACTCAGGAAACGAGATCGAACTCATGATGATAGACTTCCTGCTTCCTTCATCTCTCCTTCATCTCTCCTTCATTCATCTCTCCTTCCTTCATCTCTCCTTCCTTCCTTCCTTCCTTCATCTCTCCTTCATTCATCTCTCCTTCATTCATCTCTCCTTCATTCATCTCTCCTTCCTTCATCTCTCCTTCCTTCCTTCCTTCCTTCATCTCTCCTTCATTCATCTCTCCTTCATTCATCTCTCCTTCATTCATCTCTCCTTCCTTCATCTCTCCTTCCTTCCTTCCTTCATCTCTCCTTCATTCATCTCTCCTTCATTCATCTCTCCTTCATTCATCTCTCCTTCATTCATCTCTCCTTCATTCATCTCTCCTTCCTTCATCTCTCCTTCCTTCCTTCCTTCCTTCATCTCTCCTTCATCTCTCCATCCTTCCTTCATCACTCCTTCCTTCCTTCCTCTCTCCTTCCTTCCTTCATCTCTCCTTCCTTTCTATCTCCTTCCTTCCTTCCTTCCTTCATCTCTCCT
Source organism: Echiichthys vipera (assembly GCF_963691815.1). Lineage (NCBI taxonomy): Eukaryota > Metazoa > Chordata > Actinopteri > Perciformes > Trachinidae > Echiichthys > Echiichthys vipera. The sequence continues at coordinate 25,442,410 of NC_139846.1, read as the reverse complement.
TCCTTTCTATCTCCTTCCTTCCTCTCTCCTTCCTTCCTCCCTTCATCTCTCCTTCCTTCATCTCTCCTTCCTCCCTTCATCTCTCCATCCTTCCTTCATCTCTCCTTCTGTCCTTCCTCTCTCCTTCCTTCATCTCTCCTTCCTTCCTTCCTTCATCTCTCCTTCCTTTCTCTCTCCTTCCTTCCTCTCTCCTTCCTTCCTCCCTTCATCTCTCCTTCCTTCCTCTCTCCTTCCTTCCTCCCTTCATCTCTCCTTCCTTCATCTCTCCTTCCTCCCTTCATCTCTCCTTCCTCCCTTCATCTCTCCTTCCTTCATCTCTCCTCCCTTCATCTCTCCTTCCTCCCTTCATCTCTCCTTCCTTCATCTCTCCTTCCTTCATCTCTCCATCTCTCCTTCCTTCATCTCTCCTTCCTTCATCTCTCCTTCCTTCATCTCTCCTTCCTTCATCTCTCCTTCCTTCATCTCTCCTTCCTTCATCTCTCCTTCCTTCCTCTCTCCTTCCTTCATCTCTCCTTCCTTCATCTCTCCTTCCTTCATCTCTCCTTCCTTCATCTCTCCTTCCTTCCTTCCTTCATCTCTCCTTTCTTCATCTCTCCATCCTTCCTTCATCTCTCCTTCCTTCCTTCATCTCTCCTTCCTTCATCTTTCCATCCTTCCTTCATCTCTCCTTCCTTCCTTCCTCCTTCCTTCATCTCTCCTTCCTCCCTTCCTCCTTCCTTCATCTCTCCTTCCTTCCTTCCTTCATCTCTCCATCCTTCCTTCATCACTCCTTCCTTCCTTCCTCTCTCCTTCCTTCCTTCCTTCATCTCTCCTTCCTTTCTCTCTCCTTCCTTCCTCCCTTCATCTCTCCTTCCTTCATCTCTCCTTCCTCCCTTCATCTCTCCTTCCTCCCTTCATCTCTCCTTCCTTCATCTCTCTATCCTTCCTTCATCTCTCCTTCCTTCATCTCTCCATCTCTCCTTCCTCTCTCCTTTCTTCATCTCTCCATCCTTCCTTCATCTCTCCTTCCTTCATCTTTCCATCCTTCCTTCATCTCTCCTTCCTTCCTTCCTCCTTCCTTCATCTCTCCTTCCTCCCTTCCTCCTTCCTTCATCTCTCCTTCCTTCCTTCCTCCTTCCTTCATCTCTCCTTCCTCCCTTCCTCCTTCCTTCATCTCTCCTTCCTTCCTTCCTTCCTCTCTCCTTCATCTCTCCATCCTTCCTTCATCTCTCCTTCTGTCCTTCCTCTCTCCTTCCTTCCTTCCTTCATCTCTCCTTCCTTTCTCTCTCCTTCCTTCCTCTCTCCTTCCTTCCTCCCTTCATCTCTCCTTCCTTCATCTCTCCTTCCTCCCTTCATCTCTCCTTCCTTCCTCCCTTCATCTCTCCTTCCTTCATCTCTCTATCCTTCCTTCATCTCTCCTTCCTTCATCTCTCCATCTCTCCTTCCTCTCTCCTTTCTTCATCTCTCCATCCTTCCTTCATCTCTCCTTCCTTCATCTTTCCTTCCTTCCTTCATCTCTCCTTCCTTCCTTCATCTCTCCTTCCTTCATCTTTCCATCCTTCCTTCATCTCTCCTTCCTTCCTTCCTCCTTCCTTCATCTCTCCTTCCTCCCTTCCTCCTTCCTTCATCTCTCCTTCCTTCCTTCATCTCTCCTTCCTTCCTTCATCTCTCCTTCCTTCCTTCCTTCCTTCCTTCCTTCCTTCCTTCATCTCTCCTTCCTTCATCTCTCCTTCCTTCATCTCTCCTTCCTTCCTTCATCTCTCCTTCCTTCCTTCATCTCTCCTTCCTTCCTTCATCTCTCCTCCCTTCATCTCTCCTTCCTTCCTTCATCTCTCCTTCCTTCATCTCTCCTTCCTTCCTTCATCTCTCCTTCCTTCCTTCATCTCTCCTCCCTTCATCTCTCCTTCCTTCCTCTCTCCTTCCTTCATCTCTCCTTCCTTCCTTCTTTCCTTCCTTCCTTCATCTCTCCTTCCTTCATCTCTCCTTCCTCTCTCCTTCCTTCATCTCTCCTTCCTTCCTTCATCTCTCCTTCCTTCCTTCCTTCCTTCCTTCCTTCATCTCTCCTTCCTTCCTCTCTCCTTCCTTCATCTCTCCTTCCTTCCTTCTTTCCTTCCTCTTCATCTCTCTTTCCTTCCTTCATCTCTCCTTCCTCTCTCCTTCCCTCCTCTCTCCTTCATCTCTCCTTCCTCCTTCCTCTCTCCTTCATCTCTCCTTCATTCTTTCCTTCCTTCCTTCATCTCTCCTTACTTCCTTCCTTCCTTCCTTCATACCTCCTCACTTCTCCTCTTTTCTTTCCTACCTACTTCCTTCTTTCCTTCATCCTTCTTTCCTTCATCCTTCTTTCTCTCAGCTTTTCTTCTTCTCTCCTATTTCACATCTTCTTCTTTATTTACATTTAAATCAACTTCCTGTTACGTTTGTTTGTTTGTTTGTTTACGTCCACGCCGCCATTTTCCATCGTTTTAGAGTCTCTCTCTCTCTCTCTCTCTCTCTCTCTGTCTCTCTCTCTGTCTCTCTCTCTCTCTCTCTCTATCTCTATCTCTTTCTCTCTCTCTCTCTCTATCTCTCTCTCTCATCTCTCATCTCTCTCTCTCTCTCTCTCTCTCTCTCTCTCTCTCTCTCTCTCTCTCTCTCTCTCTCTCTCTCTCTCTCTCTCTCTCTCTCTCTCTCTCTCTCTCTCTCCTCTCCTCTCTCTCTCTCTCTCTCCCTCTCTCCCTCTCTCTCTCATCTCTCTCTCACTCTCTCTCTCTCTCTCTCTCTCTCTCTCTCTCTCTCTCTCTCTGCTCTGTCTCTATCTCTCTCTCTCTCTCTCTCTCTCTCTCTCTCTCTCTCTCTCTCTCTCTCTCTCTCTCTCTCTCTCTCTCTCTCTCTCTCTCTCCTCGTCTTCCTCTTTCAGCTTTTCTTTGAACGAGGAGGAATGTCTCTCTCTCTCACACACACACACACACACACACACACACACACACACACACACACACAGGAAGTGGTCGTCTTCCTGTGGGAGCAGCCAAACAGGAAACAGTAATTACCTCCTCCTCCTCTTCTTCTTCTCCTCCTCTCTTTATCGTCTGTGTTCCCCGTGAACGCGGCGCCTCCTCTCGTCTCGACGGCGCCCGGCCAAACTCGCCGCTCTCGTGCTCTCACGGGTCGAAGGTCGCGGCCGCCGTCACCTTCACCCGTTTAAAACAGGGAAACAGGCGCACGTTGTTATGGCAACGACGCTGCAAACACACAGAATCACACGTCAACACAGAAACAGCAGAAGAAGAGTTCAGAGCTTTTAACTTAATTATTAAAATTCACCTTTTTATTCCAACAAACACTAAAACATTTATATTTAAATAAATACAATAAATAAGTTAATTCTTAAGCAAATAAATAAACAAATAAATGCGTAAATAAGTAAATTAAATAATAAATAAAAAGTCAATTAAAGCTCAAATAACTGTATAAATAAAAACAATAAATGCGTAAATAAGTTTGTTAAATAATAAATAAAAAGGCTGAAATAAATATGTAAGTATTAAATTAAATCCCAAATAAATGTTTAAATAAAAACAATAAATAAGTAAATTAAATAATAAAATAATAAATAAAAAGGCTGAAATAATTACGTAGGTAAATAAATTCAGAAATACATTAAAGATCAAATAAATGTATAAATAAATACAATAAATGTGTACATTCTTAAGAAAATAAATAAACAAATAAATAAGTTTGTTAAATAATAAATAAAAAGGCTGAAATAAATATGTAAGTAAGTAAATTAAAGCTCCAATAAATGTTTAAATAAAAACAATAAATAAGTAAATAAAGCAAATAAATGAATGAATAAACGTGTAAATGCATAAGTGAATTAAATAAATAAATAAATATATTAAAGATCAATTTAATGAATATATAACTTAGTGATACAATATATAAATGAAATAAAAGATCAATGATCTTTCAAAAAGATGAAATAAATGTATGAATAAATACATTAAATAAATAAATTCCTAAGCAAATATATAAATAAATAAATGTGTAAATAAATAAGTATCTTAAATTAAAATAAAAAGGCCGTAATAAACATGTAAGTAAATAAATTAAAGATCAAATAAATGTTTAAATAAAAACATAAATAAGTAAATATATATAACTTAATGACAGAATATTGATCAATAAATACATTTTTTTACATATTTATGTTTTTCATCCTGTTTTTATTTTTGAATTTATTCATTTATTTACATTTTGTTTAATTTATTTTTAAATTATTGATAAATTTATTAATTTACTCACATATTTTTTATTTTTATTTATTTTATATTATTTTTTACAGTAATTTCAGTATTTTTTTAATAATCCAGTATTTTTTCATTTATTTCTGTATTTATACTTTTATTAATACATTTTTTCATTTATTTAAGTATATTTTTTAAATAATCCAGTATTTATTTATTTATTTCCTTATTTCTGTGTATTTTCCATCTCTTGACGCTTGCGTGCGTCTGCGTCCTCCGCACGAACACGTTCCACGGTTCGAACCTCAGATTTAATTGTTTTTATTGATTTAAAGTCTCTTAAACTTGTTTGTTTGTTTGTTTGTTTGTTTGTGTGTTTGTTTGTTTGTGTGTTTGTTCTTCAGCAGTGATGGAAAACTGCGCGGAGGAGCAGCGACAGGAGCTCAACGAGGAGGCGGAGCTTACAGACGAGAGCACGCACCACAACCTCAAAGGGGCGCCCAACGGCGTGACGGAGCAGGAGGAGGAGGAGGCGGCGAGCGGCGCGGAGACGCTGCAGAACGGAGACCGAGGAGGAGGAGGAGGAGGAGGGATGATGGGCGCTGAAGGGGGAGGAGACCTGTCCTCCATCAACGCCATGATGTCAGCGGTGATGTCAGCAGCAGGGACCATCAACGGCGGAGGAGACGGCGAGGAAGAGAGCGGCGTCACGTCGGCCGCCTCGTCCGCCGGGCCGTCCCCCAGGTGACTGCGGCGCTGCGACGCCATGAAGGAATCAAACCTGTGTGTTTCTGAACGTGTGAAGTGACGCTGTTCTTCTTCTCTGTCTAAGCCCCTCCCCCAGCAAGTCTCTGACGGGCGCCATGAGAGCCCCGCCCAGCCGCAACGCACGCCGCACACAGGTACACGCCCCCTCCAAGCTGCACGCCGCGCTGCACGCCGCACTGCACGCCGCACTGCACTGTCAGCGTTTATTTCACTTTTATTTCCCTACGTTACCTTAAATATATATTTTTAATGAATATAATAATTTTACTATTTAGATTTTTTTAAATATTTCGTTTTATGATGAAAATAATATTTTCTCCATATTTTTAAGTATTTATTTATTTTTATAAACATGATTATTTAAAAATATTTAGTTATTATAATGAATATTATAAATTTACTATCAATATATATTTTTAAATATTTATTTATTATAATGAAAATTATAATAACTGTTATTTTTTAATATGAATTTTTTATAATAAATATAAAAACTGCTATTATTATTTCTCTGTATATTTTTTATATTTATTTATTTTAACGAATATAATAATTATTCTATTATTTATAAATTTATTTTAATATTTTTTATTATAATGAATATAATAATTGTTCTTGTTTTTATATTTTTTATTGATTTGTTTCTGATTTTTATTTGCAGAGAAAATAAAAATAAAGGCATAAAAATCAATAAAATATATTCTGACAAAATGTTTATTTATATACAAAAACTAATGAATATATTCATAAAACAATGAATAAATACAAAGACGTAAATATAAAGATGCATATTTTGATATTTGTGGTTATTTTTCCTCAGTTTCAGTTATTTCACATTTAGAAATGTGGAATAATCTGCTGATCTGATCTCTGTGCACTTTAAACTGTGCATCATTGTTTATATATAAATATAAATATTAATATTAATATTTGTGTCTGACGTTATTGTTGTTGTTTTGTTTCTTGCAGGAAACCAAAGACGACAGCTCAGCGTTTATTTGTCCTCTGTGTGACAAGAACTGTCAGACGCAGCATTCACTCACCATGCACATCAGACAGGTGATCATCACTCATATATACATTTATATATTTATATATAATCATATTTAATATTTATATAATTATATTTAACATCTATAAAGAACTGTCAGACGCAGCATTCACTCACCATGCACATCAGACAGGTGATCATCATTAATATTTATATATTATCATATTTAATAATCATATAATCATATTTAATATATTTATAATCATATTTAATATATATATAATTATATTTAACATCTATATAATCAAATCTATTTATCAAGAACTGTCAGACGCAGCATTCACTCACCATGCACATCAGACAGGTACACAACATTAATATTTATATATTTATATTTATATATTATCATATTTAATATATTTATAATCATATTTAATATATTTATAATCATATTTAACATCTATTAAGAACTGTCAGACGCAGCATTCACTCACCATGCACATCAGACAGGTACACAACATTAATATTTATATATTTATATTTATATATAATCATATTTAATATATTTATAATCATATTTAATATATTTATAATCATATTTAACATCTTTATAATCATATTTAACATATTTATAATCATATTTAACATCTCTAAAGAACTGTCAGACGCAGCATTCACTCACCATGCACATCAGACAGGTGATCATCATTAATATATATATATTTATATTTATATAAAAATAATAAAAGTAAAGAATGAAATAGGAATTAATAAAAACTACAACATGTCATTTATTTTTCATATTTTGATGCGTTTAATGTGACATTACTTCACTTAAGGACTCTTTTATTTCTGTGTATTTATTATATATTTATATAAATATATAATAAGTAATAAAGTATTTATGTGTAACTCATGTCTGTGTGTGTGTGTGTGTGTGTGTGTGTGTGTGTGTGTGTGTGTGTGTGTGTGTGTGTGTGTGTGTGTGTGTGTGTGTGTGTGTGTGTGTGTGTGTGTGTGTGTGTGTGTGTGTGTGTGTGTGTGTGTGTGTGTGTGTGTGTGTGTGTGTGTGTGTGTGTGTGTGTGTGTGTGTGTGTGTGTGTGTGTGTGTGTGTGTGTGTGGTGCAGCACAACGCGGACGCCGGAGCCACGGATCACTCCTGCAGCATCTGCGGCAAATGTCTGAGCTCGGCGTCGTCGCTCGACCGCCACATGTTGGTGCACAGCGGAGAGAGACCGTACAAGTGCAACGTGTGTGGGCAGACGTTCACCACCAACGGCAACATGCACAGGTGGGCGCGCACGCACACACACACACACACGCACACACACACACACACACACAGACACACATGCACAGATGAGAGCGCACGCACACACACACACACACACACACACATGCACAGATGAGAGCGCACGCACACACACACACACACACACACACACACGTACACACACACACACACATGCACAGGTGGGAGCGCACACACACACACACACACACACAGGCACACAGACACACATGCACAGGTGGGGAGCACGCACACACACACACACACATGCACAGGTGGGCACGCACAGGCACGCACGCACACACACACACAGACACACATGCACAGGTGGGCGCGCACGCACAAGCACACACGCACGCAGACACACACACACACACACACACACACACAGACACAGACACACATG
>NC_139846.1:25322282-25429548 GCF_963691815.1 Echiichthys vipera | reverse complement strand
GAAAACTGCGCGGAGGAGCAGCGACAGGAGCTCAACGAGGAGGCGGAGCTTACAGATGAGAGCGTGCACCACGACCTCAAAGGGGCGCCCAACGGCGTGACGGAGGAGGAGGAGGAGGAGGCGGCGAGCGGCGCGGAGACGCTGCAGAACGGAGACCGAGGAGGAGGAGGAGGAGGAGGGATGATGGGCGCTGAAGGGGGAGGAGACCTGTCCTCCATCAACGCCATGATGTCAGCGGTGATGTCAGCAGCAGGGACCATCAACGGCGGAGGAGACGGCGAGGAAGAGAGCGGCGTCACGTCGGCCGCCTCGTCCGCCGGGCCGTCCCCCAGGTGACTGCGGCGCTGCGACGCCATGAAGGAATCAAACGTGTGTGTGTTTCTGAACGTGTGAAGTGACGCTGTTCTTCTTCTCTGTCTAAGCCCCTCCCCCAGCAAGTCTCTGACGGGCGCCATGAGAGCCCCGCCCAGCCGCAACGCACGCCGCACACAGGTACACGCCCCTCCACGCCCCCCTCCACGCCGCGCTGCACGCCGCGCTGCACGCCGCGCTGCACGCCGCGCTGCACTGTCAGCGTTTATTTCTCTACGTTACCATAAATATATATTTTTAATGAATATAATAATTTTACTATTTATACATTTTTAAATATTTCGTTTTATAATGAAAATAATCTTTTCTCCATATTTTGAAGTATTTATTTATTTTAATTATTTATTTCTCTATATTTGAAAATATGTAATTATAATAAATATTAATAACTACTCTATTATTTCTCTGTATATTGTTAATATTTAATTATTTAAATTAATATAATAATTACTCTTATTTATAAATATATATTTTAATATTTATTTATTATAATGAATAAAATAATTGTTCTCATTTTTATATACATATAATTTTTCTGTATTTTTTTAAATGATTTTTCTTTTATCTTTAAAACAATGAATAAATATAAAGATTCATATTTGTGGTTATTTTTCCACAGTTTCAGTTATTTCACATTTAGATATGTGGAATAATCTGTGCACTTTTAAACCGTGCATGATTGTTTATAATTATATATTAATATTAATATTAATATTTGTGTCTGACGTTATTGTTGTTGTTATTGTTGTTGTTTTGTTTCTTGCAGGAAACCAAAGACGACAGCTCAGCGTTTATTTGTCCTCTGTGTGACAAGAACTGTCAGACGCAGCATTCACTCACCATGCACATCAGACAGGTACACATCATTATATATATATATATATATATAATCATATTTAACATCTTTATAATCATATTTAATATCTTTATAATCATATATAACATCTATAAAGAACTGTCAGACGCAGCATTCACTCACCATGCACATCAGACAGGTACACATCACTCATATATATACATTTATATATTAATATATAATCATATTTAATATATTTATAATCATATTTAATATCTATATAATCATATTTAACATCTATGAAGAACTGTCAGACGCAGCATTCACTCACCATGCACATCAGACAGGTGATCATCATTCATATTTATATATTTATATTTATATATAATCATATTTAACATCATATAAAAGTAAAGAATGAAATGGGAATGAATAAAAACTATAACATGTCATTTATTTTTCATATTTTGATGCGTTTAATGTGACATTAATTCACTTAAGGACTCTTTTAATTATGTTTTTATGACATATATAATAAATAATAAAGTATTAATTACATATATATATGAATAATCTTGTATTTATGTGTATCTTCTGTGTGTGTGTGTGTGTGCGGTGCAGCACAACGCGGACGCCGGAGCCACGGATCACTCCTGCAGCATCTGCGGCAAATGTCTGAGCTCGGCGTCGTCGCTCGACCGCCACATGTTGGTGCACAGCGGAGAGAGACCGTACAAGTGCAACGTGTGTGGCATCTGCGGCAAATGTCTGAGCTCGGCGTCGTCGCTCGACCGCCACATGTTGGTGCACAGCGGAGAGAGACCGTACAAGTGCAACGTGTGTGGGCAGACGTTCACCACCAACGGCAACATGCACAGGTGGGCGCGCACGCACACACACACACACACAAACACACACACACACACACACAGGTGAGAGCGCACGCACACACACACACATGCACAGGTGAGAGCGCACGCACACACACACACACGCACAGGTGGGCACGCACAAGCACACACGCACAGGCACGCACACACACACACACACACACACATGCACAGGTGTGAGCGCACGCGGGCACGCACACACATGCACGCAGGCACGCACACACACAAGCATTCACAGGTGGGCACGCACACACACACACACATGCACAGGTGGGCAGCAGGCACGCACATGCACGCACACGCGCACAGGAACACAAACACACACACACACACACACACACAGACACACATGCACAGGTGGGCAGCACGAGCACACACGCACAGGAACCCACGCACACACACACACACATGCACACAGGCACAGGCACAGGTCGGCATTCCTCCATCAGAGGAAGTTGGTGTTTAACCCGGACCCAGTCAACCATGATGGGAACACACACTGCTCCTGAGTCTGTGTGTGTGTGTGTGTGTGTGTGTGTGTGTGTGGGGGGGGGGGGTTACACAGGAAGTGGGAAGATGATGATTTATCTACACACACACACACACAGGGATTCATGTTCATCTGTGTTTGACCTCTGGTGACCTCTGCTGGTGACACGTGAACCAATCCCAGGCTGCAGGAAACACACACGTCACCATTTTACCGCTTAAACACAGAAGCAGCTTTTAAACGTGTGAGCGAACATCAGCCATACGCCGTAACACGTCACACGCATTGATGACGTCATGGCGATGCGTGGCTTTGTTTCCAGATCTTTCCGTAGACCTCTGAGTTTTTGTGCGTCTTGTCGACTGTTTTTGAATCTTTTCATCGACCAAATCTGCAGTAAACACTCCACCTCCGCATCACACCAACGTGAACCTTTCACCGCCATTGTTTGAAATGTCCGCGCATGGTCCCTCCTTCTTTTTTCTACGTCCCAACAGGCGCACAGGAAATGACCTCAGAACCGCCGTAGGCCTCGTGCTCGTACACGTGCGCACGCTCGTGCTCGTACACGTGCAAACGTGCTTTACTAAAGCCCACCTCTCCCAAACGGGCCGTGGACGGCAAGTGTGCCGCTCCTAGACGTGGTACGGTTGCACTCACACTGGTCAAAGGAACCAGACTTTAGCCGTGACACGTGCTGGGGCACGGGACGGAGGCACAGTGGGAGGGCGCCCTTAGAAGCTGAACCCCAGATTTAGATTTATATTCATTAATAACGTTCACAGAATCGTGGCTCTGACCTCTGATGTGTCCCATTTCTCTTCCAGGCACATGAAGATCCACGAGAAGGACCCGGCCAGCGGCCTGCTGCCCGTCAGCCCGCCCTCCCCCAACAAACGCCGCCGCCCGTCCGTCAAGAGGAGGCCGAGCCCGGAGGAGGAGGGGGGGGAGGAGCCGCCCTGCAAGAAGGTCGGACACCTTTATTTATTTACATTTATTAATTCATTTTTAAATGGGTTTAATCTTCCCTTCATATTTTTATTTATGCTTTTATACATTTAACAAACGCATAAAGTCATTTAAAATTAATTATAGAGAAAATAAAGCATTAAAAATGAAAATAAAGGTATTTTATTACATTTATTTATTCATTTTTAATGGGTTTAATCTTCCTTTTCTTATTTTTATACGTGCATTTATTTCCCTGAATGCATAAAGTCATTTAAAATGAATAGTGCAGAAAATAATGCATTTAAAAATAAAGTTATTTTAGTGTTGTATTAAATTTATTTATCAATTCTGCATCTTTTTTATACGTTTATTTATGCTTTTTTAATATAAATGTATAAGAAAATAATAATAAAATTAATAAATAATATAGAAAATAATATATTAAGAATAAAAAAGTTATTAGATTATTTTATTAAATTTAATTTGTGAGTTTATTTAATTATTTCTGCATTTATTTTTATTTCCCCTGAATACATAAAGTTATGTAAATAATAATAATAATAGAGAAAACAATGCATTGAAAATGAAAATAAAGTTATTTTTATTATTTTATAAGATTTGAATTTAATTTAAGTTAATTCTGCTTTTGTGCTTTTTTTTGCATAAAACAGAAACAAACGGATGAATTTATGAATTAAAAATTGAATAAATACAAAGTTTATGTACATTTAGTTTAAGTTTTATTTATTTATTTCTGCATTTTTGTATTAAACTGTATCAGGAAAATAATACAGAAAATAAAATATTGAACATGAAGATAAATCTTTTTATTTAATCTATTAAATTTGAATTTAATTTGTGAATTAATTTAATTATTTCTGCTTTTTTAATCTAAATGTACGAGGAAAATAAAACAGATTAATTTATATATAAAAAATTAAATAAATACATTTAATAAATAAGGAAAATATTCAAAGTTAATAAAAAATAAATTCAGAAAAAATGTAAATTTAAGTTAAAAAATGAAAAAACTTAGAAATTAAAAATAAATAAATAAACAATAATAGAAGATTTGTGTTTGCATCTATTTTTAATTCTTCTTTTTTAATTTTGACTCCCGACTCATGTGTGTAATAAATACCGTTGTCGTGTCGTGGTCGTGTTCAGGTGGCGGAGGACGGCGTGGCGGCAGCGGCGGCGGCGGAGGAGTCGGGGGCGGGGCTTCATGGAGGCGAGGAGGAGCTGCTGCCGTGTCCAATCTGCTTCAAGACCTGCAGCTCAAGACTGGAGCTGGACGCACACATGGACACACACCCAGACACCGCTCTGAGGTACACACACACACACACACACACACACACACACACACACACACACACACACACACCCAGACACTGCCCTGAGGTACACACACACACACACACACACACACTCCCAGACACCGCCCTGAGGTACACACACACACACACACACCGCCCTGAAGTACACACACACACACACGCACACACACACACACACACACACACGCACACACTCACACCGCCCTGAGGTACACACACACACACACACACCGCCCTGAGGTACACACACACACCAACACCCACACACACACACGCAACACTGCCCTGAGGTACACACACACACCCACACCCAACACTGCCCTGAGGTACACACACACACACGCAGACACACACACATACACACACGCACACACACACGCAACACTGCCCTGAGGTACACACACACACAACACACACCCAGAGGAACACACACAAACACACACACACACACCCAGACACCGCCCTGAGGTACACACACACACACACACACACACACACACACACCTAGACACCGCCCTGAGGTACACACACACACACACACAAACACACACACACACAGCCCTGAGGTACACACACACACCCAGACACCACCCTGAGGTACACACACGCGCACACACACACACACACACACACACCCAGAGGTACACACACACACACACACACACACACACACACTTTCCTCACCATAATGAATTAATGAGTTTTAATGACTTAAATTGTGGGAAACGATTATTTGTTATTCATTTTTACTCTTTTGCGTCGTTATAAAACGTTTCTCTCGTAAATGAAACTTTATTAAAACACAAAAGTGTAAATAATAAATAAATAAATATAAAATAAAAGCATCATGAAGGGAAACAGAGAGAGAGCAGCCGGAGACGCTGAGCTCGTTACTGAGGAAGAATATTTAGCTGCTAATCCTCAGTAATCAGGAGGTAAGAGGATCAGGGAGGGAGGGAGGGAGGAGAGGAGAGGGGGAGGAGGAGGAGAGGAGGAGGAGAGGGGGAGGAGAGGAGAGGGAGGAGAGGGGGAGGAGAGGGAGGAGAGGAGGGAGGGAGGAGAGGAGGAGAGGAGAGGGAGGGAGGGAGGGAGGAGAGGGGGAGGGAGGGAGGGAGGAGAGGGGGAGGGGGGGAGGAGAGGAGAGGAGAGGGGGAGAGGAGAGGAGGAGAGGGGGAGGAGAGGAGAGGAGGAGGAGAGGAGAGGAGAGGAGAGGAGGGAGGGAGGGGGGGAGGAGAGGGGGAGAGGAGGGGAGAGGAGAGGGGAGAGGGGGAGGGAGGGAGGAGAGGAGGAGGAGGGAGGGAGGATCAGGGAGGGAGGGAGGAGGAGAGGAGGGGAGAGGAGAGGGAGGAGGAGAGGGGGAGAGGGGGAGGAGAGGGAGGGAGGACAGAGGAGAGGGGGAGGAGAGGAGGAGAGGAGAGGGGGAGGAGGAGAGGGGGAGGAGAGGGGGAGAGGAGAGGAGGAGAGGAGAGAGGGAGGAGAGGAGGAGAGGAGGGAGGGAGGAGGAGGGAGGAGAGTAGAGGAGAGGAGAGGAGGAGAGGGGGAGGAGGAGAGGAGGGGAGAGGGAGGAGAGAGGGAGGGAGAGGGGGAGGAGAGGAGAGGAGGGGGAGGAGAGGAGGAGAGGAGAGGGGGAGGGAGGGAGGAGAGGAGGAGAGGGGGAGGAGAGGAGAGGAGGGGGAGAGGGGGAGGAGAGGAGAGGAGGGGGAGGAGAGGAGAGAGGAGGGGAGGAGAGGAGAGGGAGGAGAGGAGAGGAGAGAGGAGGGGAGGAGAGGAGAGGGAGGGAGGAGAGGAGGAGGAGAGGGGGGAGAGGAGAGGGAGGAGAGGAGAGGGGGAGGAGAGGGGGAGGAGGAGGAGGAGAGGGGGAGGAGAGGGGGGAGGAGAGGGGGAGGAGAGGAGAGGAGGAGGAGAGGAGAGAGGAGGGGAGGAGAGGAGAGGGGGAGAGGAGAGGAGGAGAGTAGGTGAGGAGGAGGAGAGGAGAGAGGAGAGGGGGAGGAGAGGGGGAGGAGGAGGAGGAGAGGGGGAGGAGAGGGGGGAGGAGAGGGGGAGGAGAGGAGAGGAGAAGGAGAGGAGAGAGGAGGGGAGGAGAGGAGAGGGGGAGAGGAGAGGAGGAGAGTAGGTGAGGAGGAGGAGAGGAGAGAGGAGAGGGGGAGGAGGGGGAGGAGGAGGAGGAGAGGGGGAGGAGAGGGGGAGGAGAGGAGAGGAGGAGGAGAGGAGAGAGGAGGGGAGGAGAGGAGAGGGGGAGAGGAGAGGGAGGGGGAGGGAGGAGAGGAGGAGGAGAGGAGAGGAGAGGGGGAGGAGGAGGAGAGGGGAGAGGAGAGGAGAGGAGGAGAGGAGAGGAGAGGAGAGGGGGAGGAGGAGGGAGGAGAGGAGAGGAGAGGAGAGGGGGAGGAGGGGGAGGAGAGAGGAGAGGAGGAGAGGAGAGGAGAGGAGAGGGGGGAGGAGGGAGGAGGAGAGGAGAGGAGAGGAGAGGGGGGGAGGAGAGGGGGGGAGGGAGGAGAGGAGAGGGAGGGGGAGGTGGAGGTGGTGGTGGTGGTGTGTGTGTGGTGGTGTGTGGTGTGGTGTGTTGGTGTGGTTGTTGGTGTTGTTTTGGTGTTGTGTGTGAGAGGGAGGAGGTGAGGAGTGTGGAGGGGGAGGGAGGTGTGGAGGAGGTTGGGAGGAGGGAGGTGGAGTGGGAGGGAGTTTGGAGGAGAGGAGGGTTGGAGGAGAGGAGGGGAGGGTGGGGAGGGAGGGAGAGGAGAGGGAGGAGAGAGGAAATTGGAGGGAGGGAGTGAAGGATGGAGGGAAAATGGAGGGTGGATGAGGAGAGGGAGGGCAAGCAGTGTTGAATATAATATTAACTATATAATAATAATATTAAATGTGGTTCATTGAATTTAATTTGTAATGAACTAAAGTCGAGCTACACACACACACACACACACACACACACACACACACACACACACACACACACACACACACACACACACACACACACACACACACACACACAGACACACACTCTGAAGAGGAGTGATGGAGACAGAGGGAGGAGGAGGCTCAACAAGAGCCGGTCCACATATGGTCCAAAGTCGTGTGTGTGTGTGTGTGTGTGTGTGTGTGTGTGTGTGTGTGTGTGTGTGTGTGTGTGTGTGTGTGTGTGTGTGTGTGTGTGTGTGTGTGTGTGTGTGTGTGTGTGTGTGTGTGTGTGTGTGTGTGTGTGTGTGTGTGTGTGTGTGTGTGTGCGTGTGCGTGTGCGTGTGCGTGTGTGTGTGTGTGTGCTGCCCCCCCAAAAATCCTCTGAGAAGGTGTCTGAGGGGATTACACACACACACACACACACACACACACACACACACACACACACACACACACACACACACACACACACACACACACACACACACCTCTCACTCAAACCAAACTCCTGCAACATTCAAACAGATTTTTGTTTGCTATAAAAAAGTTAAAAACAGAAACGTGTCCCTTCCCGTTGCCGGTAGATTCGTGTGTGTGTGTGTGTGTGTGTGTGTGTATTGAAGTGTGTGTGTGTGTGTGTGTGTGTATTGAAGTGTGTGTGTGTGGCGTCTGTTGTTGGTGACTCACGCTCCTGGTCGTGTGTTCGCAGGTGTGATCTCTGCTGCCTGTCGTTCCGAACTCACCGCGGTATGTTGCGTCACAACGCCGGGGTCCATAAGATCCTGCCCCAGGACCCCAGCGGGCACCCCTTCATCCAGAACAACCCCTCCATCCCCACGGGCTTCAACGACCTCGCCTTCATAGACTTCTCCTGCAAGAAGTTCGCTCACATCGCTCAGGTATCGGCGCCGATCCAACGCCAAACGCCAAACTCCTCCACAGAAATCACGTCGTGGCTTTTCAGGGTCGGTGTTTGACTCTACCCTTCCTCTCCAGGTGTGGTGCGAGACAAACCTGCGCCGCTGCATCAGCAAGTTCCACCGGTTCGTCTGCGATTGCTGCGACAAGGCGTTCCCCCTCCGCTCGGCCCTGGACCTCCATAAATCCATCTCCCACGCCGACAAAGCCGCCGTTGCTGACGCGCAGGAGATGGAGGACGAGGCGGAGGAGGACGCTGCAGAAAACGGCCTTGAGAGCGACGGCCCGGGCGTTGAGAAGGAAGTCCTGCCCCCGGAGCAGGCCGGCTTCTTGGAGGCGCTGGGTCTTCAGCACGTCTCTACGGTAAGGTTCACGTCTTCTGAGCGTCTTTGTCGACTCATCAAGGTCTTTGAGAGGATTCTGGATTCATTCATAGGTCGTTTGGTCCACAGCCGGGGTTCTTGGTCCACTCTGTTCTGGGGACTCTCGGGCTCCCCAGAACCACGTCTACCACATACGTTCATTTTGCATTTGCACCCCCAATAGGAGCGCTGCGGGGACGTGACCCGTCAGGACCACAGTAGACCGAGCCCTTTGTTCAGGTCATTTGCTGTAACCAGTGTAGCATGTTGTGTAGCTAGCTAGCTAGCCGACGACTGGCTTGTAGGGGGAGCGTACCTTTGTTCCTCGCTTTGTTTGTGACCGGGGAAGATCCGATGTTCAGTGCCGAATGCCACAGCAAATATGTCTCCGTAGACCCTGACCCTGACCCTACCCCTAACCATAACCCTGACCCTGACCCTAACCCTGACCCTGACACTACCCCTGACCCTGACCCTACCCCTACCCCTGACCCTGACCCTGACCATAACCCTGACCCTGACCCTACCCCTGACCCTAACCCTACCCCTGACACTACCCCTGACCCTGACCCTGACCGTAACAAAAGGCTGAAATGCTTTTCAGGAAAAAGGGTCCGATGTTATGTGGTTATGTTTACATAGGGAGGACCCCCCCCCCCCCTCTGTAGGTCCTTTTGTGCCGGGGGAGTCCCAAGAGTCCACAGTGCGACACAATAATAAAGTTGCCTAAAGTCCTCAAGTCGTACAGAGGATGAACATATTTATATATGAGCAAATGTTTGTCCAACCAGTTGGTCCAAACTCCGTCTATCATATGATAGAAGACAAATATCCAGGTGAGACGCTGTCATCAGGCCTTTGTTGCAGTCTGGGAGATCTGACGGGCGCTGTCTTTGTCTCTCAGGTGAAGTCCGGCCCCACGGACGATGAGATCCACCAGGCCCACCTGGACAGCATCAAGGTGATCCACGTGGAGCCGCCATCCTCCAGCCTCCCTCAGGAGCCGGCCTCGGGCTACCTGTCCGGGGGTCTGGGGCTGACTCTGGGGCTGGGCGTGGGCGGTCTGAGCCTGCTCTCCCTGCAGCCCTTCCAGACCGGCTTCCTCCTGCAGCCGGACGGGGGCGGCGCCACAGCCAGCGCGGGCTCGTCGGGGGTCAAACCCGGGGAGGCGGGCGGAGCCGGGATCATGGAGCTGGCCGACATCCAGCAGATCCTCAAGGTGGCGAGTGCAGCGCCCAATCAGATGGGACTGTCCCTCCCACCTCTGGCCAAAGCGCCCGGGTTCGCCGGAGGTCAAGGTGAGAGTCGGCCGGAGCCTGACGTTCTCGTGTTTGTCAGTTTAACTGATCCGTTGGTTTCTGAACGGCTGTCTCTTCCTCCTCCAGGTCAGGGCCAGGGTCAGAAGTCGATGCCCCCGTTGAAGCCCAAACCTCCCATCACCCCTCGCTCCAGCCTCACGGCGACGACTCCTCCCCCCCTGCAGAGCTCGCAGCAGGCCTCACTGGGCTGCATCAGCCCCAGCCTGCCTCCTCCCAACCCCACCCTCTTTAAGACGCCCTCCTCATCCTCTTCGTCCTCCTCCTCCTCCTCTTCCACCGGGAACGGAGGGCAGCTGGACGCAGAGTGCATGAGCGACGCCCACGCGCCTTTGTCTGATTCTCCGCCAGCTGCCACCACAGCGGTTCACGAGGAGGCGGGGCTCAGCGGAAGAAAACCAGGAACCAAAGGGGGAAGCAACGCCAACGCCGGCTCGGCCAAAGGCTCGTTCCCGTGCCGATTCTGTGACCAGGTGTTCTCCTTCTCCGGCGTCCTGCAGGCTCACATGCGCTTCCACCTCGGCATCCTCCCCCACCAGTGCAACATCTGCGACTACGTGGCACCGGACAAAGCCACGCTGATCCGACACCTGCGGACGCACAGCGGCGAGCGGCCCTACGTCTGCCGGGTCTGCCATTACCCTTTCACCGTCAAGGCCAACTGCGAGCGCCACCTCAGGAAGAAGCACGCCAAGACCTCGAGGAAGGACATCGAGAAAAATATCAAATACGTCACCTCCACCACCACGGCCAACCTCGCCGCGGCGATCACTTCTGCAACCACCACCCAGGACACGGAGACGGGCTGCACCGGAGCCGAGACCACGTGCCGGTTCTGCGGCGAGGACCTAAAGACCTATCGGGCGTTACAGATCCACCTGCGCACGCACAACGGCTGCCAGAGGAAGCCTTTTGAGTGCCGGCGCTGCGGCGCGGCCTTCCTGGCCAAACGAAACTGCATCCACCACCTGCTCAAGCAGCACCCTGAGGTGCAGGAGCGGGAGATCGAAGAGCATATCGCCACACTGCTGCCCGCCGGGGCGCCCGTGGCCACCGTGGCCAACGTCACCTCTACCCGAGCCGCTCCGGTGAATCAGATGATGCTGAACGGGATGAGTCAGCCCCCGATCCAGGCGGTGAAGGTGGAGGAGCTGGCCAACATGGTTTACCCCACAGAGCTGGACCAGCCGCTGGACTTCTCCGCTAAAGGTCGTGGAGCGGGCAGCCCGGTGGCGTCCCCTGGGGTCAAACTGGAGAGCGTCTCCCCCAGCTTCGAATGCTCGATCCTGGACCAGCCCATCGATCTGTCCGTCCCCAGCAAGAGGCAGCGGAGGGAGGCGGCGAGCGCCGGGGAGAAGAGGGAGATCAAGACGGAGCAGAGCGGCAGCAGCATCGTGGAGCAGCAGCAGGCTCTGGCTCTGGCTCTGACCAAGGAGGAGAAGGCGGCGAGCGCCCTGCTCCCGCTGCACCCTCACCCGCAGCTCGGCTGCTACCAGCTCCCCCCCGGCTCCACCCCTCCCCCGGCCTCCTCCGCACGAGCCCAGCGCCTCAAACCCCTGCTCCCCAAACCGACCTCCACCTCCGCCGCCCTGAAGGAGCTGCCTCCGCTCGCCTCCATCGCTCAGATCATCCACTCCGTCTCCGGAGCTCCAGACCTGCTGAAGAGAGACGCCGCCGTGCTGGAGGTCAAACCCCCGGCGGCTGTGGCGTCCTCGCAGGCCGACTCCGCCGCAGACGCCCCGGGACCCTCCACCGTCCCGGAGACACAGAGTGAGGACACGTCGGAGGCGTCCTCCAGGTACGAGCGCTCATTCAGATTCTTTCTAGTCGTCCATCTTTAATCCTTGTGGTCATTTTGTGGTCAGTGTCAGTGTCATGGCTGCTTCTGCCACCAGATGGCGCCAAAGTAAAAGAAATAAAGTGTTTTTGTGCGTTTGTGCAACAGAAAGCGCAGCAGGAAGAAGTCTGCCGCCCTGGCGCTGAAGGAGAAGACCGTTTTGAGCGTCGTTGGCGTCGGCGCCGGCATCGACCTGGAGTCCAGCGGCGAGTTCGCGAGCGTGGAAAAGATGCTCGCCACCACGGACGCCAACAAGTTCAGCCCCTACCTGCAGACGGGAGCCGCGGACCTGGGAGGAAAGAGAGGTAGGAGCAGAGACGCGTACGAGAGCGTGCGAGTGAGTGAGGGAGGAAGACTTAACGTTCAAACTGTCCGTGTGAACAGATGACGGAGCGGGCGGCGGCGAGGAGAAGGAGGGCGGAGCCAGGGAGGAGGGGAAGCAGGCGGCGGCGGTGGGGCCGCAGTCCAAAGGGAAGAAGAACGCCTACTCCAACTCTGTCCAGAAGATGACCTGCCCCTTCTGCCCCCGAGTGTTCCCCTGGGCCAGCTCGCTGCAGAGACACATGCTGACACACACAGGTAACACACACACACACACACACACACACACACACACACACACAGGTAACACACACACACACACACACACACACACACACACACACACACACACACACACACACACAGGTAACACACACACACACACACACACACACACACACACGGGTAACACACACACACACACACACACACACACACACACACACACACACACACACACACAGGTAACACACACACACACACACAGGTAACACACACACACACACACACACACACACATGACACACACACACACACACACTCACACAGGTAACACACACACACACAGGTAACACACACACACACACACACACACACACACACTCACACACACACACAGGTAACACACACACACACACAGGTAACACGCACACACACACACACACACACACACACACACGGGTAACACGCACACACACACACACACACACACACACACACACACACGCACACACACACACTCGGGTAACATACACACACGCACACACACACACACACGGGTGACACACACACACACACACACACTCACTCACACACACACACACACAGGTAACACACACACACACACTCACACACACACACAGGTAACACACACACACACACAGGTAACACACACACACACACACATGACACACACACACACACTCACACAGGTAACACACACACACACAGGTAACACACACACACACACACACACACACACACACTCACACACACACAGGTAAAACACACACACACACGGGTAACACACACACACACTCACTCTCACACACACACTCACACACACACACACACACACACACTCTCTCACACACACACACACACACACACACACACACACACACACACACACTCACACTCACACACACACTCACACACACACACACACTCACACACACTCACACACACACACACACACACACAGACACACACACACTCACACACACACACACACACACGCACACACACACACACACACACACACTCACACACACACTCACACACGTCCTCGTCCCTCCCCAGGTCAGAAGCCGTTCCCGTGTCCTAAGTGCGACGCCTTCTTCTCCACCAAGTCCAACTGTGAGCGCCACCTGCTGAGGAAGCACGGCGTCACACACCGCACGCTGCGACGCAACGGCGCCCTCGCCAAGAAGGACGGGGACGACGGGTCGCAGGAGAGCGCAGGTCAGACGCCGCAACGCCGCAGCTTTCAACGCATTATTAATGCGTTCATCGCTTTAATGAGCTCAGTTTAAACTTCTTTAATAATCATTAATCATTTAATATTCATGTTTTATCTGTTTTGTCTTTAATAATCATCATTAGTTTAATAAATCAGTGAATATTAATTATTATTTTAATAATAATTAAACTGCTCAGTGTGTGTATGGAGGCCTGAACCCGCCAAAATAAAACAAATAAATCAATAAATTACTTAATAAATCATGTTAAATGATTTGAATTTACTTAAAAATTATTACAAAAGTTCAAAAAGATAAAATAAAATGTGAATTTACTTTATTTATTAATAATTTAATGATTCCCCAATTCTAATATATTTATTTATTTAAATAAATTATGTAATGAATTATGTTAAATTAAAGGAATTTACTTAAAATTGATATAAAAATTCAATAAGTGCATTAATTATCTGATAAAATGAGACGTAAAAAATATAATTTATTTATTTATAATTAAATTTTTACTTTCTTAATTAATACTTATACTTTACATTAATGTTTATTTATTTACTTTTCTGTATTTATTTATTTTTTATTTGTTTTATCCAATATATTTATTTATTTAGTGGTTAGCACTGTCGCCCCACAGCAAGAAGGTCACAGGTTCGCATCCCGACCTCTGCCTTTCTGTGCGGAGTTTGCATGTTCTCCCCGTGTCTGCGTGGGTTTTCTCCGGGTTCTCCGGTTTCCTCCCACAGTCCAAAGACATGCATGTGTTAGGTTATTTGATGAGTCTAAAATTGCCCGTAGGTGTGAATGGTTGTCTGTCTCTGTATGTCTCTATGTGCCCTGTGATAGACTGGCGTCCTGTCCAGGGTGGACCCCGCCTCACGCCCGATGTCAGCTGGGATCGGCTCCAGCACCCCCGCGACCCCGACCCCGGGATAAGCGGTTGAAGATGAATGAATGAATAAATTACTTAATAAATTAAGTTAAATGATTTGAATTTACTAAAAATTATTATACAAATTAAATTTAGGCATTAATTAATTTAATAAATGTGACGTAAAAAATATACTTTATTTATTCATAATTATGTTGAATCTCCAGTTTATTTATTTACTTTTATTTTTTATTTATGAACTTTTACATATTTTAAATGTATTTATTTAAATACATATATAAATGTTTTTTATATGTTATTAATTGATATATTTGAATAAATGTATTTTTATAATTTATTTCATTATTATTATGCAAATGAGGGGTCTGAAAAATAAAAATACATACAAAAATAAATAAATACATTTAGAAATGAGTAGTCAAATAAATAAACAATATCAAGGGAAGAGTGAAATATGAATTTATGTTTATTGTTTATTTATATTTATATTATTTCTGGTTCGTTCTTTTGCATCATTTGTTAATTTTGAGTCATTTAAATATTTTTCTGTGATTTTCTGGTTCTGAGCTTTTGTTGTCGTGTCCCACAGAGAGTCAGTCAGAGACGGAGCAGACGGCGCCGGAGCCACAAGACCTCAGCGGCGCCAACACCTCCGGAGACTCAGGCTCCGCCCACACCCCAGAGAGCCCCGCCCCCTCCGACCAGCAAGGGGCGGAGTCTGAACCGCCGAGCCCCGCCCACAAATCGAGTCACGGTGAGTCAACGAGACGATAAACGGATCTGTTTTTAGTCATTTTGCATCTTTTTGTGGTGGTTTTGCATCTATTTTTAGTCATTTTGCATCTTTTTGTGGTGGTTTTGCATCTTTTTTTAGTCATTTTGCATCTTTTTGAGGTGGTTTTGCATCTATTTTTAGTCATTTTGCATCTTTTTGTGGTGGTTTTGCATCTATTTTTAGTCATTTTGCATCTTTTTGAGGTGGTTTTGCATCTATTTTTAGTCATTTTGCATCTTTTTGAGGTGGTTTTGCATCTATTTTTAGTCATTTTGCATCTTTTTGTGCTGGTTTTGCATCTATTTTTAGTCATTTTGCATCTTTTTGTGGTGGTTTTGCATCTATTTTTAGTCATTTTGCATCTTTTTGTGCTGGTTTTGCATCTATTTTTAGTCATTTTGCATCTTTTTGTGGTGGTTTTGCATCTATTTTTAGTCATTTTGCATCTTTTTGTGCTGGTTTTGCATCTATTTTTAGTCATTTTGCATCTTTTTGTGATGGTTTTGCATCTGTTTTTAGTCATTTTGCATCTTTTTGTGCTGGTTTTGCATCTATTTTTAGTCATTTTGCATCTTTTTGTGCTGCAGGTTTCAGTCCAGACGGCGTCTCTGAGCACCAGGAGACAGAAACCACAGAGCAGCCCGACCTGCAGGGGGCGCCGGAGCCCAGGGCGCCACCGGGGAGGCAGCCTCCACAGAGCAGCAGCAGCAAGGTCTCACACACAGACAGACACAGACACACACACACACACACACACACACACGCACACACACACACACACACACACACAGGTGAGTGTCTCCATACTGACCGGGTCCTCCTCCTCCTGCAGGTGGAGAGCACCGACGATGACGACTGCCACAGCAACAAAAGTCTGGACTTGAACTTCGGCAAAAAGCTCATCGACTTCAAACTGTCCACGTCCTCGGGCCCCGCTCAGGAAGAACAACCCCCCCCACCCGCGTCCTCCTCCGCCTCCTCCACCTCCTCTGCATCCTCCTCTACCTCTGCTCCTCAGGCAGCACCGGAGGAGAAGGAGAAAAGTGCTGCGACCTCCTCTTCGTGCTGCAGCAGCGCCGCCGTGAAGCCGCAGCCCGACTACAAACACGTGTGTCGAGTGTGTAAGAAGAGCTTCCGCTACGCCACCACGCTCGCTCGCCACGAGAGGGCGCACCTCTCCGAGGACACGCCAACTCCAGCGGCGGCGGCGGTCGAGGAGGAGAAGACGCCGGTGAAAGAGGAGGAGGCGCCGGAGGAGCCCAAAGCCACGGAGGAGGAGGAGGAAGAGGAGAACGAGGAGGTGGAGGTGGAGGAGAGGGGCGGCGAGAGCGAGGGAGGAGACAGCGGCGAGTCGGAGGAGGAGGAGAAGGAGAAGGAGGAGAGGAGCGACGAGGAGGCGTCGGAACCAAAGAGCTCAGAGGGAGGAGAGGCGTCGGGCCGACGGGTCGACAAGAGGAAGAAGATCTGTAACGTGTGCGGGAAGCGGTTCTGGTCCCTACAGGACCTGACCCGGCACATGAGGTCGCACACCGGTAAATATTAACATTATTATTATTAATTTATTATTATTGTTATTATTATTAGTATGACATGAGGTCACACAAAATATATATATACATATATAAATATATGTATGCTGTGTGTGTGTGTGTGTGTGTGTGTGTGTGTGTGTGTGTGTGTGTGTGTCCAGGCGAGCGTCCGTACCAGTGTCAGACCTGCGAGCGCACCTTCACCCTGAAGCACAGCCTCGTCCGCCACCAAAGGATCCACCTGAAGCCCCGCGGGGCCGACGGCGCCTCGGCCGCCAACGACGACGCCAGCGAGGACGGCGACTCCTGCGCCCAGACCCCGCCCTCCACCTGCCCGCCCTCGGACAACGAGAGCGAGTGCGGCGCCGGGGGCAAGGAGCCGGAGGAGGATGAAGACGACATCAAAGAGGAGGGCGAGGGAGCGGGAGCGGCCGCGGCCGAGGCAGAAAGTCCCGCGGCACAAAGTCCCGCGGCGGATTCGGAACCGCCGCCGCCACCAACGGACCCGGACGCCGAGGAACAACCTGAACCTTCTGCGGAGTCTGCGACGCAGCAACCCACCGCCGACGCCACACCCGTTCACCAAGCTACTGACACAAAGACAACTACTAGAGACGAGGACCTGACCGCGCCGCCCGCATCAGACCTCTCCAAAGACGCCTCGCCCTCGTCCTCCGGCGCCCCGCCAGAGGAGCCCGCCCCCTCCGCCCCCGCAGAGGGCTTCATCCAGGGGCTGCTGGAGATCCACGCCAAGCCCCCTCTGGAGCTCATCCTGCCCAACGGAGAGCCTCCTCTGGTGGCGGCGGACTGAGGGGGCGCCACCACAGTGCCATACGACGGACGGGACGCCGCCGCAGCGTCAACGACGCCGACGTCGCAGAAACAAAAGTTATTTTTATAGAAAGACGAAGAGCTCGTTTTCTTGAAGTGCCTTACTACTAGTCCTACTTTCTCCGTCTCCCTCCGCGTAACCACGGAGGACGGATCTCATTTTTATAGCTTTTTATGATGACGATGATTTTGCATTACGATTTTTTTGTGCGGGGAAATTTATATTTCAGCAATAAACGAAAAAAAAGAATAAAATTATGATTTATTATTGTTGGAGATTCTGTTTGATGATCAACGTTCGGAGACGAGAGACTGAGACGTTTATTCTGTATTTAAATCTCAACGGAGCCGCGGCGACCAGCTGTGGGTTTGAGCGCGGACTCGTCCGGGTTCGGGGGGACGCCCGCCCGCCGCTCAGATATTCTTTGGATTAAATCCGACTCGGAGCGGCGACGGGCGCTCGAACCCCGACTTTCACCAGCAACACGACGACCTGCACCGTCGGCTGGCGGTCGTCTCTTACGGTGCGACAACTTTTTTTGTAACTGGAAATCACAGGAACGGGCGGCACTTTCGCCGTCCTTCACGCTCTCGCTACCGAACCCCGGCCGGCTCACGACACACACACGGAAAAAACACACTCACGAACTTTGGTCAAAGTCGCTTCGGTGTGAAATGAGAAAAAAAAAACTCTGGAAAGGGGCAAAAAGTTTGTGTTCTCCATCTTTTTGTTGTTTTTGAAACCATCACAGGTTCGATCCCCGCGGCCGCCCTGTGAGCCGCGTGGCGACCGTTTCTCATTCATAATCATTCTCAGTTGGTTCCATGTGTGTACGGGAGTCGAACATGTGGCACGTGAGAGGGTTTCCTGTTGGGTTGTTGTTGTTGTTGTTTTGCGTGTGTGCGGTTATCAGTGACATTTAGGTGTAGGGACGGGAATTCTTGTGTTTTGTGGGATTTTTTTTTTTTTATAACTGAACAAATCAAATGTTTCTGTCGTGTGTTTGCGTGCGAATGTGTGCGACTCCCGCCTGTCTCTCATCACCGCCCCCTAGTGTTCACTTTGGGTTTATCGCAGGGCCTCCGGCGCGCTAACGTACATCACCGCTAACACGTTACCCAGGTTCAGTTTACCTCAACTTCCGCTTTTTAACTGCAACCATTAAAGCAGCAGACGCTCTGTAGGCGACCCTTTAAATCCTGTGTCTTCCTAAACCGGGCTAGCGAGCGCTAATTCTTTGCTAGTCCTGTTTCCACTGTGGGCCCAATCAGAGCTTGCTGGGGCTAACTCATTAGCGTGGCTTCAAACACAGAAGGCTAACATATCTTGGCTTGCACAGTGGTCCGAACTAACTGAGCGGCTAACCAAGGCTAACTCAACAGCGTTAAACAGAATAGGCAAGGGCTAAGTCATTGCTAGCTTGGTTTGCACAATGAGCCTTAACACAGAAACCTTCATCTTAGTATTTAGCTCAACTAATATAAGGGCTAACACTAGCTAGCTGTTGTTATTAGCCTGCGATGGCTAAACCGACATAGCTACAGAGTCAAACACAAGCTAGCTACGGCTAACTAGACAAGTTAACCAAGCTCCCTGTGCCTTAACTTGCTTAATTTCTCTGGCATGTCCAGTTAGCGCTAGCTAGCTCTCATATTTAGCCTTAGCTTTGTGTGGTTGGTTCACAGGCTCAAAATAGATAGCTAGCTAGGGCTAACTGACAATACCAGAGAAATTAACCAGTGGTTAAGCTAAAGTAACTAGTTTGGTGTGATCAGTTAGCTCTATAGCTAGCTTTAGAGCTAACTAGGCCTTAAAACATCAACCACAGCGTAAACACAGGCGAGCGAATCAAGCTAATGTAGGGTAACTGTATTTCTAGCTAACAGCAGGTGTAGCTAGTGTCCTTCCAGTATTATCTCAGTATCTTGAGTTGGCCCTGGATCTGTCCGTACGTCTTTCATGTGAACGTGAGTGTGAGGTCCGTCTTTCCCGTCCCGGTCTCTTCTAACCCTGAACGCAGCGCTCGGACTGAATCTGGCGTCGGAGACAATCAGTTAGAATCAAACAGAAAAACCTTCAGTTTCCAGAAGGAGCCTGATGACGGGGGTGAAAGGGACGGATGGATGGACAGATGGACGGGTCCTGAACTGTATTACCCTGCTGCACACACACACACACAAGGACACACACACACACACACACGCCAAATGCATCGACCCCCGCTCCACATTTTCCCACGACGCGAAACAACCGTGACGCTCTGATCACTCACGGATCCGTAAACGCGGCCGGAGGGGACGGGTAGTGTGTCTGTGCTTTTGTCTTTGTCGTGTGAAGATGAACTTAGCTAATTTTTCCTTCTTTTGTTTAAATATATATAAATAAATAAAGCAAACCTCATAATCAAAAACAAGTGGAACCTCAGTGGCTCATAACGGAACTGTGCGGCAGCGACCGTCACAAACGAACAACGGCCGCAGCTGGGCCGAGCGAGCGAGCGCGCGCTGCTGCGAACCGGCACTAACGACTTCAAAACTACTACTACGACTTCTACTGCGGAGGAACATCGCGACACAATCGAGAGAGAAAGACTGAGAGAGTTCAGAGGCCACACACACACACACACACACACACACACACACACACACACACACACACACACACACACACACACACACACACACACACACACACACACACACACACACACACACACACACACACACACACACACACACACACACACACACACACACACGTGTCCAACGTCTCTTCTGTCGCGTTCAGTATTTCAGCGCGAAACGCGATAAAAGTTGCGGAAGAAGCGAAACTTTAAACGTCTGGAGTTTGTTTTTACGGAAACGACCTTTAACCTCCGGGAATATCCGAGTTTGGCGCTAACAATAGCGTCTCCTCACGGGCAAATATGCTAAAGCTAGTATGTTACCGCCAACGTTTTCATCTTGGAGCTAGCTTCTTTGCTAACTGTCATTCATTAGCTTGGTTGCTAACACGGCGCTAAGTCTACACAGCTAGCTTAAGAAGAGTTTCTTTGTACCGATGGTTCCTGGGGCCATTTTTTCAGATGAGTATATGAATTTACGTTGCTAATAAGCTACGCTAGCTGACTCCATTTCGGGCTCTAGGTCAGAAATGTTAGAAAAAGTTAGCTATCGCGACAAATTAGCATTTTTTATTTCAGTTTTATTTCATTCAACCAGGTAAAAAGTCCTTAAGAGTCGAACCGAACGCGTAAAAACTTCCTCCCATCACAGCGAATCTATTGAAATGTCATTTATTCGCATTTTACGATCGTAATAATCCGATTCCTCTCACGCTCGAGCTGCACTTAACGATCATTCTCATGATTATTTATTTATTGACTCAAAATGTTTTAATTTAACCAACAAAAAGCAAAAATTTAAACCTGGAAACAAACAAAACGACGTCAACAAACGGCTTTTTTTACGCTAACGACGTCTTTTTTCATTAATTTTGAATTAACGCGTCTAAACTTTGGATTACGGCGGAATTACGAGTTATGAATTTAAGCGTTTTGAAACTCTCTCTTTCTTTCTCTCGACTGTTTCATGTTTTCGTAAACTCCATCTGTGCATCCCTCTGCCTCGGGACTGTGTGTGTGTGTGTGTGTGTGTGTGT
This sequence comes from Echiichthys vipera, assembly GCF_963691815.1. NCBI lineage: Eukaryota > Metazoa > Chordata > Actinopteri > Perciformes > Trachinidae > Echiichthys > Echiichthys vipera. Next base: position 25,407,900 of record NC_139846.1, on the reverse strand, counting down.
GTGTGTGTGTGAATACTGGACTTCCATTCGAATGCATGTGGACTGTTTTTAAATGTATTTATTTGGAGCCCAGGTGTGTGTGTGTGTGTGTGTGTGTGTGTGTGTGTGTGTGTGTGTGAGAAGAAGCCATGTATTAAGATAAAAATATCACATTTATGCTGCAGGACTGTTTTGAGGAGCCGGCGGTTTGTGTTGTGGACTCACCGGCTCGCCGTATGCGGCGCGGCGGGGCGGGGCGAGAACCGGATCAGCAATAAGAACCCCTCTGAATCCCAAAAAAGCTTTACGTGGACGTGAGAACGGACGGTCTGGGTCGTTGTTTGTTTGATTTCTGTTGTTTATTTCTCTCTCTTCGACATATTCATGCGTATAAAACTGTGAAAATCCATTGTGTTCAGTTAAAGGGTGAGTTTTAGGGTAGTTCTTTTGTTTTGCATGTTAATCTAATTTCAATTATGGATGATTTTTGTTCTTTTCTCGCCACACACACACACACACACACACACACACACACACATATACATATATATAAATATAAAGTATATATAATCTCGCTCTCAGGGTCTTTCACAAATCCATAATTCAAAATGCTTCTTGTTCTTATTTCCTGAGTTGCAAACTTGTTCTTTTCCGAGTCCTGATTTTGTCTTTTTTGTCATTTTTAATAAAGATTCAGAACTTTCAATCACTACATTTAGCACTTGACTGTGAACTCGTCATCGGCGAACAGAAAACAAGATGGCGTCGGGTTTTTGTTTTTGGCCAGAATACTGTTTTGTTCTGTTCTTTCCCTCTCGCTCGGACATTTGGGTCAAACCTGAACTGTTTCCTGTCTCGGCTCCAACCCTGGGGGTAACTTCCTGTCCTGGTTCGAACCCAGGCTGTAACTTCCTGTCTCGGTTCAAACCCTGGCTGTTACTTCTTGTCTCGGTTCTGAACCCTGGGTGTAACTTCCTGTCTTGGTTTCGAACCCTGGGTGTAACTTCCTGTTTGGTTTCGAACCCTCGATGTAACTTCCCGTCTCGGTTCTGAACCCTGGGTGTAACTTCCTGTCCTTGTTCAAACCCTGGTTGTAACTTCCTGTCCTGGTTCAAACCCTGGCTGTAACTTCCTGTCTCGGTTCAAACCCTGGCTGTAACTTCCTGTCCTGGTTCAAACCCTGGGTTTAACTTCCTGTCTCGGTTGTAACTTCCTGTCCTGGTTCAAACCCTGGGTTTAACTTCCTGTCTCGGTTGTAACTTCCTGTCTCGGTTCTGAACCCTGGCTGTTACTTCCTGTCTCGGTTTCGAACCCTGGGGGTAACTTTCTGTCCTGGTTCTGAACCCTAGGTGTAACTTCCTGTCCTGGTTCAAACCCTGGTTGTAACTTCCTGTCTCGGTTCGAACCCTGAGTGGAACTTCCTGTCTCGGTTCCAACCCTGGCTGTAACTTCCTGTCTCAGTTTAAACCCTGGGTGTTACTTCCTGTCCTGGTTTCAAACCTTGGCTGTAACTTCCTGTCTCGGTTCAAACCCTGGGTGTTACTTCCTGTCCTGGTTTCAAACCTTGGCTGTAACTTCCTGTCCCGGTTCAAACCCTGGTTGTAACTTCCTGTCCTGGTTCAAACCCTGGGTGTAACTTCCTGTCCCGGTTGTAACTTCCTGTCCCGGTCTAGGGGTCAAAGGGAACGTCTTTACCCGGACGCGCTCGGCTGCGTTTCCTCCCTCGTCTGTAAAACATTCACAAAGTCAAGAGATGTAAACAAACCTGTTCTGTATTAAAGCAATAAAGATTATATTAAAGAAAGGTGTGTGAATCAAACGCTCTCCGGCTTTTTCTTTACTTTACTTTGGTGAATTTATTTAATTCTATTTTATTAATAACAGAAGTTCTGACTCTTTATAGACGGAGCAGGTGGAGACGTGTTTATGATTTACAGACACAAGTCGCTCAATGAGTCATTTTACGAGATATTGGGGAAATAAATGAAAGAAAACCATTTATTATCATATAATCATTAATTTTTCAACATATTAAGACCTTATTAGCTTATTTTTGGACACTAATGTGACTTTTTCCCAACAAATGATGCCATACTTAGCATGGACACTATTCTATGACTGATTTAAGCTCTTTTTTACCTGCTATAGTTGGTTGTTTGTCAGGAAGACGTTTCACCTCTCATCCAAGAGGCTTCATCAGTTCATGTACGCATCTGACCAGGACCAGGACCAGGACCAGGACCAGGCTGGGTCTGGTCCAACTAACTGGTGTGGAGATCCAGGTATTTAACCTCTCACAGGCCGATGATGTCACTGGAACCCTTTGGGCTCCAAGTGCCAACGACCGTCGTTAGAGTGGCAGTCATTGGTGGAAGTAGGTTTGGACTTGGTTAGTGCTCTAATGAGTCTTAACGACCGTCGTTGGAGTCACAGGAGGACATTTGTCCTGTTCCAGTCCCAGCGTGGTCCTGGTGCAGTCCCAGCCTGGTCCTGGCCCTGGCCCTGGTCCTGGTCCTGGTCAGATGCGTACATGAACTGATGAAGCCTCTTGGATCAGAGGTGAAACGTCTTCCTGACAAATAACCAGTCCAGTTGCTTTGGACTGAAACTGACGACGTGGACACACGAGAACACTCACATGTTTCTATATTATCACTTTATTTTGTGAGTCTGAACTTTTGTTTTCTTGACTTTTTTGGATAAATTTTGCCACAACTGCTTTAGACACTACTCTGTTACTGATTTAGACTGTTTTAGGACATTAAAGTTTCACTTATTTTGAACAAAGTGAGTCAGAAAAGTGAAAACTGTTCGAACATTCACGTCTTCAGCTTCTCAAAATGTGAGATTTATGAAAGAGTTCAGATCTGAAACAATTCAATTAAACATCTGGACTTAAAATGAACAGGTGATCATTTTTATTATCCGTTATTTGGCTTCAGAAGACTTTTTTGGCTCATTTTCGTCCAACAGATGATGCCTCATTTTTCTGGGACATTAAATTTGGACTTTTTTCAACAGACTTTACTTTCCCCACTATGACTTTCTGAAATTTGGGCTTATTTTTGGAGACTATACTTTTGTTTTCTTGACTTTATTAGACAAATGATGCCATAACTGCTTTAGAAACACTCTCCTGTGACTGATTTAAGCCTTCCGAACACTTTAAATGTCACGAATAGTTGATTCTGAACTCAGAGTCCCGATTAAAGCAGAAGTTCTGTTCGTTGAAATGAAGCAGACCAGAAAAAAAACAACCATTTATAAGTTTAATCTGCATCACTTTGAACAACAAAATCCCTGTAAACGTTACAAAATCAGCACCTGTGTCATCGGAGAGAGAAGTGGTCCGGGCTCCACGAGGAGGAGGAGGAAGAGGAGGAGAAGAAGAAGGAAGAGGAGGAGGAGGAGGAGAGTGGAAGAGGATAAATAACCTGCAGAGATTTAGGTTTCACCGAGGGGCCGGGGAACACGAGTCTTTACCTTTTAAAGAGTCAAAGATTCATTTTTTCTGTTACCCAGTCGTCCAATCACATTCAAACAACCAGGAACCGCAGAAAGCAGAATCACTGTTACATTACACCGTCTCTAAGGGCGCCCTCCCACTGTTCCTCCGTCCCGTGCCCCGTGCTTTAGGGCCCTTGTCCCCCCCTCCAGGCCCGTTTGTACTCACACTACCTGGGCCTCGGAGAATGCTTCTTGCTGCCTATACGTCATCACGCCGTAACACGTCACACGCATTGATGACGTCATGGCGATGCGTGGCTTTGTTTCCAGATCTTTCCGTAGACCTCGGAGTTTTTGTGCGTCTTGTCGACTGTTTTTGAATCTTTTCATCGACCAAATCTGCAGTAAACACTCCACCTCCGCATCACACCAACGTGAACCTTTCACCGCCATTGTTTGAAATGTCCGCGCATGGTCCCTCCTTCTTTTTTCTACGTCCCAACAGGCGCACAGGAAATGACCTCAGAGCCGCCGTAGGCCTCGTGCTCGTACACGTGCGCACGCTCGTGCTCGTACACGTGCAAACGTGCTTTACTAAAGCCCACCTCTCCCAAACGGGCCGTGGACGGCAAGCGTGCCGCTCCTAGACGTGGTACGGTTGCACTCACACTGGTCAAAGGAACCAGACTTTAGCCGTGACACGTGCTGGGGCACGGTACGGAGGCACAGTGGGAGTGCGCCCTGACTGCACCGATATGGTGAGGAAATAAGGAAACGAGGGGAGGCTCATTTGAATCAGCGTTTACAAAAGAAAACAAAAAGGGTTCCAACACATTTCAGGTTGAAACCTTCACCGGGTCGTGGTCAGGACGTCGCTTTTAACCGTTTTTACGCACTTTAATGTCAAGACGAAGCTTTTCCTGACCCGGAAAAGTCCCAGAGAGAGAGAAGCACCAGGTGTTAGAGCCCCTGAAAGTCTTTTAGCCACCGCTGCACCATGAAGAAGTCCCTCTGTGAGGTCTGAAGTAAAGTACAGGAGAAAGCAGGAGCGCCAACGGGAACGACAGCGAGGAGGAGGAGGAGAAGAAGGAGAAAGAGGAGGAGGAGGACGGACTGAGAGAGGCTGGTGTTGCTTCAAGTCTGTGGTTTTTCTTCCAAGCACCAGAATTCACAAGTTGGTCCGTGACTAAAAAGGCTCGTTTCACAGGAGGAACTCTATTGAGATCATATTTACGCGGCTTGGACGTCACTGGAGGATCCTTCATGGGGGTTTTAAACTTCTTCTTCACGCACAAAAGGTAAAATCTGACGCTGTGCTGATCGACAGACGGGCGAGCGCTCAGCTCAGGACTCAAGGCACAGCAGAGGGGGCGACACCGCGGCGTAAACACCCAGCAGGACCACGACTTTACGTTTAACAGAAGAGTTTCCCAGCCTCGTCCAACGCCTCCAACGTGAGGTTTTTATTGATCTTTACAGCAGAAGCGGTGATGCTGTGGTGCGTTAGCCAATCAGAGAGGAGGAGGGGGTGCGATTGTTGCATTTCCCTCACCGGCAGAAGCACGACGTGTCAACAATGGAGCTGTAACGACACTTTAACACACGTTAAGGATCATAAACGTGTGTTAAAGTGTCCTCTAGGAGCCACCACGTCGTCTAAGTTTGATCAAACTATGATGGAGCAGCGCGTTACTCGCTTTCATGGCGTCTATCACAGCCGGTCTGAACGCGCTGAACGCCAATTACTCGACTGTTGGTGGAACAATCTTAGAAAATAAGCGTCAATCCCACAAAATAAAGCAAAAATGTGTAAAAATGTGCATATTTCCTCGTTTCTTTCCTCTTCCACTTGATATCTTTCAGTTTTCCTCGTTTCCCAGACGACTGAACCCGACTCTCGCTTACTGCGGCGACCTTCGTTGACTGAAAACGACCTTTTCAAATGGAAACGAGGACGTAAACAAACAAACGAAATGGAGTCTGACGGTGCGAGTGAATCGAGAGCTGCTGGGAAACTCTTCACGGAGCGGAGACGCGACAGGAAACACCAACGGAATCACAAACAATGACGCAGCAGCAGCGCGGAGGAGAGGAGAGCGGCGCCCGTTTGACGTCAGGAAGCACTGAAAGCAGCTTCCTGTCGTGGTGACGTGGCACCTGAAGCGTTGGCTGGTGCTTTACAGGATATGACATCATCACGTCGTCATAACTTGTATTAAAAACAGGTTTTTTCCAGGGGGCTTTGAAGGCAGCGCGACGTCTACGCAACAAAAGTTACAGTTTCTGATTTAAAATATTTATTATAAACATGTTTTGGGACTTTTTTGAGCCTTTAAACGACAGAATTTATGAACTTTTTATATATTTTTTATATATTTTGAAGAATTTTAAAGAAAACATTGAGAGAAGGAAAAACGCCGTCACGTCTCTGGAGCTGAAATCTGTTTCCTGACGCAACAAACTTCAGTTTTTTGGTAAAATTTCTACAAAAGTTTCAATTAAAAAAACGTTTTCAGCAAAATTTTTGATAAATTAGTAAAAAATAATCCTGTTCTTGCTGCGTTTTTCACATTTTATGACTTTAAACTCCAGATGTTGTTGCAAATGTTTGTTTTTTAATGATTATTTTAACTTTTCACATCAGAAACATTAAGTTAATTTTAAGTAACTGTCTATGTATTTATTAATCTGCAGATTTTCTCCTTTAAAACATAAATGTTTTATTTTTAAACAACAATCAAAACCTAAAATATATTTAGTTTATAAATAAACCGAGAAAAAAACGTTGATATTTAAGAATTATCCGTAAAAAGCTGCAAAAAATAAACGATTTGTCGACTATTTAATGAATCAGAAACTGTTTTCATAATAGATTTATCGTTTTGAGTCATTTTATAAAGGAAATAAAGTCAAAATTCTCTGTTTTCAGCTTAAATGTGAATATTTGCCGGTTGACACTTTAGGAAAAACTGATTTTTAACATTTTGAGTGATTTTTTAAAGTGTCAATGGGTAAATATTGACATGTAAGAAGCTGAAAACAGAGAAATTTGACTATTTCCTTTAAAAATGACTCAAAATGTTAAAAATCTGTGTTTCCTTTAAGGCAATAAAGTCAAATTCTCTGTTTTCAGCTTCTTAAATATGAATATTTGCCGGTTTACACTGATTTTTAAACATTTTATAGATCAAACTAACAGATTAAATGAAAACCAGGGGAAATAATCCATAAAAAGCTGCAACAATTTACAGATTAATCAACTATTTAATGAATCAGAAATATTTTCATAATCGATTTATCATTTTGAGTCATTTTATAAGGGAAATAAAGTCAAATTTCTTTGTTTTCAGCTTAAATGTGAATATTTTCCAGTTTACACTTTAGGAAACGCTGATATTTGACATTTTGAGTCATTTTTAAAGAAAATAAACACAAATTTCTCTGTTTTCAGCTTCTTAAACGTGAATATTTGCAGTTAAATGTTGATTTTTTTTACATTTTATAGATTAAACTAACAGATTAAACGATCGCTGGCGTAAATAATCGTTAGCTGCAGCCCTGAATGATAAAGCAGGAGATAAATTTCAAGGTAGTAAACGCGTGTGTGACGCTGCTTTGTGAACGAACCCGACAAACACGACAACGGACCACAGACGGACGGAGGGAGAGAGGGAGGGGGAGAGAGAGTCCAGCAGACGGGCGCGTGAGAGTTTGGTCCCTGAAGCTTGGATCAAAAAGCCGGTTCTGTGTGTTCGTGTTCGCCTCCTCTCGCTGTGGAGCGTTTAAAAAAGGAGTGAGTTCGTAGGAGATCCGCCTCCAGCTGAGGGGAGGGTCAGGACCCCGTGGACCGCGTGGATCCTGTGGACCCTGCGGACCGCGTTGACCCCGTCTCCACAGAAGAAAGAAAGAGGACGAGGAACAGATTAAATTTTCTTTTAAAGACAAAGTGGCACAAAAAAAAGGAAAACAGCATCAAAACTCTGCTTCAAATATTCCCAGTTTTCCTGAAGCGTCGAGTCGTCTGGGTTTCCTGAAGTGAGGGCGCGTGTGTGGGTGTGTGTGTGTAAGGCCTTTGTGTCGCCGACCCACGGGAGGTAGAAGTGTGAGTCAGGCCAGCTCCGACTCCCGCTCGATGCCCACGTACTTCAGAGCGTCGGCCTGGCTGTACCTGCGGACGGGGGGGGGGGGGGGGGGGGGGGCGTTAGTGAAGATACAGATGTCGTTTTATTTAAATTAAGTTAGAATTTAATTATATAATCATACCTTTTTATTTAATGTAATAAAGATGTCATTTTATTTAAATTAATTAGTTTAATAAAATAATACTTTATTATTTAGTGAAGATACAGCTGTGATTTTATTTAAATAAAGTTTTTTTAAATATAATAATTATAATAATAATTTATTGAATTAAATAAAGTTCAGTTCCTCATTTTCCGACAGAATTAAGTTTTAATTTTATTAAAATAAAAATATTTAAAGACAAAAGTCTCTAATTTTCTGAGAATAAAGTTTTTTTTTTTAAATAAAGTTTTAATATTTAAAAAACAACAACTTAATTTTCTGAGGATAAAACTGTAATAAAATAAAAATAAAGTTCTAATTTAAGTGAAATAAAGTTAATACTTTTTAAAAAATCCCAAATTTTATGAGAATGATAATTTGGGATTGAATTAATTTGAGAATAAAGTTTTAATATATATATTTTTAAATACTATTATCATAATAAAATTCTAATTTAATTATTTTATGAGAATAAAGTCGGAATTTTATAGAAATTAAGTTGTAATACATATTTTTTAAAATCCTATAATCATAATAAATCATAATATTTCAAAATAAAAGTCCCTCATATGAGAATAAAGTTACTAACTGACAGAATATTCAGCAGATTCATTTCTAATAACTAAAGTTAATTTTATAAGAATAATAAAGTTGTAATTTAATTAAAATAAAGTTGTAATATTCCAAGAAACAGGCGAATAAAGTACGTAGTTGTAATTTAAAGGAAATAAATTCATATTATTGAATCTAAAAAGTTTATAATAAATGTAAAATAATTAAACTGTAAACTGACAAAAACGATCACAACAGAAGACTTTAGCGATCCTGATCCTGGAAACTGTTTTAACTACTTTTTGACATTTTGTAGAGAAAATGATGAATAATTTAATTATAATAAAGTCCTAATATTTCAAAATAAAAGTCCCTGATTTTCTGAGAATAAAATTGTAATTTAATTGAAATAAAGTTGTAATTTAATTAAGATAGATTTGTAATATTTCAAAATAAAAGTCCCTCATTTTCAGAGAATAAAGTAATAAACTGACAGAATATTCAGCAGATTCATTAATAATTAAAATAATTTCTGCAGCTTTAAATTAAATAAAGATTTAATTCATTTTAATTGTTCAGGACGTGACGCGGCGAAGCACGACCACCGCTGCCGGACACTGAAGTGTTATCGGTGAAAACTAGAGAATAAATTTAATATTTTAATAATAAATGAATAGTTTTATAATAAATGAATAGTTTTAATAATAAATGAGCTGTTTTTTATTTACCTGTAGTCGAAGAAGAGCTCCTCTCCCGTCTGGATCGCTCTCTTAGCGAAGATTCCTATCCTGTGATCCCCGTTCACCATCATCACTGCGGAGAGCGCACAAAGACTTTAACGCGTTTATACGACATTTAACAAAGTTAAGAATACCAGGGCTAACTGCAGTCCTTCACAATAAAAGCACATCAATGTTGTCCAAACATCCAGGACCAAACTGCAGTCCTTCACAATAAAAGCCCATGCTTTAACAGCTCCAAAATAAAGCGTAAAGTCTTCTTCATTGGCTGAGCGTCGCCCAAACGTTCTGACTGCTTTCTCTGCCGCCCGCAAGATATAAGGATATCAGGGCGCCCTCCCACTGTGCCTCCGTACCGTGCCCCAGCACGTGTCACGGCTAAAGTCTGGTTCCTTTGACCAGTGTGAGTGCAACCGTACCACGTCTAGGAGCGGCACGCTTGCCGTCCACGGCCGTTTGGGAGAGGTGGGCTTTAGTAAAGCACGTTTGCACGTGTGCGAGCACGAGCGTGCGCACGTGTACGAGCACGAGGCCTACGGCGGTTCTGAGGTCATTTCCTGTGCGCCTGTTGGGACGTAGAAAAAAGAAGGAGGGACCATGCGCGGACATTTCAAACAATGGCGGTGAAAGGTTCACGTTGGTGTGATGCGGAGGTGGAGTGTTTACTGCAGATTTGGTCGATGAAAAGATTCAAAAACAGTCGACAAGACGCACAAAAACTCCGAGGTCTACGGAAAGATCTGGAAACAAAGCCACGCATCGCCATGACGTCATCAATGCGTGTGACGTGTTACGGCGTGATGACGTATAGGCAGCAAGAAGCATTCTCCGAGGCCCAGGTAGTGTGAGTACAAACGGGCCTGGAGGGGGGGACAAGGACCCTAAAGCACGGGGCACGGGACGGAGGCACAGTGGGAGGCCCATATTGTTCTCGTTCTGCAGCTGAACAGACTCTAAACATGTGTCTCACACAGTCGCAGCTCAGCCTCTGACCTTTTGCATAGCAGTTGGGGTTGACTGAATGGTTGGCAAAGCGGATCTTGTTTCCTTTCCTCGTAGCGTCGACGACGAAGTCTGCAGAGGAGAGAAAAACACACGCGTTGGTGGAAAGAACGTCTGAAAACCCGGCGCTTCCCTCGGGCTGTGCACCCGTTGGTGTTTTGTACCGTTGTTGAGGTTGAAGAGGAAGCTGCACATGTATTTGTCGTAGACCTTCCCTCTGCGGTCGGCTTCGTCCTGAGAGATTATCTGCAACACAACATGTTCACACAGTTTTATATTTAATACTTAAAGAATAAAGTCAGGATAGACTTTCAGCGTCAATTTAAAGCTTTTACAGCAACTTACGGCCGAGGAGAATTAAATAAAGATACTGAAAACACAAAAACACAGAGTGACTCACACACACACACACACACACACACAGAGAGACAGAGACACACGCACACAGAGAGACACACACACACACGCACACAGAGAGACACACGCACACAGAGACACACACACACACACACACACACAGAGAGACACACACACAGAGAGACACGCACACACAGAGACACACGCACACACAGAGAGACACGCGCACACAGAGAGACACACGCACACAGAGAGACACACATGACACAGAGAGAGACACACGCACACACAGACAGACGCACACAGAGACAGAGAGAGACACACACACGCACAAAGAGACACACGCACACACAGAGAGACACGCGCACACTGAGACACACGCACACACACAGAGAGACACACACGCACGCACACACACACACACAGACACAAGCACACACAGAGAGACACGCACACACAGAGAGACACGCGCACACTGAGACACACGCACACACACAGAGAGACACACACGCACGCACACACAGACACACACACACACACACGCACAGAGAGACACACGCACACACAGAGAGACACACGCACACACAGAGAGACACACGCACACACAGAGAGACACACGCACACACAGAGACACACAAACACAGAGTGACACACACACACACACAGTGAGACACATGCACACAGACGCACAGAGAGAGACGCACACAGAGAGACACACGCCCTACCTCTCCACAGTACTCGGAGATGAACTCGTTCTTCTGGACCGGCTCTTTGATGAAGATGCCCCAGCCGGCCACGTCTGACGGGGCGAGCAGCAGATGCTGAGAGACGGAGAGGAGCAGACGCGTCATTTACTCCGGAAACATCCACTGAACAACATTTCATTTTCTTATTGGAAACACAGGGTTCCTGCGTATTTCCTAAAGTCAAATTCAAGCACTTTTCAAGCATTTCAAGGTGGATTTCCAGCTTTTCCGACACCTTAGAGCTGTGCTTACCTAGAGCACATACGGTGTAAACAGGACGCTGATTATTGCACATTAAATTACACGTTTTTGAGATTTAAACAACCAAATAATGTTTCATTTTATAAAAGTGCGACAAATTAAAATAAAGTTTCCTGTTTGAAAACTGCCTGAAATGAAGGTGATATAGGAACTCTGCTAAAATTCAAGTGTGTTTAAGGATTTCAAGCACTCGTAAGAACTCTGATGAGAGTCTGATAAAAAGGTTTGAGAGAATAAAAACCTTCTTGGCTCCTCTCTGAATGGAGCAGTTCTTGCAGGACACGTTCTTGCTGTCCCAGTGGTCCGCAGCGCCGCAGGTCAGGCAGAGGTCGGGGTCACACTCCCTCACCGCCAGGTAGCACGGACACTGCTTGGTGTTACACTGAGCTTTGCACCGACAACCTGGGAAACGGTTCTGACCTGCAGCCGCACGGCAGAAGAGCAAAGTTCATTTTATTTCTGCAGGGATCAGTCAGAGGTGTGTGTGTGTGTGTGTGTGTGTATGTGTGTGTTCTTACACTCAGAGCTGCACTGGCAGAACTTCTCGCAGAAGTTTTGAGCGGTGACGCAGGGACATGAGGAGTCGCAGGGCTGCCGCGGGTGGTCACATGGCTGGTAGTTGTACACGTGATTGGACGAGCCGTCTGTTAAAGTTTGAAGAGATGCAAGAGATCAAATAATCAATCAGCTTCATTTTTATCAGGTCATCACAAGACTTTCATATTTCCAGGTTTCCCAGGACGCGTGGGAGAACTGATATTGGGATTCATTGATTGATTGAGGGCCCGTCCACGCAGAGACGTGTTTCCCTGTAACCGCAAAACAGCAGCCGCCGTTTGTCGTCCCACATTAATGAACTCTTCTCATCCCGCTGAAGTGACCTCTGACCTTTCTTCAGCTGGATCTTCCTGCAGTGAGTGGCCCATAGTCTGTGTTTCCTCTTCTTCTTCCTCGGCGGCGTGTCCTCGTCTTCAGCGGGAGCCCGAGCGATGATGCTCGACTCCTTGACCCTGAACTCGTAAACCTGCAGAACCACAGTCAAGAGAGCGTTTAGCACCGCGTGTGACCGCCAGGAACGTAACCTTACAGACTTCATAGTGTGAACAAGACAGGTAGAGTCACACTCGCTGTGACTGACGGCTCACCTGTCTGCAGGTCTTGGTGCCGATGAGACGTGCGATGGCGCAGAAGTTGTCGTAGTATGTCCCGATGAGAACCCTGAAGAGAGAGGCTTCGGCCCCGCTCCACTCCACCGCTTCAGCCTCACCGGTCAGCTTCATCTTCACTGGAGTCTGACACCGCGAGTTGCCCTCTGTACACACACACACACACACACGACATGACTCACTAATGAGTAGGAACTTTCTCCAGGGATCAAGAACCTTTTGAGGAAATCAGGAAATAAAGAGTCTGAGGGCACTGCTCTGGAAAGGTTCAGGGACATTTGGGGCGCGGTTTTCAGGGCTGAAAGGAGGAAGTTCTGTTTTATCCATATAAGTTAAAGTTTACTACGACAGAATGTGTTCGTCGACTATCTTTTCATGACTTCGATGGGCGGCACCAACTTATTTAAGCCCCAACTGTGACGATAAACATAAACTGTCACAAAAAACAGAGAAAGTTGTGTTTTTTTTTTTTTTTGCCAAACTAAGACTAAAACTTGATAATCAAAAAACAGGATGAGGTCGCCTCTCTGGGAACCATCACCGTATCGTGGTGCAGAGGTTTGTGAGTCCCTGTGAACTTGAGGGCTGTGGTCTGGAGCCTGGTGCTCCTGGTCTCCCATTGCAGAGTGGTCTCAGGAGAGGGGCCGGACTAAGAACGGTTCTTTGCACCATTAAGACCATAAGAAAGACTCTATGCACAAACGAGGAAGAGGAAGAGAGACCCTGCCCGGAGGAAGCCCGGGGCAGGAGCCAGGCCCAGACGGGGGGCTCGCTGGCGAGCGCCTGGTTTGCAACAGAGCTCGGCCAGGCCCGAAAAAGTGACGTGGCACCTCCCTCCTCTCCATCCTGTGGGCCCACCACTCGCAGGAGGAACTGCTAGAGTCGGGTGCGCAGCTTCACGGGTAGCAATGAAGGTGAGGGGCCTCGACGGACCAGATACGGGCAATGTGGCCCGGGAAAGGGAAGTTTGGGGTCCCCTCCTAAAGCTGCTGCCCCTGCGACCCGACCCCAGATAAGCGGCTGAAGATGAGATGACTAAAAGGCCTTTAAGGAGGAATATACAACACAAAAATGTCTGTAAAATGTGTTCGTCCTGCCAGATCGGCTCGACAGTAACGCAGTCTAGTTCTTTTATTGTGAAAAGTAAGAACGAAAAGAAGAGATCGGGGATGAGCTGCTTTTGTCGAGGTTGAAAGGACAGAAAGTTCAGACTGAGGAGCTTCTGTGCTCATGTCTTCCACCTTGTTCGGAAAGACGTCGCTTCACTGGTGTGTAACATTTGCGTTCTGTGTAAATACTTAATTAAGTCTTAAAACCAAACTTTAGAGGCAGCGTGATATCGTGAGTGAGAGATGGGACCTGAGCTGCTGGTGTTCTCGTCCTTCTTGTCCTCGTCGTCTTTGTCGTCGCGCTCGTTGTCTTGTTCGTTGTCACGCTCGTCGTCTTTGCTGCCCTCGTGGTCGCTGTCTGTGTCTTTGGTTTCCGAGGACACGGAGGGGGTGCCGGGCCGGCTGTTGCTGTTTGGCAGTCGTCCGCGGCGGCGTCCCACCGTACGTTTGGAGGGCGTCTTGGCCCGCTCTGCGACCACACCCGCTGGGTACTCCGTCACCATCCCGTCCTGAGTAATCACAGCGGTGCAAACTAATGTTGGATCGTGAAATATTAACAAACATGGCTGAGGTGTTGAATCAAAGTGACGCTTGTTTGACTCACCTGCACCAGGTACATGTAGCAGTCGATGCCGCAAGGTTTGCTGTCCACCAAGTTCTCCAGGTTCTTGCGCTTGTAGGTGTTTGGAGTTGCATGGAAAGCTGAAGGACATGAGAGGGAAGAGACGCGTGCTCTTGTGAGTCTGACGTGAACAAATGTGAACCGTGAAAAACCAAAGATGCTTGTTTTTCACTCTCAGATCTTCGGCTTCTTTAAGAACTTAAATCTAAAAAGGTTCTTTCACAGTTTCTCTTGATACTTAAATTTTCCCAAGAGAAGAAGAGTTTAACGTGGAGCGCCAAATTCACTCATCGGCCTGATTGGACTGAATAAAGTTGGAATCAATGAATTTTACAACGCTGGTCTAGAATTCTGCTTTGACGATGCATCTGTTATAAAGTCAGTGTTGTGTTTCAGTATAATATCGCCTCCTAGTGGTGTCTGTAGGCAACAGAAGGTTTAGGACTTATCTCTGTATAAAAGGCCTTTTGAAACTCTGAGAAGGACACGATCTTATCTAAGGGCCCGTCCACACAGAGACGTGATTTCCTGGTTTACACTTCCAGGCCTGGCGTGTGTACTACAGCGTTTGGAGTCGCTGCACCTGGTTTCCTGTGGACGCGGAGATTAAAGAGTCCAGGCCGAGTGGACGGGAAACTTTTTAAGGGCGCCCTCCCACTGTGCCTCCGTCCCGTGCCCCGTGCTTTAGGGTCCTTGTCCCCCCCTCCAGGCCCGTTTGTACTCACACTACCTGGGCCTCGGAGAATGTTTCTTGCTGCCTATACGTCATCACGCCGTAACACGTCACACGCATTGATGACGTCATGGCGATGCGTGGCTTTGTTTCCAGATCTTTCCGTAGACCTCAGAGTTTTTGTGTGTCTTGTCGACTGTTTTTGAATCTTTTCATCGACCAAATCTGCAGTAAACACTCCACCTCCGCATCACACCAACGTGAACCTTTCACCGCCATTGTTTGAAATGTCCGCGCATGGTCCCTCCTTCTTTTTTCTACGTCCCAACAGGCGCACAGGAAATGACCTCAGAGCCGCCGTAGGCCTCGTGCTCGTACACGTGCTTTACTAAAGCCCACCTCTCCCAAACGGTCAAACGAACTAGACTTGGCACGGTACGGAGGAACAGTGTGAGTGCGTCTCAAGAACAACGGAGAAAGAAAGGTGGACGAACTTAATAATAAGATGGATGATTGCTTTAATGTGTGTGTGTGTGTACTTACGGTGCAGGAAGCAGTCGTATTTGAAGCAGCGTCTGCAGAACAGAGTGTGGAAGGAGTGCAGGCTCTGTTCTCGCTGCACGGAGCGAGCGTTTGGACCGTCGATGTTGGGCGTGCACTCAGGGGGCAGCGCGCCGGGCAGCTGCTGCTCTGTCAACTCCTTGTACCTGACAACACAGACACACACACAGAAATCAGTGACACACACACACCAGGGTTACTTTCACAACACTGACACACACACACACACACACTCACTTCTCTTTGAGCTCCTCTGTGGAGCCCTTGTCAGGGAACATGGAGGAGATGGCTTCAAAAATCTTGTCGGAGGGAAACTTCTTGGTGCCGTCGTTGCTGCTTCGGCCTGGAGACGACACATCGAGCTTTACGTCAGGGGACAAAACTCACTTCACTTTAAAACCACCGGTCAGTGTCAGTTCACTTCCCACATTTCTAGTCTCACAAAATTCATACGATGTGAAAACAAACACTGGATTTGAGAGTTTGACAGAAACCAGAGAATAAACACATTTAAGACGCTGCAATTATAGAAGTTTGACTCTTCTTGATTAAAATGATTTATAATTTAATCGAGTCCACTGATCTTTATGAAGGCAGACGTCAGAGTAGAGGCCTGTGGACCAAGTATCCAAACACCCAGTTTAACGTTGGAGATTAGATTTGCTGAGGCGGTCGAAGTTACACGGAAATAACACTCAGTTAGTTCATTCTCTCCTCCGTCGCAGCAGGAACAGGATTCAGATTTCACTCTGCACGTGAGGAAACCGACAGGACGATGACGGAGGAGTGTTGTCAAAAAGGGATAAGTGAAAGTGAAGAATCTTTTATTCATTCATCTTCAACCGCTTATCCCGGGGTCGCGTGGGGCTGGAGCCGATCCCAGCTGACATCGGGCGTGAGGCGGGGGACACCCTGGACAGGACGCCAGTCTATCACAGGACACATATGTTTTACATAAAATATTTAAATTGTTTAGAATAGATTATCAGTGTTTCCTTTCCAGATTCAGTCGCGTCTTGACGGAGAAAATAGACGAGAAACTAGACTGCGAGCACAGCGTTCTCAATCCAAAGTGCATTTGCGGTGTAATCAGTAACGCGGGCGTAGTCACGACTTTTTAACCTGAGGGAAAACGCCGTCACCGTAGAACCCCGATGTGAGATTACACAAATAACTGGGTGTTTGCAACAGGGACAGGTTCGCTTTGATGCCCTGTGCTAATCGTGTCAAACGTGCGTGTTACGCTTTGACTTCAGTTGGATTTGTTTTGTTGAATGCTGCTCAGTTAGCAAGTGTTAGCGTTCAAAGTGCACCAGATTCACAGAGAAGAACAGAAGCATTCACAGAGAATCCAAACGAGCGTCGGCGGTGGACTTACTCTCGTTGTTGACGAGCCCGTCCTTGCGCGGCGGGTCCTCTGGATGCTCCTTGCCGTCACACATCTCCATTTTCTCCACCTTGAAGTCCGGCTCTTCCTCCTCCTCGTCGTCCTCATTGTCGCTGTACTGCGACAGAGCGCTGACGAGCTCCACGAATATCTCATCGTTGATAAAGCCGCACTCTGAAACAAAAACCCAGAGACGTGCATAGAATGTGTTTAGGGAGCAGAAGAGAGTGGGTTTCCCTCTTATGTCGTGTCACACGGTGGTGAAACTCAGATTCCTGTTGTCTGATGAGCTTTTAAACCTTTCTGCACATGTTTACATCTGTACGCGCTCCGGCTCGTTGAGCTTGTTGTTAGCTGGATGTTCTTTTCTGTGCACAGGGCTGTAAACGAGCGGTCACCACTCTCCAAATACGACTAAAATCTTCCTCTGGTGACCCTTTGTTGGAGGCTCCACGCCACAGGCGGGTAAATGTTTGTCCCGATGGTCGTGTTTGTGCAACAAACTGATGCTGATGTAGCAAAACAGTGTAGTAGCTATAAAATGATAAATGAAGTAGCTCCCTGACATCAGCGCTGTAGAAAATAGTTCCCCTCAGAAGCAACGCAGCGTCACCGCTCTGTAAAAGTTTGGAGCAGTGACTTTGATCCGAGCGTGGCGACGACGATGCTGTGAGAGTCAGTTAGAAACAGGCCTGACTGTTATATTAATATATTATATTATTATAACTTATTCTGTATGGATGGTGGTGGTTCAGAGGGCGTCTGCAGACAGTGATGGGTTGTGATTAGAGACTCAGACTGGATCGGACCCATCTGTGGTTCTGATGAGTCTTTAATGAGTGTTCTGTTAAAGTTCTGCATGTGCAATGTTTTGAAATTCAAGTACTGTATTTCCCGCACTGTAAGGCGGACCTCACTATAAGGAGCACCACATTATCAGGCGCATAGAACAGACGCTACAGTGGAGGCTGGGGTTACGTTCTGCATCCATTAGATGGAGCTGCGCTAAAGGGAACGTCAACACAACAGTCAGGGGAGGTCGTCTTGTTGCTTCCTCCACCTCGGCACCATTGATTGGTTCATGTTCAACTCTCTGGCTGCTGCTCTGTTCCCGTGTTCTACTGCGTGACTAATGGCCTTGAGTGTAAACTCTGCGTCGTAAGCGTGTCTCTTAACAGGAGCCATTTTGGGCTCTTTACACAAACACACACATGGAAATGAAACGGCACGCTTCACACAGTCGTATATCTCAACATGCACCGCGCGTTACTTCTTCTACGGGGGAAAATAGAGTCGGCTGCTGCTCACCGTAGTTGGAGACCTGTTGGGGCTCAATATTGGTCCGTATATAAGGAGCACCGGATTATAAGGCGCACTGTCGACTTTTGAGACATGTGAAGGTTTTTAGGTGTATATTTAATACAGTTAAAGTCTGTTTACCCTTTGTGTGCACGTGCAGGAAAAACTATTTTGAAGAAAGTGTCCATAATGTAAAGTTCCCATGTTCGTATTGAGCGCAGCGACCCTCACCTCTGTCCCCGTGGACTTTGCCGTCGTAGTTCTTGATGAGCTCTTCTATGAAAGTGCCATCGTGGTCCAGGATCTCGTCCCCCATGTAGGGGATGTTATGGAGCACCGTCTCATCCTCCACCTGAGGCGACACAAACAGCGGACACACACACACAGACAGCTTCGGTTAAAACGGTCCTGACCGCTGACAGAGCGCCGATGCCGTTTTCTACTTCCTGCACGTTCACACACACCATGAAGTTCTGCTGCAGCGGAGACCAGGAGTACATGACGGGGACCGAGGCCACGGCGTTGAGGGTCTTCAGGGGGATGACCTGCTTGGGGAACTCAGAGAAGCCGCTGTCCACGGTGCACTGCGGAGCACAAAAGTGGGTCAGAACACCGTCACAGAGGCCCGTTCCTCCGCGTCAGAGCACTGAGAAATACCCGCTGACCTCTCGGGTGCCTCTCAACGAGCCGACGGACGTCATGATGTGAACCGGCTGGATCCGCCGGGTCTTCCACTCCTCGTTCAAAATGTCCGTCCGCTCCAGAATTTTCTGACGGTTGGTGTTAAACATGCTCTGTTCGGAGTAAAGAGTTTGAATTAACGGCAGAGAACAAAAGACAGGAAATGTGGCGGCGAGCAAAGTACGCGCGTCGTCCTGACAGGTTTGTGGTTCAACTCCGGTGACGAAAACACGACTTTGCTGCCACGTAAACCGAGCTTCATGTGATTATTGAGCTCATTTTGTGTCTGTTTTTAATCATTTAGCATCTGTTTTTAATCATTTAGCATCAGTTTTTAGTCATTTTGCATCAGTTTTTAGTCGTTTAGCATCAGTTTTTAGTCATTTTGTGTGTCTCTGTGGTCATTTCCCATTAGTTTTAAGTCATTTTCTGTCTCTTTGTGGTCATTTTACATCAGTTTTTAGTCATTTTACATTAGTTTTTTGTCATTTTGTGAGTCCATCACCTGCTTTATTTATCAGGATTTGAGACTGTATACTACATTTTCAAAGGCTTGTTGTAGTTTGCACTGTTTCAATAATTCATTTTGTCCGAGCTGTCGACTCTCTGTGCACTCAGACACGTGTTGAGTTACTGATGTTTTTAGTTTTCAGTCAATTCAATCCAAGTAAATGGAACCAAAATCAACTGTCCCTTTGAAATCTTTCAGGAAATGACGTGTGTATCGGATCATAGCGTTGACTGAATATCATGATATATATCGTATCGTGAGATTGGTGTATTGTCGAGTGCTGCAGCGGAGTTGGTCCCTGCTCCTGTACGTGTGTGTGTGTGTGTGTGTGCGTGTACGAACCTTGACCTCGTCGGCCCGTCTGAAGCGCTTGTTCTGCCGCAGCCTCATGTACTCGGACCTCACCCTCCTCTTCCAGCAGGCGGGGCCCTTCTCCGAGCGCTTCCCTGTCAGCACCATGATCGACCTGCAGGACAAACACAGGGACGATGAACGCGTCCACGTTTTCACAGTTCAGACGTCCTCGCTTCGCTGGAACCAACGTGTCTGTGTGTCATTTTACATCTGTTTTTAGTCATTTTGTGTGTCTTTGTGGTCATTTTGTAGTAATATTTTGTCTTTGTAGTCGTTTTGTGTCTCTTTGTAGTCGTTTTGAGTCTCTTTGTAGTCGTTTTGTGCCTCTTTGTGGTCATTTTGTAGTCATTTTGTGTCTCTTTGTGGTCATTTTGTATCTCAGGAAGTACCAGCCTGACTGTTCTCACACTCTTGATGTGGCGTGTCAGACGGCCGTCATGGAGACGTGTTGGTAGTGTGTGTGTGTGTGTGTGTGTGTGTGTGTGTCAGTCAGAAACGCTGTGACACATTTCTGCCACACCTCATCTTAAAACCACAGAGCCGGTTTTAATTACAGGCAGCCGAGTCGAGCTTGTTTTTATCTTTGTCAATAAGATTAAACAGAACATTCAGTTTCCAGTTTAGATCACAGACCTGTTAACAGCCAGACAAGTTGTTTTACATCTATTTTTGTCGTTTTGCATCACTTTGAGGTCAATTTGTGTCTCTTTATGGCCGTTTTGCATCTCTTTTTGATATTTTGCATCTCTTTAAGGTAATTTTGCTTCTATTTATGGTCATTTTGCATCTCTTAATGTGCATTTTGCGTCTTTCTATGGGCTTTTTGATTCTATTTATGGTCATTTTGCATCTCTTTTTAACATTTTTCAAGATTCAAGAAGCTTTATTTCTCCCAAGGGAAACTATCGTGCAACAGTTTCAATACAAAGGTGGGAAAGGATCAGAGTAACAATAAGCTAACATAATTAATCAAAATAAAGCTACCGTAAAATAAATCAAACAATAACTAAGTGTGACAGAGTGCAACAGACATTGTGCTGACGCGTAGGTATATACAACCATACGCACTGTGCATTATGGTCATTTTGCTTCCATTTATGATCATTATGCATCTCTTTTTGACATTTTGCATTTTCTTATGGTCATTGTGCAGCTACTCTGTTCATTTTGTGACTCTTTGTGGTATTGTGTGCCTCTTTTTGGTCATTTTGTGCCACTCTGTTGTCATTTTGTGTCTCTTTGTGGTCATTTTGTGTCTCTTTGTAGTCATTGTGTGGTCATTTTGTGTCTCTTTGTTGTTATTATCATCTATTTCTATTCAGTTTGCATCGCTGTAATTGTTTTTCACCTAATTAATGTTTTCTTCCCAAGCTCTAAGGTTAAAAAACAAAAAAGTTCCTCACGAGGGAACACATTCTGACAGGGATACCACACTTAACACAACACCCCCGGCGAGCTTAGCTAACAGTTGGTCCGGTACCGGAGAGCAGAGCCGGACATGAAGCGGACAGCGGCGGGGACAGGTCCTCTCACCTGCGCGGGAGGCTCCGTCCTCATTCAGCGGAGTGATCCTGGATGTGATGAGACTCAAACTCTCAACTCGTCCTTTGTGTTGGTTAGCTGTGGCTGTTAGCTTAGCCGTTAGCTCAGGAGGAGGGAGCCGGCTTCACGCGCCGAGAGGCGGCAAACACACACAAAACCGCCGTCCCCGCGCTCTGAACCGGGGTTCATAAAATACACCGTGTCTGTGGGTGAGAATAACGCGGTTTAACGTCACTCTGCCTGGAAATAACCCGTCTTATTCCGGTGTTTCCGCCGCGGCTCCGCTACGGTTCAAACTGCTCACCGCCTCGCTCTCAACCGCCCACTAGCGGATTCAAGAGGCGCCAAACGCTCGGGCCAATCACAGGACGCGATGTTAAGGCATTCTATGTGTAGAGTCACGCGATTGGTCGGGGTTGTAACAGGGGGAGGGGCCGGTCACCAAGGCCAATGAAAGGAGAATGGGACACCAAAAAAAGAGAATGACGCATGCGCAGTTACATCTGGTCTGCATACAAGAATAAATAAATGTATAAATACATGAATAATTACACTAATGCAGAAATAAATGAACAGATACATAAAATACATAAAAATCTCAATAAATAAATACATACATAAATAAATAAAGTCAGGAATAATTACACTAATGCAGAAATAAATACAGTAATAAATATATTAATGCAAAAAATAAATTAACAGATACAGAAAATAAAAAAACATCTCAATAAATAAAATTAGGAGTACATAAAAAAATGCATAAACTCAGGAATAAATATATTAATGCAGAAATAAATGAATAGAAAATAAAAATAAATAAATTAGTGAATAAATAAATGCTACTCCATTTATTTATTTCTGTATCCATATGTGAATGAAGTAGGGGGTCTCATTTATTTATGCATTTATTTCAGCATTTATTGATTTATTCTTGTATTTTTTTATTTATGCATTTATTCATGCATTTATTTATTCAACCACATATTTATACATTTATTTATTTATACATGTGTGTATTTATTTATTCCTGTATTTATTTAGTTATGCATTTATTTATTCTAGCTATTATTTATTTCTTCTAGCTATTAATTATTTAATCCTGTATTTATTCATGCATTTATTTATTTATACATTTATTTATTGATGCATTTATTTATTTAAACATGTGTGTATTTATTTATTCCTGTATTTATTTATTTATGCATTTGTTTATTCTAGCTATTATTTATTTATTCCTGTATTTATTTATTGATGCATTTATTTATTTATACATGTGTGTTTTTATTTTTCCCTGTATTTATCTAATAAATTATGCATTTATTTATTTATGTATTTATTTATTTATGTATTTATTTAATTATGCATTTATTTATTAATGGAGACTTAAAAGTAGACTGTTAAAGAGTTCTGACTTTGTTCTGGAAAGTAATCATACTTGATTTGTAATATCACTGATTCTGTCACATAAATAATTATGTCACTTTATTGCGCATGCGTCATACCCCCAGAGCGTAGAGCGTCCCAGCCTCCTTCCGTTGGCCGTGCCTGTAACCAACAGAAGCATGTGCACAGGTTCTCTTTGTTCTCTCGTGTTTGAAAACGGATTAAAACTTTAAATAAACACGTTTCATGTCGTCACTGTGCTGTAAACTTTAATATCACACAACAATATTGAGTTGAACATGAAATAATATTGAGTTTTAGTGGATGAAGGAGAAAATAATGAGGTGCAGGTTAAATGTGCTGACATGAATTCATCTATTTTTATTAAAATAAATAAAAGTGGTGATTAAAATTTGTTATAAATTCAGCTCAGACTTGAGTTGGTAAATAATAAACAACACCAACAAAAAGGCAGCACGAGCACGGGTCAGCAAGTGTATCAAGCCCCGCCCCCTCTGCACAGCCATTGGCTCACGGTAACTGGAAATACAAGATGTCAAACATACTTTTTTCAATATAAAAAACCTTTATTAAACATATTTAAAGTGGATTACAACGCAACAGGCTCCTGAACACATCATGTTAGAGGCTCTACAGCCTGAGCACACACTCACAACACACTCACAGAGTCCAGTTTTAGTCATTTTGTGTCTGTTTTTAACCATTTTGCATCTGTTTTTAGTCATTTTGCGTCTGTTTTTAGTCATTTTGTGTTTGTTTTTAGTCATTTTGTGTCTGTTTTTAGTCATTTTGCATCTGTTTTTAGTCATTTTGCATCTGTTTTTAGTCATTTTGCATCTGTTTTTAGTCATTTTGTGTTTGTTTTTAGTCATTTTGTGTCTGTTTTTAGTCATTTTGCATCTGTTTTTAGTCATTTTGCGTCTGTTTTCAGTCATTTTGTGTCTGTTTTTAGTCATTTTGTGTCTGTTTTTAGTCATTTTGCATCTGTTTTTAGTCATTTTGCATCTGTTTTCAGTCATTTTGTGTCTGTTTTTAGTCATTTTGTGTCTGTTTTTAGGCATTTTGTGTCTGTTTTTAGTCATTTTGTGTCTGTTTCATTCATTTTGCATCTGTTTTTAGTCATTTTGCATCTGTTTTTAGTCATTTTGTGTCTGTTTATAGTCATTTTGTGTTTGTTTTAGTCATTTGCATCTTATTTTTAATCATTTTGCGACAGTTAGTTGTCATTTTGCGTCTAAACACGTGTGTTCGCTTACTAATTAAACTGTTTTTCACCCTTTGTTTAAAAAAGAACAATCATAAATATATTTACTTTATTATTTTCTTTTGTCTTTGTTCTTTAACATATTGTCAAATGTTGTGAATAAAGTTTTGGAGAGAAAGAAAAGAAACTCACTGACAGGAACCAGGAAGTCCAGGGCGGAAGTTTATCGAACGCGCTTACGTCACTTCCTTAAAACGCAGCCGCGTTAAGTTTTCTACCTCAAAGGTAAAAGTGCTGAACACGGAAGAGTGAATCTGGGTCCACGGGTCCGGGAAACACCGGGAAACACCGGGAAACACCGGGAAACACCGGGAAACACCGGGAAACGGATCCAAACCGCCTGGAAATAACAACAATGACCGCCCGTGGAAACAAGGGTGCGTGTTTCTCAGCGGTGGGAAGGAACAAAGTACATTTACTCAGGTATTTTTAGGTACTTTCACTTTACCTGAGTAACTCCATTTTAGGCCACTTTGAACTTCTGCTCCACTTTATTTTCAGTTAACATAATTTTGTGTCTGTTTTTAGTCATTTTGTGTCGTTTTTAGTCATTTTGTGTCTGTTTTTAAGGCACTTTTTGTCTGTTTGTAGTCATTTTGCGTCTGTTTGTAGTCATTTTGTGTCATGTTTAGTCATTTTGTGTCTGTTTTTAGTCATTTTGGTTCAGTTTTTAGTCATTTTGTGTCTGTTTAGTCATTTTGTGTCAGTTTTTAAGCCACTTTTTGTCTGTTTTTAGTCATTTTGCGTCTGTTTGTAGTCATTTTGTGTCATGTTTAGTCATTTTGTGTCTGTTTTTAGTCATTTTGGTTCAGTTTTTAGTCATTTTGTGTCTGTTTAGTCATTTTGTGTCAGTTTTTAGTCATTTTGTGTGTGTTTTTAGTCATTTTGTGTCATGATTAGTCATTTTGTGTCAGTTTTTAGTCATTTTGTGTCTGTTTTTAGTCATTTTGTGTCTGTTTTTAGTCATTTAGCATCTGTTTCAGTCATTTTGTGTCTGTTTTTAGTCATTTAGCATCTGTTTCAGTCATGTCTCTTTGTGGCCATTTTGCACCTATTTCATATAAGCTGAAAACAATGAAAGAATAAGTGTGTGACACCAACAGCACAGGAGGCCTTCTATACATTTACGTCAAAAAGGAAATTTCAGAGACGAGTCGTTGGATTTGAAATCATTGTAGAAAAGATGGTATTTTAACGTCAAACACAGTTGAAATTAATTTTCCATTTTCTTTTTTGTGTTTCAGGACCAGCAAGCTCTGGAAATGAATCCTCAAGAGCACGATAAAAAGGACGACGAGTCTTGGCACTGATGGATTTAGATTCTCAAATCAGACTGGAAACATGCTGCTCAGTGGAAGAAGCACATATTTGTATATTTGCCCCTGTCCTCCGCTCTACAGATCTCCTTTCTTTCCTGTTTTTTTTAATGCTGGCAG
This sequence comes from Echiichthys vipera, assembly GCF_963691815.1. Classification (NCBI taxonomy): domain Eukaryota; kingdom Metazoa; phylum Chordata; class Actinopteri; order Perciformes; family Trachinidae; genus Echiichthys; species Echiichthys vipera. The sequence continues at coordinate 25,382,523 of NC_139846.1, read as the reverse complement.
CAGGAGGTATAATACAGAAGATGTCACATATTGTAAAGATGTGTCCCATCCCAGTAAAGGACCTTCCAGTTCCAGCACAGATGAGGAAATTAAGTTAAAAATCTGCGCTTTATTATCAGAAGACTCCATTTCTACGCGCTCTGTTGAAAAGCCTGTTGCTGCGTCACGTTATCCCTCTGACATTGTTAGCAAACTACTTCTGTTAGGTGATGAGCTCAGAGATCCTCCCCGGAGCTACACTTTAAACACAATTTCACGTTATAAAACCATCATTAGATCGGCTGCTTCCTTTTTACTAAACGGCGGTTTCACCAGGACGCACAATGCGGCTGGAAGAACCGAGCGACCTGTTGTGTCCGAGCAAAACGCAGCTCCTTCTCACCTCCTAGGACCCCCAGATTTGTTTCTGAGCAGAAGAGACTCAAGCTGCCCGCCTCGTTCTCCCAGCATGCCTTCACCGAGTCAAATCGCCTCCGAGGAGAACGAGAGCTCGACACAAGGGGAAAGTTTCCCCGCCGCGCTGTTAGAAAGCAGCTTTGAAGAGTTTACCCCTGACGTCACTGCTGATGAAAACGATGAAACCTACAGGTTCCAGTGCTTCGGCCCAGGCCTGTACCAGTGCAGTGTGACCGGCCTGGTGTTCCACATGCAGGGAGAAGGGGACGTGGTTTACTCGACTGTCCCTTGGAACAGGAGGCTCCTGGCCCAACACCACCAGCAGCCTGCAGGACCCCTGTTTGACATCAAATGCCTGCAGCGGTGTGTGTGTCAGCTCCATCTCCCACACTGTGAGATCCGCTCCACGGGCGGGTGGCACTTCCTGTCAGTTGCTCACGTGCACGACGAGGGAGTTGAGTTCATCAGCCCTCAGAGAATAACAGAAACTCACGTTGTTATAAACATCACAGGGTTTTCTGCTTTCGGGAACGTCAAGGAGGAAGACTCGCCGCCCGTCCCGGTCCGAGCGCTGGTTCTGCTGTTCTACAGGCCCCCGGCTGATCCCGAGCTCACGTCCCTCCTCAATGTGTTGCTGCTACTGAGGAACGTCGCGCTCCGGGACGTGGTGCGCATCCGGAAGAAGTTAGTTGGAGATGAGAGCTACATAGAGACGTCCCCGCACTGTAAACTGCTGCCAAAGCAGGAGTACACTCTGTCCACTTGTCCCGAGGACGACTCGGTCCTAGTTCAACCCACAGAAGCAGAGTTTGACTGTGACAACTATGACAACTACTTCCCATCATTCCAGGTGAGCTTAGAGAAGACGATGACACACATGAGGCTGTTTTTGAGAGACACCAACAGCTGCCACAGTGTCTGGGAGAGACGAGTTTGTCTATCGTCCACTGGAGTGAGACGGTTCTGTGGGCCGAGCGCCCTGACGCTCCCTCCCAACGAGAGGCTGCTGGACGTGCGGAGCAGCTTCATCAATGGGATATCAGGACCTGTCCTCAAAAGCCTGCTGGACAGACTGCTTGAGAAAAAGGTGATGAATGATTCTGAGAGGGAGTCAGTGGACGTGATACCGAACCAAAGAGACAAAGCTCGTTCTGTGATTGACTCAGTGAGGAAGAAAGGGGAAGCTGCAAGTTCAGAGGTGATCGAGTTCCTCTGTGAGGCCGACCCCTTCCTCTGTGAACATCTTGGGTTGTTCTGAAGCTGAATGAACTGCTGATGCATGCAGAGTGCAAGATTTCCTGACCACAGTTTCCCAGTTGATTTATGCAAGAGTGTTTTATCGGTGATCAGATGATTAGATGCAAAATGACAACAAAGAGACAGAAAATTTATGAAAATAAATGCAAAATGACTATAAACGGATGCAAAATGACCACAAAGAGACAGAAAATGACTAAAAACAGATGCAAAATGACTATAAACGGATGCAAAATGACCACAAAGAGACAGAAAATGACCAAAATAGATGCAGAATGACTTCAAAGAGGCACAAAATGACTAAAAACCGACACAAAATGACTAAAATCAGACGCAAAAAGATTAAAAACAGATGCAAAAGGTACTGCAGTTTAAAAAAAGCTGTTTTTTATGTCGTCCATTCATGTACTTTTGACTTAATTGATGTTATACCTCCATCAGCCAGCAGGGGGAGTCATTCGCTTGTTAATAGTCAGAATGAGTGGTTACTGTTTATAATAAACACATAAATGCTGTAAAATGTGATTGAAAAATGCTATATTTGGGTTTATCAAACGTTGGATAAGTAACAGGAAACTGAAGTGAAAAAGCAAAGATATGATTGAGGCGATCTGGAGTTTCAGTGGCTTCCACAGCTTTGGAAATCAATTCTTTACGACTTTGGTGCGTTGTGTTCGTCCTCACGTGGAAACAAAATGGACGCTGCAAAGAAAATATGATACTTTATTACTCAAACAGTCTAAACACCACGTTGAATGCCTGAAATCACTCAAATATTGCTACTAGGACGGCAACTAACGGTTACAACCTAATAATATCTACTTAAAAATGAGGGAAAATGCAATACTTGAATTAATAAAGAGCTTCTTACCATCATCTGTCGTGTTATTGCGTTGTGTGACGTCCACAAAAATGTTCGCAGAGTGTCCGACTGTTTATTTCTAATGCAGGGTTTATTCTCCATTACAATAACTTACGTTTAGGACTTAAAGTGCAATATTTGTAATGTGAAAGTAAAATGTAATGGTAGCAGTTATCTGACCTAAAGGGGGGTTTGTTATGGATGTATTTAGGGAATTATAGTTTTGTATTAAAGTCCCTTTGCTACCTTTTTCAGCGGCATGTTGTATCTTTCCATGTCTACTGTCTGGGGAAGGTTTTCGTCGCCACTGTACACACGGTTGCTGGATTAATAATATACATAATAACTATAATAATAAAATGTCTCAACATGGTGAAAAATGTCTGAAAATTTTTTGTTTTGTCCAAAAATATTCAGTTTAATGTGAAATCAAACAGAGAAAAACTGAATAGATGAAATGAAAGCAGATGAAATGGGCTCCTTCGTTTGGGATTGACTTTGCTAATCCACTCGAATGGACTTTACTATGAGAGGAGCTGGTGCAGGGGCCAGTAGGTAAGTCTTTAAAACACTCTTTAATAAACTCTGGCTTCACTAACTACGTTGTTGCTGCTTTGTTTTGTGTGTAGGGACTCTTCTCATGCTGCTGCAGAGGTTTGCTGTTATTTTGAACAGTATTCGTGGTTAAAAAAGACGTTTTAATGAACAAGCTAATCACTGTTAGCCACGTCCGCCTGTTAGCGTCTCTCCTGGATTTCTCCGCTAATAGTAACACGAAAAAAAAACTGTCTTGATGGCTTATTTGTATTTGAATTTGCTGAAAAAGACCCTGGGATGATTTGACACCTGAATTACACCTTAAATACACACCACACACGTTCCTGTTACACTTCTATCCTTATTCAGACTCAGAAGCTGGAGTTTCTGATTTCCGAATACAAGTGAACGCAGCATAACCGTTGAGGTGCGTTACTAAAATGGCGGCTTCTTTACATTTAGCCCGGGAAAATCTCCACAGACAGGAATATTGGAAAACTCAGCAAAAAGGCAAGTAGAAGTGCTTTCATTAGTGTGGATATGATTTATTAACACAACTTTAAGTCACTGTTTGATAGATATTTACCTAAAAGGCAATTAAATAGATGGGAATCTTCCGGAGCACAACTTTAACGTACTCACCAACTGTAGGCTTCGACGGTTCATGACGTAGCGTCAGCCGTTGGTGACGGTTTGTACACTTTAAGCCGAAAAAATGTATAAATACGTCCGTTTAAACTTCCCAAACTACTCCTGATGTAAAAATAGATAATTAAGGTTGTTCCTTTGCCTTTTCAGTTGGTTTAAACCGTCGTAGTTTCACATAAATGAAGCTAAACACGGAATATAATTTGAATTTTCAGCGTCCGTTGGCGGCTCCTCTTCGTGCGCTCGAGGCAGAAACCGTTATTTGTTACCGCGAAATGAAATCAAGACTCTGGTTGATTTTAACGCCATTAACATCTACAAAGAATTATTAAAAAACATAAAATTATTACTTTTTTGTTTTAATATATTATTTAAATTGCGTTTGAGAACCTGGAAGCGTCAAATGCTATTTTTTAATTTTTTTAAATGACTTAAATTCCGGATTTATTTCCTTTCGTTCAATTATTTCACCAACTAATAAGCTCTGTTTTTTAAATGTCATTTAACTATTTTTATTTTATTTTTTTGGACCGGGAATATTGATATTTTTTGCTTGAAAATTACAAAAATGTATAAACTATTTAAAAAATAAACTGTTTGATTAACCACCTAATTAATGCAGCTCTATTATTTAATATTTTCCTTTTTTAAATGATTTTTATTTTGTTTCTATGTTTTTTTGAAAGTGTCAAATGTTACAGACTGTTAAATGATTATTTTACTTAATTGAATTGTTTAATTTTAATTTAATTCTATTTCATTTTTGTTGTTTTTTGAAAGTGTCAAATGTTTACAGACTGTTAAATTACTATTTAACTTAATGAATTTGTTTTTTATTTCATTTTATTTCATTTTGTTTTTTTTTGAAAGTGTCAAATGTTTACATGATTATTAAACTTAATTTAATCGTTTTTTATTTTATTTTGAAAGCGTTCACCATAAAAACCACTTCCTGTTTCCACTCGGCTAACTTCGTGTGGACTCGTGTTGACTCGTCTCCGGTGGAGCGTTCGGTCCCAGCAGCGCAGCATCCAGCAGCCTCCACACCGGACTGTGAGCCTCAGAGTCGGGGAGCAGACAGCAGCGGAGCCGCCGTCTCTCCGGTTCATGTTCCCGCCTGTGCCACTTTGTTTCCAGAGGAGCGGTTCAGAGGGGACACCTGGGACTCTGCTGCGGGACAACATCAACTACAACCCCGTATAACAAGTGGAGTTTATCCGTGGGAGAGCACCGAGGAGTGCGGAGGATGAACCCCCAGTGTGCCCGCTGTGGGAAGATCGTCTACCCGACGGAGAAAGTCAGCTGCCTGGACAAGGTGAGACCAAAAACACCCCTACATCCAGAAGACTCTTTATTTATTATTATGTATTTATTTATTTAACATTCTGACTGATTTTATATATTTTAGATACTTAAATAAACCATTAAGTTTTGAGATTTTGACTGATTTTATTATTTAGATACTTAAATAGACCAATAAGTTTATCATTTCTTATTAAATTAAATAAATATGTAATAATATTATAGTATATGTAACTAATAGGAAGTGTTGCTATTTATTTATTTTAAATTCTAACTGATTTATATATTTTAGATATTAAAATATACCAATAAAGTTTATAATTTCTTATTAAATTAAATACATATGTAATACATTTATTTAAATTCTGAATTAATTTAGATTTTGTTACTAAAATGTATCAATACATTTATATTTTTTTATTAAATTAAATAAATATGTTATAAATATATATAGATATATGAATATGAATAAATATAAATTATAATATATATTTGATAGGTATTGTTATTATTCATTTACTTATTTCAAATTCTGAATTCATTTAGAGTTTAGATACTAAAATGTATCAATACGTTTATAATTTTTGATTAAATAAAATAAATATGTCATAAATTATAATATATATATTTAATAGGAATTGTTGTTATTAATTTATTTAACGTTCTGAATGATTTTATTTATTTATATATGTGTTTATACTTTTTAGATTTAATTAAATAAAATATGCAAGAAATTCTAACTTTTATTTAATAGAAATATATTTATTTTGTAAGTTAAGTAAGAATAAAGAAATAAAATAATAATAAATCTACTCCAGAAGAAGTTATTAACTAACTAACAATGAATCATGGAGAATAAACGGGATTAAATAAGTCTTTTTTTAATCAGGTAACGATGCTTTCTAGTTGTGTAACATTAACATTTATCATGTTATGATGACTTAATTATATTTATAATTAGATTAAAGGTGAATCTTTGAATTTGTGACCTCATATTTATGATATATTACAAATCTATGTTCTGTAGAAAGTAAAACAGCATTAAAATCGCACAGATGACCGTAGCAGCTACCAAAGCAGTGTGTTGATGTTTGTGTTTCCATGGTAACACCTCCTCTGTAGTAGTCTTGTTGCATAATGATGATAAATGATTAATTTATGTTGAGCGCTCTCGTGCATTCACTGTCTGTCCTATGAGGCATCAGATGACACAACAGCACGTAGGCTGTGCACGCCATGTTAGCGCCCAACGCTCAAAACAGAGCTGGCGTGCACAAACAAATACCCACTTTCATCCGATGTCTGTAGATACATTTACGGTCTGTCCTGTGCTGTCAGGGCGCCCTCCCACTGTTCCTCCGTCCCGTGCCCCGTGCTTTAGGGTCCTTGTCCCCCCCTCCAGGCCCGTTTGTCCTCACACTACCTGGGCCTCGGAGAATGCTTCTTGCTGCCTATACGTCATCACGCCGTAACACGTCACACGCATTGATGACGTCATGGCGATGCGTGGCTTTGTTTCCAGATCTTTCCGTAGACCTCTGAGTTTTTGTGCGTCTTGTCGACTGTTTTTTAATCTTTTCATCGACCAAATCTGCAGTAAACACTCCACCTCCGCATCACACCAACGTGAACCTTTCACCGCCATTGTTTTAAATGTCCGCGCATGGTCCCTCCTTCTTTTTTCTACGTCCCAACAGGCGCACAGGAAATGACCTCAGAACCTACAGAAAAGACACAAAATAACTACTAAAATATGCAAAATGACTAAAAATATTTGTAATAATTATCAAAAAAGACACAAAATAACTTGAAAATAAATATAAAACAACAGAAAAACAATACAAAAAAGATATAAAAAGATGCAAAATGGCTAAAAATAAATGTGAAACCATAAAAAAAGCATTGACGTCATGAATTGGACACCACTCTTTATGGTTTTTGTATTTGGACACGTCGCTCACAGGTTTAATACACAGTAGAAGGCATAACTCAAACATAATGTAGTGTTTGAATAATCCTAACGCCTGACAGACGGAGGACGATCTGAAGTGGCTAATGACCGAACGTCACCTTTTGCTCCGCGTTGGGTCACAATTTCAGCCTCCTGCTCTTTTTATATTTAGTTCAGGGAAAGATTTGAAAACACACAACTGTCAAACTGTGGAGGGCAGACGGTCCCGCCCATGCTGTTTGATTGACAGGAGGTGTGTGTGTGTGTGTGTGTGTGTGTGTGTGTGTGTGTGTGTGTGTGTGTGTGTGTGTGTGTGTGTGTGTGTGTGTGTGTGTGTGTGTGTGTGTGTGTGTGTGTGTGTGTGTGTGTGTGTGTGTGTGTGTGTGTGTGTGTGTGTGTGTGTGTGTGTGTGTGTGTGTGTGTGTGTGTGTGTGTGTGTGTGTGTGTGTTGTCTCCAGAACTGGCATAAAGGATGTTTCCACTGCGAGGTTTGTAAGATGACTCTGAACATGAAGAACTACAAAGGCTACGACAAGAAACCCTACTGCAACGCGTGAGTCCTCTTCTATCTCTCTATGTGTTAGTGCCCGACAGGTCGCCGGGTACCCCCCCCCCCCCCCCGCCATGCTAAGGAAATCTAAAGCTGCATTACTAGTTGTGATGAAACAGAAAATATCTTTTCATTTCTCTGATTCTCTGCTTTGTTCTACAAAAAACAGTGCTCCCTCTCTCTATTTACTCTCTAGCTCGTGTCTCTCTTTCTCTCTCTCTCTCTCTCTCTCTCTCTCTCTCTCTCTCGCTCTCTCTCTCGCTCTCTCTCTCTCTCGCTGAATCCAAATCTGCTGCTGACAGTTTGTAACTGACTTGACCAGCTGACTCTGCTATGATCTGATTGGCTGTTGAAACAAGGTGACGTGTCATTTCCACAGACTGTATAAAAAAACGGAGGTAGCGTCTCTGTCAGGTCCGTTCTCTCACCTTGATCCAGTCGTCCTCACCTACGGGAGTCTCCATCTTGTCAGACTTTGTCTCCGCCTCATTTCCTCTGACCAAAAAAGGGCATGTATGTGACGTTGGGGGGAGGGGCGTACGTCCATCTGGCTGACGTTTACCTCCGAGGAGAAATGAGGGCCAGAGGCTAGCTGTCACTCAAGAGGCCACGCCCCTAATTATACAAACACTTTAACCTCCAATAAAATACAAACATAAACGCTTCTTTGTTGACGAGAACCCTTCACATATGTGGTTATTGAATACATTTGTTAAAGATAATGAATGTGACATGGCGTCCATCTTGTTGGGCAAAACGCACCTTCAGGGTTTGTTTTCATATTTTTAGTCATGTCTTCCCTCTACTCTCTGAACCAAACATGACGGGGGATGAGAAACCCTCGTCACCGCCTGTAGCTCGCTACGACTGGTCGATGGGCGTATCTTTAGGGCGGGGCATGAGGCGGACGAGCCAATAGCGTGATGATGTCTCTGCAGAGAACAGCAGCGGACAGAATGAGTCCTACAGACGAGTCTACGCTCTCTCTGCTTCGTCACCACTTTCTGATACTTCACCGTCTGGTATCGTCAGGTCGCCCAGCCCAGTGTGAGAGTCCCGTACAGTCGACAGGAAACATCCAACGTCAAACATTTAAAAAACTAAGAGTTTAAACTGTTAACTGAGTTTGTTTCTGCAACCAGCTCCAGCTCAGGCACTCTGTCGCTCAGTCGCTGTGTCGCTCAGGCACTCTGTCGCTGTGTCGCTCAGTCGCTCGGTCGCTCAGTCGCTCTGTGGCTCTGTCGCTCGGTCGCTCAGTCGCTCTGTGGCTCTGTCGCTCAGTCGCTCTGTGGCTCTGTGGCTCAGTCGCTCTGTGGCTCTGTGGCTCAGTCGCTCTGTGGCTCTGTCGCTCAGTCGCTCTGTGGCTCTGTGGCTCTGTCGCTCTGTGGCTCAGTCGCTCTGTGGCTCTGTCGCTCAGTCGCTCTGTGGCTCTGTCGCTCTGTGGCTCAGTCGCTCTGTGGCTCTGTCGCTCAGTCGCTCTGTGGCTCTGTCGCTCTGTGGCTCAGTCGCTCTGTGGCTCTGTCGCTCAGTCGCTCTGTGGCTCTGTCGCTCAGTCGCTCTGTGGCTCTGTCGCTCTGTGGCTCAGTCGCTCTGTGGCTCTGTCGCTCAGTCGCTCTGTGGCACTGTGGCTCTGTCGCTCTGTGGCTCAGTCGTTCTGTGGCTCTGTGGCTCAGTCGCTCTGTGGCTCTGTGGCTCAGTCGCTCTGTGGCTCTGTCGCTCTGTCGCTCTGTGGCTCAGTCGCTGTGTCGCTCCGTCGCTGTGTTGCTCCTTCGCTGTGTTGCTCCTTCGCTGTGTTGCTCAGTCGCTCCGTTGCTGTGTCGCTCAGTCACTCAGTCGCTCTGTCACTCAGTCGCTGTGTCGCTCTGTCACTCAGCCGCTGTGTCGCTCTGTCACTCAGCCGCTGTGTCGCTCTGTCGTTCTGTCACTCAGTCGTTCTGTCACTCTGTCACTCAGTCACTCAGTCGCTCTGTTGCTCAGTCGCTGTGTCGCTCTGTCACTCAGCCGCTCTGTCGCTGTGTCGCTCTGTCACTCAGCCGCTGTGTCGCTCTGTCACTCAGTCGTTCTGTCACTCAGTCGTTCTGTCACTCAGTCGCTCTGTTGCTCAGTCGCTCTGTCGCTCTGTCACTCAGTCGCTGTGTCGCTCTGTCGCTCAGTCGCTCCGTCGCTCCGTCTCTTTTCTTTGTCTCCTTCTCCTGAGATGAAGCCTGAATAACAACGATCTGACAGAAACAATCACAGTGAAACTTGTGCTTTAAGTGAGAACAGTTGCTAACAGGAACCAGCTTTAAAAGTGACCTATTTTACTTAGAAACAAGTGTACGGTGGATCTAACTCACGCCCCCTCCTCCCCCAGGCCAGAGCAGTCAAACACTACATATACAGTCTGAATAAAAGATGTTGCACGTACGCTGTTTGATGCTCTCATTATCTCTATAAAGTCCTTTTGTGTGTTTTGGCTCTTCATACTGAGCTGAGAGTGTTTTCACTTGGTATTTCAGAGCTCTGTCGGTGTAAACACCATCCTCTGGCTGCATCTGTGGGGCGACCCCTGAGGTTTTTATAGCAGCGCTGGTTTTGGTCCGTGGTCGACTTTGGCGGTTTTGGTTGGGAGCCCGGCCCTGAATCTGTGCGTCTCTGCACACGGCCGACGCGCTCTGCTTGTTGTTGTTGTTGTTGTTGTCGTTGTTGTTGTTGTTGTTGTTGTCTGTGCAGCGCGGCCTTCACAGACAACAGCAGGACCTTTTTAAACTCTGCAGGAAAAAACAATAAATGTGCTTGTTTTGTTCAGTTCAGTTCAAACGACTGTTGCCTGTTCGTCTCTATGTGTCCTGTCATAATCTGGCATGCTGTCCAGGGTGGACCCCGCCTCACGCCCGATGTCAGCTGGGATCGGCTCCAGCCTCCCCGAGACCCCGACAGGGACAAGAGGCAGAAGATGAATGGATGCATTTTTAGAGTTAATTCCAGTCTCTCCATGATGTGGATTTGGTCTCTTTCCCCTCTTCAGTGTCGCTGCGTTGGGTTTTAGCCATTTCCTTTTGATAGCTTTCTTTCCTCCAATTAATAATAATAATATCTTCATTAGATATTTGTCTGCATTTGATGAGAAAGAACTGTTCTTCATAGGAGAGCGTGTGTTTTCTGAATGTGTGTCTGTAAAGTTACAGGTGTGTGTGAACTGAAAACCTCAGTGTAACGTGCATCGCTCCAGTAATTAAAGAGTGTGTGAGCGGCTCCGTCCCCCTTCTGAGGCCCGTTGTTTTTACTGGTGTGTGTGTGCATGTGTGTGTGCATGTGTGTGTTTAGTAAAAAAAGCCCGGCGGCTTTGTTTTTCTTGGCTATTTGTGTCGTGCGTCTGATCTGAGTCCATTGTCGAGCTGCGGTCGACGCTGTAATTCCAACAGTTGTGTCTTTCTGTTCTTCTGTCTCTGCTCCAGTTGGTTTCTTGAGTTTGTTGCGTTGGAAACATTCAAAGCGGATCTACGCAGTTGGTCAAATCTGTACTTCCTGGTCCTTTTGAAGCTGCTGCTAGTTCGGTGTTTTCACATTCCTCCCCTGAAGGATGGTGATATAAAGTGAAGTTTACCTGCAGAGCTTCATAAACTTTAAAACCTTGGGTTGGGATATTTTCACGCCCTGTAAACTCCTAAGTGTGTGTCTGCGTCTGTCATTCAGTAACTCACCTCTGAGTGTTTCGGTCCGGGGGGAACGGTGGATGTTGTGAGCGCGGTCGCGTGCTTCTTAAGATCCACTCTGCAGCTCTGGAAGAAGGGGGACGCTGACTCAAAGTGTGGAGGAGGATTACAGAAGCACATGAGACCCAACACACGAACTCAGTGACTTTACACAGAGGTCATACTGGAGCGAGGATGGAAATGGACACACCCACAGATAAATATATTCAGAGGTCATGAGGGTTCCTGTGAACCAGGAACCCTCATGACCTCTGAGCTTTTAGTAACAAGGCGCCGCTCGACCACGTCTCTCCTGGAGACCTCTACGACTGTTTCATCAAACTTTTTTTTGTGTTTAACTGGTCAAAAAGTTTCTTTTCCATAAATAAAACTCACACAACACTGCTTCAGTATTTCCCATTTAAACAGCTCAACAGAAGGCTCAAATATATTTCTGACATCACTCCCAGCTGGGGCCCTTCTGTGTGGAGTTAGCATGTTGTCCCCGTGTCTGCGTGGGTTTTCTCCGGGTTCTCCGGTTTCCTCCCACAGTCCAAAGACGTGCAGGTGTTGGGTTCATTGATGACTCTAAATCACCCGTAGGTGTGAATGGTTGTCTGTCTCTGTTCGTCTCTATATGTCCTGTGATAGACTGGCGTCCTGTCCAGGGTGGACCCCGCCTCACGCCTGATGTCAGCCCCCCCACAGGGACAAGGGGCTGAAGATGAATGAATGAATGCATGATGTTTCCTAAGTCATTGAGTAATTTGTGTTCGATAATCGTGAACTCAGTGTTGACCGTAATGATCCTGAGTATGATTCTTTCCTATGACCCAGCCACTCTATTGCAGCCCTCCTTTGGTGGCAAAACTTATGAATAAAAACAAACGATACGATAGAAAAGCATCTTTATTTACGTACGGAGACTTATATTTATGTACCAGTGAATGCAGACATCAGTGACTTTGCAGAAAAATGTTTCCTTTTTGCCACAAGGATCCAACAGAACAGAAATATTTAGTGAAATGAAGTGGCCCTTTATGTTAATTAGCAATAACGAAAGCTGCTTATGTAACGCTGCACACCAGCTGCTCTCATGAACATGAAGACGACTGGTCCGTCTCTTTCTCTCCAGCTGTGCGTAACCTGACGCGTTAACATGATTCTGCATGTTGTGTGAATGTTAATAGCAGCTCAGGTTGCTGTTGATGAAGACTGTGTGGTTATGTAACGCTGCTGCCCACATAACCCAGATTACTGGGCTTCACAGAGAGCAGCAGCAGCAGCAGAGAGACATATTTCTGTCTTTTATTGTTTCACTGAGACGGTAGAAAAGCATCCTGCAGCAGATCATCTCCACTGACTTTACAGAAGGAGCAGGTGGAAGATGAGTGTGACAGTCAGTCAGAGAGGGAAGACCTCTGTAGGATGCTTTGAGATTTGCGTTGGAGGTAAAGATGTGGACACAAGGCAGAGAACCTGTTCTGAATGAACGCTGAAGCTTCACATATACCGTGAGATTTTTATATGGGAAAAATCTCATTATACTGAGCTTCAAAACCATTGATAGGAAGCTGCATAAACAGAAGCAGCAGCCAACCTGGTTTTCAGTTTGGACGCCGTTCATTTTAACGGAAACCGCTCCAGACAGATCTCTTCTCCACAGAGCTGGGTCTGTTCCACGTTCCTGCCTGTTACAGGGAAGGCCTTTGTCCCCTCTCTGTGCACAAGATTGCTGGATAAATGCTGTATATAGATATTATCATTATTGTTATTGTTATTATAGATATTGCAACTTGCTGCTGCTCATGAGGGACTTGTTGGGTCTCTGTAAATCATGAATAAGCCATAAAGTGTGGCCTTGACCTGCTGTATATGTGAATCCGCTCATGATCTTCAGCACTAACACACGTCAAATAATCCATGGAGACAGTTTTTTTTTTTTGGAGTAACAGCTTTTAACGGAGAAATCCAGGAGAGACGCTAACAGCCGGACGTGGCTAACAGTGATTAGCTCGGGGCAGCACGGTGAAGGCATTCAAAGGTCTTTTTTAACCACTTATGCTGCTGAAAATAACAGCAAACCTCTGCAGCAGCATGAGAAGAGTCACTACACACAAAACAAAGCAGCAACAGCGTAGTTAGTGAAGCCAGAGTTTATTAAAGAGTCTTTTAAAGACTTACCCACTGGCCCCTGCACCAGCTCCTCTCATAGTAAAGTCCATTACAGTGGAAGGAGCCCATTGGTGCTTTGTATAATAGCAGCTACGATACAGAGAGAAACCACTGATGGTGTTTTTATGGCTACAGTTTTTTATAATTTATAAACTAATGTTAGTTTTTATGAGTAACAGTGATAATAGCAGCAGGAAGCGCAATGCAGGACCACGGCAACAGGCACCACCACCATCAGCAGAGACCTGCACACAGAACCACGGCAGCAGGCACCACCACCATCAGCAGAGACCTACACACAGGACCATGGCAGCAGGCACCACCACCATCAGCAGAGACCTGCACACAGGACCACGGCAGCAGGCACCACCACGGTCATCAGAGACCTGCACACAGGACCACGGCAGCAGGCACCACCACCATCAGCAGAGACCTGCACACAGGACCACGGCCGCAGGCACCACCACCATCAGCAGAGACCTGCACACAGGACCACGGCAGTAGGCACCACCACCATCAGCAGGGACCGGCAGCAGGCACCACCACCATCAGCAGAGACCTGCACACACAGGACCACGGCAGCAGGCACCACCACCATCAGCAGAGACCTGCACACAGGACCACAGCAGCAGGCACCACCACCATCAGCAGAGATCTGCACACAGGACCACGGCAACAGGCACCACCACGGTCAGCAGAGAGCTGCACACAGGACCACGGTAGCAGGCACCACCACCATCAGCAGAGACCTGAGAGACGACAAAGAACTCCAGGGAAGAAGTTGAATTAGTAACATGCATTGATGAGACATGAATGATACAAACAGAGAGGAGAGGAGCTCAGAGGATCAGGAACAGGATGATCCCCCGGCAGACTAGGCCTATAGCAGCAGAAATAAGAAAGCAGAACAGAAACAGCCCGGATCAGATCAGAACCTGAAACCAATCTATGTCCGACAGCTTTAGTCGCTCACTAAAAACCCAGGCGTTTGCAGACAACTCGGGGCTTAACCAGCTGCGACACCAACAAAAACAAACCCAGAAAGAAGAGAGCAGCTGAAAGGAGCCTGTGAGAAACAAAGACGAGGAGAGAAACTTATGTAACCCTCCCTCTAATCTTCCATGGTTTGGGGAATCTGCTGAAAGAGGACGAGGAGCAGATAGAGAGAGAGAGAGAGAGACGGGCGAACACACAGTTTGACAAGTCAATTAATGGACGTGTGAAGCGTTTGAGAGGCAGAGAAGAGAGAGAGAGAGGACGGAGGGATGAGTGTTACGCATGAATGAGTGAAGAGAAAGCGGGGGACAGTGTGTGACGTGTGACAACGCTCCTGTTGTTGTTTTCTCATCATGTCGTCCGAGTCAAAGGCCTGAAAAGACTCAAGTTTTAAAGTTTCCATTTCCTTCCTTTACCTCTCCTACTTTTGTTTTAACTTCCCCTCTCCTCACCCGTTTGCTTTGTCCTCCCCTCTCTTGTTCTCCCCTCTTGTGTCCTCTCCTTAATAAAGACGTAAAACACTTTCCCGAACACTGCTGAGTGAGACTCTCCTCTCCTCTGAAGCAGAGACAAAGGTCGGGTCCGCTCGGCTCTAACATCTCCTTCAGGTCAGTCTGCAGAGACATGTCTTCACGTCCTGTGACGGTGACCTCTGCACCTGCGCTGGTTCAGCTCCTGACAATAATAATAATTCATGAATGCTCTTCCTGTTATGAGGGAAACGTGTCTCTATTTGCTTGCGTTTGAGAAGAAAGAGCAGGAAGTCTGGCACATGTCGTCGCCGTGTTATCGATAATCCATTTATTATTAATCCACTCATGATCCAGCGTTAGGCTTTCGGTGTAACTGAGTCTAACTGAGTTGTGTTGGAAGTAAAAAGAGAGCGGTTTCCTCTTTCAACTCCAGATCTAAACCCAATTAAGATCAGATCAGACGCACATCATAACAAAAGGATGCTGATAACAGGAACTTTACGCGGCGCCCGGCAGCTCAACTGGACGAGCGTGTGCCCCTAAATTTAACCTTTACTGATAAAATATGATCAGAAATCCTCCAGAATCCCACGTTAAGACCAAGCCCCCACCACACTCACTTCCTATTTGATCCAATCAGGAAGCTACGTCAGCGTCAGTTCTCTGAGTGTCCACTAGGGGCAGGTTTCATAACAGAGCAGTTTCTCATTGAGCCCCATGTTAAACAGGCCGTTTACACAGCATCATTAAACCTGTTTAAGGACAAAAGAACATTCTAGTCTGTGTGTTTAGCTCAGATCTCCATGACAACACTGAGGGGGAGGGGCTAGTTTTTATTTTATTGGAGGTTAAAGTTTATGAATAATTAGGGGCGTGGCCTCTTAAGTGACAGCTGGCCTTCACTTCTCCTCGGAGGCTAGTTGTCAGGATTAGCATCATTAGCATGCTAACTCCGTCATCTCGACTTGGACTTTGGTCATTCGTGTGGTGGGGTTTCCATAGTGACAAGATGGTTTGCTCCTCGATCAACTGTACAAACAGATGGTTTAGGAACACATCGTGTTAGCGTTAGCTTTGTTATTGTATTTAAATAGCTTCACTTGCACCATGATTGCTATTGATGGCATAAACACTAGATGCTAATCTGGAGCAGCGGGAGGATTCGGGCAGTGAGGGTCTGTGTTTTACAGTCTTCGAGCGTGGGACTGTGTTGAATATCAGTTTAAATACTCTAGTAGCGTGTTCTGTTAGCCTAGTTCCCGGGCGGTGAAGCTAATGTGGCTAATTTAGTAAACGTCAGCCAGAGGGACGCATCTCCCTCCCCCCCAACGTCACATACATGCCTTTTTTAGGTCAGAGGAAATGAGGCGAAGTCAAAGTCTGACAAGATGGAGACTCATGTAGGCGAGGACGACTGGATCAAGCTGAGACAACGGACCTTGACGTCACGACAACATTTTTTTGTGGTTAAGACACCAAGACCTTGAAGAACAGACCATGCTGTGATTTGGGATCATTTGTGGTCGATTGTATGTTTTGCCCCTTGTGTTGTTGTTGTAGTTGTTGTTGTGAATCTCCCGGTGAAGTCCATCCTTCCTCTGAACGCCCTCAGTCTCTAGTTTGTGGTCGTAAAGTTTCATGAGGCTGTGATTCTCCTCGAGGTCACAACGCCTCATTTAAGACGATGAAATGTTTCTATGGGGACGGACGCCATCACACGTGAAGACAACTGGGCTCATTGGAGCTAAATGGTCTGGATTATCATAAAGTGAACATGTCAGTAAAGGGGATACTCACAGGGACCCGGACGACCCATTTTCATTCACTTATAAGGGCGTCAGAGGACATAGGACCCCTTTAAAATGGCCAGGACAGGTTTTGCCTCTCCAAAATGTTGCCTAACGTTGGTCGTCTCACTCCTCGTCACCTCAGTTTCAGTCAGATGCTTCTGTTCTGAACTCTTCTAATCTCAGCCACCCATCAGCCCGGCAGTCAGCTATTAAATCCTCTGGGTGATGGTATCTCTTACTTAAATGAGCCCCAGCTTGAATTAACTCCCCCTCATTTGTCACAGCCTTTTATCAGGGAGCGTGCACCAACGTAAAAGCACCCAAGTGTTGGTGGTGAAAGGAAAGTGATTAAACACGAGCCGGCTCTAAAGTTCGTCACACACAGAGAAACTTTCCAGGAAACGGTAGAATATCTCTGTAGAGAGTATTACGCTGCATTTATTGGATCCTTCCTTCATTGTGGCAGCTTGATGAATAAAAGATGGCAGAAAGATAAAACACTCAGGTTGCAGGCGCTCTCGGCTTTCATGTGCTGAAGTTTTAATTTCAGTGATACAGTTGGCGAGGCGTTTGCAACCCACATATTCTACACACACACGTACACTGTGTTAGTCCATGCCTGGGGGGGTTGGGGGGGGGCAGTGTGTCTGATGTCAAACTAGGCCAGTGGTTGCAGAGCTCAGACTCACATTGAGGTGGACGGCAGTGATCAGCATCTGTGTCTGTCTCCTCCTCAGCATCTGTGTCTTATACACCTGATTATAGCAAAGACCTCAGCCCATAGGACTGCTGGCTCAACTGGTTTCAGTGCTAAGTTTATTAAATATGAAGCAATCTAGTGCTAAAACTGTTAGCTGATTAATTGTTTAGACGTCTGGCTACGATACGAATCATGATACAGAGGCTACGATATGATGAGTATCCCGATACAGAGGCTACAGTTTGATACGTATCACGACACAGAGGTTACGATTTGATACGTATCATGATAGACGCTACGATTTGATACATATCACGATACAGAGGCTACGATACTTATCATGATACAGAGGCTAGAGTATGATACGTATCACGATACAAAGACCACAATATTTCTCACGATACAGAGGCTACGATATGAAAGGTATCACGATACAGAGGCTACGATATGATACGTATCACGATACAGAGGCTACGATATGATGCGTATCACGAAAAAGAGGCTACGTTATGATACGTATCACGATATTTTCTCAAGTTAGAGAGCCTACGATATGATACATATCGCAATACAGAGGCTACGATATGATACGTATCACGATAAAGAGGCTACGATTTGATACGTATCACGATACAAAGACCACAATATTTCTCAAGATACAGAGGCTACAATATGATACATATCATGATACAGAGGCTGCGGTACGATACGTATCATGATACAGAGGCTATTGTCACTCTCGACAAGTTTGTCGTTTGGGGTTTGTTGTCTGTGGAACAATAAGCAAGTATGAAGCCTTTCAGGGACCGTCTACACGACACGGGAACGTTTTCAGAACCTTTCTCTGTTGCATTTTCAAAACTATGCTGCGAGTTTATCGCCTACAGCCGAACACGGAGTAAACAGAATAAACAGGCAAGAAATACCTGTGTTAAGAAATGTGGATTTGAGTTCAGCAGTCTTGAGTTTTATTAATATTTTAAATAGAAAAATGTACAGAATAGAATAATTATAGAATAGAAAAAATGTTGTGCAGGGGGATGTGCAAACGTTTACAGTTTAAAGCGTGAGGGATGTGTGCAAGTGGGGAGAAAAGATAACAGTCTCATGCGTCTCTTTATTAATTCATACACACTTGTCTTTAATCCTGTAATGCACATTTAATGCTGTTGGTAGCCTGATGATCTTTATTAGAATTAAAAATAAAGTTCTGAGGGTTTTTGTTCCTAATTGTGTTCGCGATGATCAAAGCGTCTGCAGAGTTGAACAGGTCAAATCATTTGAATAGAAACGTCTTCTCTGCTCTACAGCTCCATGAATATTTGATACAACTTTAAAGAGTCAGATGAGGACATTAAATCATTTATTCTACCACAGAAGCAGCGTGTTTATGCAGCTCTTCATGTGGTTTAAGCACAAATACAAAGTACTCGAGCTAGTCGCTGAAGCCCGACAACGTGTCTGGAACGCTGAAGTCCGGCCAGTGGACGTTGGGTGCAGGGGGTTCGTGGGGACATCTACCACAAAACTTCTGAGGGACTTGGGAGTTAAGGGCCAGGGCCAACGCACAGCCGTCAAAGCCGCATCAGAGGCAGCAGAAAGAAGCAGCCAGTGGCTCTGGCTGAAGCGAAACGACCCCAGTTGGGCCCCCAAATAGTGTGATAGGAGGTATGCGGTCAGCCTAGGCCTGACTCAGTGAGCTGGACGCCCCTGCCATGCATAGTCCCCTGAGATGTCCGCCACTTGACAACAAGGTGACTCTCACGGCTAATTGGGCTTGGGACGCAAGCTCAGGGCTGATCACCCTGCGGCTGGCCGCCTCTGGGGAGGGTGTATAGTGTAAATGGCCGAAACACCCCACGATCCAGAGGAACATGATGATGATGCGTCCCGTAAATTCCATTCTCCTTCAAGTCGTCCACCATTCACCGATAAGTCCACCAGCTAATTGTATGTGCTTGCACAAGGATAACAACATCTCATCCTGTGTATTCTGGAATCAGAAACTCTGTTTTTTTGTTATTCCTTGGCTGCAAAAGGTAGATCTGCAGAGATTAACTGGTGAATCGATTCATTGCAAACTAATTTATGATGAAAAAAAGTCAAAACTGTGTGATTTCAGCTTTAAGATGTGAATATTTTCTGATTTCTTTCCTCCTCTATGACAGTAACCTGAATAGATTTGACCATGGTTCCACATTTTTCACCATTTTATAAACCAAACAACTTCTCCATTAATCGAGAATATAATCAACAATGAAAATAATTGTTAGTTGCAGCCCTAGACGACGGAGCGACGTGCAGAAAACACATGCGACAATAACAGCAACAACAGAAACAGCATGTTCCCTTGATTCAGTGTGTGTGTGTGTGTGTGTGTGTGTGTGTGTGTGTGTGTGTGTGTGTGTGTGTGTGTGTGTGTGTGTGTGTGTGTGTGTGTGTGTGTGTGTGTGTGTGTGTGTGTGTGTGTGTGTGTGTGTGTGTGTGTGTGTGTGTGTGTGTGTGTGTGTGTGTGTGTGTGTGTGTGTGTGTCTGCTCAACGAGGTTCACAGGAGCCAAGTCTGTCCTGAGCCCACACTGAGACTTTCATCAACACCTAAGCAGGAAGGTGGAGAGCAGCCAGACTGACCAGCAACACACACACACACACACACACACACAAACACACACACACACACACGAGAAACACACACAATCAGCTGTCACGCCTCGTCTTCCTCCTCTTCATCTGTCTCGCTCACTGATTCACCAAAGGAGCATCCATGTTGTCGTGTGTCAGTTCCTAAAGAAACTTGCCGTCCACGTGCTGCGTGTTGTTGTTGTTGTTGACGACAGTGAGGACGGACGGATGGATGATTGACCGTGGCGTCACTGGCTCATCTCCCGTCATGCAGCCTGGTTTAGCTACAGTGACAGCCACGCCTCCGAGGGCCGCGGCCAAAATTCATAATCAGGATCATTTTGGTCACCGTTGAGATCACGGTTTCTGTTATTTTGTCTGGTCACAGAACAGATGCATCCTGGGTAAGAATGGGTTGGTTTGGATTTGGTGTTCTGAATAGAGTGATGGCACCGTGTCATGATAGTGCAGTTTCTAGGTTAAACACACAGACGAGCCAACGAGCGCCACAGGAGGGCTGACCATTAGCTAATCAGCGCCGTGGGCGGGGCTAACATCACTGGCCAATCACAACCAAGTTATTTAAACATGCTTGCGTCCTTGGCTCTGCTGTGCTCCAGATCACTACGTTGCCTGTTCCGATCACCCTTTGCCTATTCCGATCACTCCGTTGCTTAATCCGATCACTCTGTTGCCTACTCCGATCACTCCGTTGCTTAATCCGATCACTCTGTTGCCTACTCCGATCACCCCGTTGCCTACTCCGATCACCCCGTTGCTTAATCCGATCACTCTGTTGCCTACTCCGATCACCCCGTTGCCTACTCCGATCACCCCGTTGCTTAATCCGATCACTCTGTTGCCTACTCCGATCACTCCGTTGCTTAATCCGATCACTCTGTTGCCTACTGCGATCACTCCGTTGTCTACTCCGATCACCCCGTTGCCTACTCCGATCACCCTGTTGACTACTCCGATCACCCCGTTGCCTTCTCCGATCACTCCGTCGCCTACTCCGATCACTCCGTCGCCTACTCCGATCACTCTGTCGCCTACTCCGATCACCCCGTCGCCTACTTCGATCACTCTGTCGCCTACTCCGATCACTCTGTTGCCTACTGCGATCACCCCGTTGCCTACTGCGATCACCCCATTGCCTACTCAGATCACGCCGTTGCCTAAGGAGCTCGCACTTCACGACTGGCGCAGCAGCTCCAGCTGGGCCAAGGCCGTTTAAGCAGCCTAGCTGTGCTGCTATTGACAGGACACTTGTCAAGTCCCTGGAAAAGACCCAGAGAAAAAACTGTCTTCATGGCTTATTTGATGGGTTTTCATGCCCAAAAACACCATGGCCGCCATTTTGTTTACACTTTAAAGTAAGCATAGCGCTAAACCGGACGTTAGCCGGCTCAGACTGGTCGTTAGAGAGAACTTATTGTCCGGTGGGACGACTACATTTCTCTTCCACTTGCCTTACAAAAACAAAATCCAGACGAGCCTTAATGTGGCGACAGAACAAACTGCCGTTGTTTGGGTTTAAATCTGCACGGATGACGTCGGCCTCTTCTCACCGACCGCCTCCGTCTGAACGTCTGATCGCTCAGTTGGACCCGTCTGCGTCAGCGAGGAGGCTGCCGCCGCTCGGCAAATGTCACGGCAACATTATAGACAATGGTAAATCTAAATCCGTATCCACAACACACCCACACACACACACACACACACACACACACACACTCTGATGTATTGTGAATCTGGTGTCTTAACCAAGCAGTAAGAGAAAGGCAGGATGTGTCTGAGAGTATTACTGGAAAGACTTTAAAGGACAGTGTGTGTGTGTGTGTGTGTGTGTGTCTGTGTGTGTGTGTGTGTGTGTGTGCGTGCGTGCGTGCGCGTGTGTGTGTGTGTGAGTTTGTTCTTGTTTTTTTTGGCGGAAGTTATATTTAGCTCATGTCGGGAGTTACCAAACAGCTTATTGTTTGTTAAGCTGTGTGTAATTAGTTTTTATCCTAGAATTATGTGTGTGTGTGTGTGTGTGTGTATGTGCTTTAGACACACACACACACACACACAAACACAAACACAAAGTGAATCCCGTGTTACACCCATCCTTTAATTATTTCCACTTCCTGTCTGCTTTGATTTGCTGGCGTTCATTATCACGGCTGCAGCTCATTTACTTTTTGTACTAAAGTACGTTTACTTTGTTTAATTCTGACGTTTTTTACTTCAGTATTTAACCTTTTATTTTCATACTTATTCAATTTGATCATTTATCGTCTTTCAATAGAATCAATATTGTGGAAAAAATCACACATTACCCAGAAAATGTTGCCTGAAACACCCGAGAATATCATTTGAAAGCAGCCGTTTTAAACTTGACATTAAACACAGTTCAGCGACGTCAACATCAGTGTCTCATTAAGCAGATATCTGATATATTGAGATAAAGTCTTTTACGGAAGAAGGAAGATTTATATTGTTGTTCTTGCAAGTTCTGTCCTGTGTTTTACATCCTTTAAGTGTAAATCCAGCACAAAATCATCCCAGGGTCTTTTTCTGCACTTACAATCATCCAATACTCCATGGAGACAGGAGAGATGCTAACAGCCGGACGTGGCTAACAGTGATTAGCTCGGGGCAGCACGGTGAAGGCATTCAAAGGTCTTTTTTAACCACTAATGCTGCTGAAAATAACAGCAAACCTCTGCAGCAGCATGAGAAGAGTCCCTACACACACAACAAAGCACCAATGGGCTCCTTCCACTGTAATGGACTTTACTATGAGAGGAGCTGGTGCAGGGGCCAGTAGGTAAGTCTTTAAAACACTCTTTAATAAACTCTGGCTTCACTAACTACGCTGTTGCTGCTTTGTTGTGTGTGTAGGGACTCTTCTCATGCTGCTGCAGAGGTTTGCTGTTATTTTCAGCAGCATTAGTGGTTAAAAAAGACCTTTGAATGCCTTCACCGTGCTGCCCCGAGCTAATCACTGTTAGCCACGTCCGCCTGTTAGCATCTCTCCTGGATTTCTACCTTAATAGTTGTTACACGACAAAAACTGTCTCCATGATTATTGGACGATTGAAAGTGCAGAAAAAGACTGGAATCACACATTAATAGTCTTTAATTACAGATATATTTGTGGTTATGGAGATAAGAAATGTCCTGTATCGGGATAAACGACCATGACTCGACTTTAAAAAGTTAAAGCACGGAGCGGACGAGCCGGTTCGTCTCCTGCAGACGTCAGCTGGCTGTTAAAGACTCCACACAGACTGAGTGACTGTGCCAGCCAGCCAGGCTGACTGTGTGTGTGTGTGTGTGTGCGTGTCTGTGCGTCTGTGTGTGTGTGTGTGTGTTAAACATCCCACAGAGCCGCTCTTTGTCTCAAACTATTGGGTTTCACCAAACGAACAAAGCATCCGTGGTTGCCAGTGGCGACGGGAACAGGTGAAGTGAAACTTGGGGACAAAATTAGTTTTCGTGTGTGTTTATGTAACACTGACAGCAGTGACACACACACACACACACACACACACACACTCAGTGGCCTGTGGTCGTGTTTTCCTCTCTGCAGGACGAAGAGAAGAGAAGAAGCTTGTTTTCATGCTTGTTTTCTTTTGCTTTGTTCTGATTCAGAGGCTGAAATTATACAATTGTTGCGTTTTCTTCCTTTTGTTCGTTTGGGATTCGAACTTGTGAACAAATGTCAGAAAACTTACCAGAAGAAGAAGAAGACAGATTTCCCTTCTTCTTTTCCCCCAAAGAAATTCTCCCAACGTCACCGTTACATAATCGCAGACGCTACGATTGATCTGGTGTCCTGAGTCCTGCGTGGAGTGTGTGTGTGTGTGCGTTTGTTTCGTGTGTGCGTGTGTGTGTGTGTGTGTGTGTGTGTGTGTGTGTGTGCGCGCGCGTTTTGTGTGTAAGGAAGGAAGAAACCTCCTTAAATCTGCAGCGTCGAGCGTTCTGGATGAAATAATATCACTTTAGTTTAATTTCATTCATTCATTCATTCATCTTCAGCCTCTTGTCCCTGTCGGGGTCGTTGGGGGGGGGCTGGAGCCGATCCCAGCTGACATCGGGCGTGAGGCGGGGTCCACCCTGGACAGGACGCCAGTCTATCACAGGACACATAGAGACGAACAGAGACAGACAACCATTCACACCTACGGGTGATTTGGGGCGCACTCACACTGTCCTCCCGCACCGCGACCCGTGCTTTAGGGTCCTTGTCCCCCCCCTCCAGGCCCGTTTGTACTCACACTACCTGGGCCTCGGAGAATGCTTCTTGCTGCCTATACGTCATCACGCCGTAACACGTCACACGCATTGATGATGTCATGGTGATGCGTGGCTTTGTTTCCAGATCTTTCCGTAGACCTCGGAGTTTTTGTGCGTCTTGTCGACTGTTTTTGAATCTTTTCATCGACCAAATCTGCAGTAAACACTCCACCTCCGCATCACACCAACGTGAACCTTTCACCGCCATTGTTTGAAATGTCCGCGCATGGTCCGTCCTTCTATTTTCTATGTCCCAACAGGCGGACATAACGCTACCGCCGTAGGGCTTGTACACGTGCGCATGCTCGTACTCGTACATGTGCAAACGGCTCCACTAAAGCCCACCTCTTTCAAGCGGGCCGTGGGCGGCACGGGTGCACTCACACTGCTTAAAGGTACTAGGCTTTAGCTGAAAAACCGGTTTTGGCCCGGGACAGAACGACAGTGTGAGTGCGCCCTTAGAGTCATCAATGAACCGAACACCTGCACGTCTTTGGCGACCCTCCGGTTCCCAGCAGAGTCACCTATGGACTGAGCCGCTGCCGCCCCAGAAGCTTGATAGAAGCTTGATTTGAGGAGGATGTGACGACGCTGACGGAGCGCCGCCCTGAATAAAATGACACATTTCTCTGGTATGAACGTTTGTTGGGAACTTAATAAATAACAGAAGTGTCTGATGTTGTACTTTTATCATCTCCAGAGGCAGAAACGTCCTTTAAGAGCCACAGAGCAGTTTCTCTTCACTGCTTTGAAACATATAAATATATAATTATATAAAGACTGGAGGTGGAGGACGGGAGAGTTTCCACCGTCCACCCACCCACTCCTCTACTCATCCCTCTCTTCCTGCACTCAAAAGCTTTGAATCCAAACCCACTGACGCTGTTTTTAGAAAACCAACTCATAAAAACACGTTAAGAGTTTAAAAGGTCCGGTGAGATAAAGAGAAACGTGTCAGGGTGGTTTCTCTTCATCCTCAGAGCTCAGCGGGTCCTTGTTCGGCATTATTCATCCGTTCAAAGGTGTGGAACAGGAAGTCTTATTTTGAAAGGGTGTCGATGAAAGTCTCTCTCCCCTGTTTCAGACATTACCCCAAGACGTCCTTCACCATCGTGGCCGACACGCCGGAGAACCTGAGGCTGAGACAGCAGAGCGAGCTACAGAGCCAGGTAACACACACACGCACACACACACACACAGACATACACAAGCACGCACACACACACACACACACACAGCTGACCGTGCCGAGGTCACAGGACTAGAATGTCCGTGTCCCATTTTTACTCAATACAATAAAACAATATATAACATTTCATGGATGTAAGCCAAGGCAATTAACTAGGTTATATCTATATACATAGATCTAGATCTATAGATATAGATCTATGTATCATACATAGGTGTAGATTTCAGCGAGGATGCAGGGGACATGTCCCCCTCAACATTTAGAAGAGGTAGAAATACAAAAATAAGCGTTAAAGGAGCTGAAAACACGTTTGGTAGATGTTGGATCGTGTCTGTTGTGGTTCAGAAGCCGTCACTGATGATTTCTGGCTGTAAAACAGTGAAAAATGTTGTTATTCTGCATCAGAGTCGCTCTGGAACACTTAGACGGCGTTTAGGCCTCAATGTCGCCGTTGTTAACTCCGCCCATCTGTATAAACCACGCCCTTAGCTCATAACCCCACCCATCTACATCAACCCCGCCCTTAGCTCGTAACCCCGCCCATCTACATTAACCCCGCCCTTAGCTCATAACCCCACCCATCTGTATTAACCCCGCCCTTAGATCGTAACCCCGCCCATCTGCATTAACCCCGCCCTTAGCTCATAACCCCGCCCATCTGCATTAACCCCGCCCTTAGCTCATAACCCCGCCCATCTGCATTAACCCCGCCCTTAGCTCGTAACCCCGCCCGTCTGCATTAACCCCGCCCTTAGCTCGTAACCCCGCCCGTCTGCATTAACCCCGCCCTTAGATCGTAACCCCGCCCATCTGCATTAACCCCACCCTTAGCTCGGAACCCCGCCCATCTGTATTAACCCCACCCTTAGCCCGTAACCCCGCCCATCTGCATTAACCCCGCCCTTAGCTCATAACCCCGCCCATCTGCATTAACCCCGCCCTTAGCTCATAACCCCGCCCGTCTGCATTAACCCCGCCCTTAGCTCATAACCCCGCCCGTCTGCATTAACCCCGCCCTTAGATCGTAACCCCGCCCATCTGCATTAACCCCACCCTTAGCTTGTACCCCCGCCCATCTGTATTAACCCCACCCTTAGCCCGTAACCCCGCCCATCTGTATTAACCCCGCCATTAGCCCGTAACTCCGCCCATCTGCATTAACCCTGGCCCTCTTCTTCTTCTTCCTCTTCTTCTCCTCCTCCTCCTCTTCTTCTTCTCCTCCTCCTTCTCCTTCTTCTCCTTCTTCTTCTCCACCTCCTCCTCTTCTTCTTCTTCTCCTCTTCCTCCTCCTCTTCTTCTTCTTCTCCTCCTCTTCTTCTTCCTCTTCTTCTTGTTCGTCCTTCTTCCTCCTCTTCTTCTTCTTCCTCCTCTTCCTCCCCCTCTTCTTCTTCTCCTTCTCCTCCTCTTCTTCCTCTTCTTCTTCTTCCTCAGCTCTTCCACTCCGCGTGTCTCACGTCCCCGGAGGTGAAGTTGAAATCACTTCATGTTTTAATGCTGAAGCTTTCAGCTCGTGCTCAGGAAGCTGATTATAACAGACAAAGACGCCGTGCAGAGCGAGCGTTCACGCTGACCTAGTTGGGTTTTTGGTTCAGATCGTCCGCTGCTGTGAAGAGTGAGTGAACATCTGTCACACATTTACATCTCTGTGTCCCCGCTCCGACGCTCAGTTCCCGTCATTTTTGCTGCAAACAGAATTAATTTAGGGCGCCCTCCCACTGTGCCTCCGTGCCGTGCCCCAGCACGTGTCACGGCTAAAGTCTGGTTCCTTTGACCAGTGTGAGTGCAACCGTACCACGTCTAGGAGCGGCACGCTTGCCGTCCACGGCCCGTTTGGGAGAGGTGGGCTTTAGTAAAGCACGTTTGCACATGTACGAGCACGAGCGTGCGCACGTGTACGAGCACGAGGCCTACGGCGGTTCTGAGGTCATTTCCTGTGCGCCTGTTGGGACGTAGAAAAAAGAAGGAGGGACCATGCGCGGACATTTCAAACAATGGCGGTGAAAGGTTCACGTTGGTGTGATGCGGAGGTGGAGTGTTTACTGCAGATTTGGTCGATGAAAAGATTCAAAAACAGTCGACAAGACGCACAAAAACTCTGAGGTCTACGGAAAGATCTGGAAACAAAGCCACGCATCGCCATGACGTCATCAATGCGTGTGACGTGTTACGGCGTGATGACGTATAGGCAGCAAGAAGCATTCTCCGAGGCCCAGGTAGTGTGAGTACAAACGGGCCTGGAGGGGGGGACAAGGACCCTAAAGCACGGGGCACGGGACGGAGGAACAGTGCTAACACTAACGATTAACGCTAACGGCTAACGCTAACGGTTAACGCTAACTGTCAGTCAAACTCCTCTAATCCTTGTTTTGATGCTGTGGTTTTCTGGAGGGGACGGGTTCAAACAGGCTCAAACAGACTCCGGTCTCCTGGAGCTACTGGGCCGGGTCTGACCAACCTGGCAACCCCACTGCTGGACTTCTTTTTTGTTGTTGCAACGACAATCTGGAGACTCTAGATGGAGCTGTTCTGCTCATTCTACACATTCAACCTTTAAGTTTAGGCACTAAAACCCCTTGAACAGAGAAGTTCACGTGAGATATTTATCATTTCATGTCATGGAAAACAGCGTGAGGATCTTCATCCTGACTTCATTTCAGGTTTCTAAACCCAAAAACACGAGATGACGCAACAGGAAGCGCCAAAATGCAAACTCATCCCTTCAGCGACGGTGTGCGATTTAGCTCGTTAGCTCGTTAGCTGACGACTGATGTGATGTGTGTTTAATCTTCTTTGTCGTGAGAACAGGAGCAGAACACGAGAACACACACACACCCAAAGAGTCTGAGTCATGGATCTGCAGCTCGCAGCCTTATGTAACTCTGAGCCGAGGACTAATGGGCTGTTACTGACGACTGAGAGACACCAGCAGCACCACTTTATGGATAAATGAGCCGCAGTGTTTCCTCTGAAGGTCAGAGTGAAGTGCAGGCCGGAGCGGAGTGAGAAATGACCTCCTGCCGCTCTGCTGTTGATGCCCATGTTGTCCGTGACTCAGGCGCTCTGTCTGCTGCTCCTCTGCCATCATTTGTTGTTTCGGACAAACATGGCTGCTGCTGTTATTCTGTATCAATACTCCAGAAAAGGTGTTTGTCTGTCCCTCCACTTCCTGTCTGTGGCTTTCAGCTCCAAGCTCATTGGTGAAGATAGACAGGAGAAACCAGAGCGTTGGTTGGGTCTATTTTAAGATGTGGATTAATCCTTAATTTGGTGCTCAGGCTGTGGTTTGTGTCTGAGACCCTGTTTTTCATTTGCATTTTTAAAATCCATTATTCACGCTATGAAACCAGGAGATAAGAGCGAGTTACACCTGTGTGCACAGCAGTTAGTGTATAAGTAATATTGAATATTTAATATTATTTTACAGTTCCTGTGTGAGGCCGTGTTCTGGTGTGTAATTATTTCTGCTGTGTGGGCGCGTCGAAGTGGTAACATCGACCTTCACATCCTCCTCTGTGTCGCCGCTGGGGCGTGAACTTTGTTGCCGTCTGTGATTCTTTAAGTGAGTTTTTCCAGGTCGTTAGTTCATGAACCAGGTCGAGCTGCAGCCTCTGACCTGGTTCTGCACAGAGAAGCTCCTTCATTCAGACGAACCAAAACACGTTACTCGTGTTTGTGAGTTTAACTTTATAACATTTTAGTAAATATATAATATAACACATCAATATTTAAACATTTCTGTCACTCACACTGTTTCAGAGTACACACAGGCCGGACTGGGATAATGATTAAAGCCACAAAAAGATGCAAAATGACTAAAAATAGATGCAAAACCACCACAAAAAGATGCAAAATGACTAAAAATAGATGCAAAACCAGCACAAAAAGATGCAAAATGACTAAAAATAGATGCAAAACCACCACAAAAAGATGCAAAATGACTAAAAATAGATGCAAAACCACCACAAAAAGATGCAAAATGACTAAAAACAGATGCAAAACCACCACAAAAAGATGCAAAATGACTAAAAATAGATGCAAAACCACCACAAAAAGATGCAAAATGACTAAAAATAGATGCAAAACCACCACAAAAAGATGCAAAATGACTAAAAATAGATGCAAAACCACCACAAAAAGATGCAAAATGACTAAAAATAGATGCAAAACCAGCACAAAAAGATGCAAAATGACTAAAAACAGATGCAAAACCAGCACAAAAAGGTTTGACACTAAGTGTAATCGCCGGTCTGAGTCCCGGGCCTGGTCTGATGTTGAGGGTGAAACGTCCTGAGTGACTCCTCAGGTGTGTGTTCTCTCTCTGCAGGTGAAGTATAAGAAGGACTTTGAGGAGAGTAAAGGTCGAGGGTTCAGCATCGTGTCCGACACTCCAGAGATGCAGAGACTCAGACGGACCCAGGAGCAGATCAGTATTGTATGTACACACACACACACACACACACACACACACACACACACACATGTTTGAATGATGGTGAGGTGGTGCACTTTGGTCAGTGAGCACAAACACACACACACACACACACAAACACACACACACACACGCACGCACACACACACACACACACACACACATGTTTGAATGAAAGTGAGGTGGTGCACTTTGGTCCGTGAGCACAAACACACACACACACACACACACACAGGTTTGAATGATGGTGAGGTGGTGCACTTTGGTCAGTGAGCACAAACACACACACACACGCACACACACACGTCCTGGAGCTCATCAGCTGTGTGAAGAGGAGCGTCTGCTGGAGCCAGCGAGTGTAAGTGACCTCACTCATTTACGTATTTGTTTATTTACAGTTATTAAATGATTTATAAATGCACCATAATCTGCAGAGGTTAAAGTGTTTAATGTTTTACAGACACGATGAACATTAAGCAACGTTTAAATAATTAAGCAATAATTCAAACAAATAATAATAATGAAAGAGGAAGTCGTTTTTAACGAAACAGGTTCATTTAATTATGGTTTTATGGTGTTTCAAACAAACAAGAGTGTGTTTTTAATCTTTGGTTGTTTCTGTGTGAGTGTGTGTGTGTGTGTGTGAGAGTGCGTGTGTGTGTGTGTGTCAGTGTGTGTGTGTGTCCTGATGACCCAGTGACCCTCAGCAGCTGATGCCAAGGTAGTGTGTGTTCTTCTTCCTCAAACATCTCATAAATCATCAGCTCTTTTACCATCTTATATGTTACCCCCTCCTCTGGGCCCGTTACTGTTCGGCCCTGTCGTCGTAGAGCATTGGTGTCAAAGTCAAGGCCCGCGGGCCATATCCGGCCCGCAAATGAATGATCTTGGCCCCTGGGATGATATTTGATTAGTATTAGAACCGGCCCGCACGCCACTGCCGCCTGCTGGTGTTTTCCACGCAGCAAAACTACATTACCCACAATGCAATGGCAGCCCGCGAACTCACTGCGCTGCAAGTGGGTCCATTATTCATCAGCATTCAGAACATTGAACCAGTCCGGCCCTCGGCTTGTAGCAAATTTGTTTTTTTGGCCCTCTGATGTATTTGACTTTGATCCCTGTCGTAGAGGAAGTAGGAAATCTTCGTCAGCGTTTTTTTGTCGTGTTTGCAGGAAAATAATTTTTACGAAAAACCAGTTATCAAAAAAAGTTGTAGAATATTTTTCTGTCCATCGACTGAAACGACGAAGCCTTTAAACTATGTAACATCAAACCTCATCAGCTGTCCTCTAACTTCTGTCTCCTCATCTGCTCTTCTTTCATTAATGCACACACACACACACACACACACACACACACACACTCTCCTATTAAACGCAGTGACATTCAGCAGCAGCCCACACATCTTTATTTTATCACTCAGCTCTTTTTCAAGGCCGCCACGGCGCCGAGAGAAGTGGGAGGAAGAGGAGGAGGAGGAGGAGGGTGTGAGGGCGGACGGAGAGAGAGGGAGAGATTCATGTTTGATGAATTCAGATTCACATCCAATTTATTATCTCATATCCGCCGTCGTAGAGAGAGAGAGAGAGAGAGAGAGAGAGACGGTCTGATGTCAGATGTGTTCTGATCCATCTGTGCTGAAGTGATTCACTCAGTCAGTCCTGGTTCACATCAGGACGAGATCACGGGGTGAACTTTGTGTTTCTGATCTGAGGGAGAAACTCTGTCTCCAGTCTAACCTCCGATCTTTCTCCGTCCCCAGAGCGGCTCGTTTACGGTGATTGTAGGTAAACTGTAGGTGAGACGGCGAGGACCGCAGCCACCGGTTCGGGACTCAGCTGATGTTCACGAGACCCGTGACGTGTTCAAAGAGCCCATTAATTAGTGGTGTAGTGGTTAGCACTGTCGCCTCACAGCGAGAGGGTTCCTGGTTTGAATCCCAGCTGGGGCCCTTCTGTGTGGAGTTTGCGTGTTGTCCCCGTGTCTGCGTGGGTTTTCTCCGGGTTCTCCGGTTTCCTCCCACAGTCCAAAGACGTGCAGGTGTTCGGTTCATTGATGACTCTAAATCACCCGTAGGTGTGAATGGTTGTCTGTGGCTGTTATATGCATCCTGTCCAGGGTGGACCCCTCACGCCCGATGTCAGCCCCACGCGACCCCGACCCTGGGATAAGCGTTTGAAGATGAATGAATGAATGGTGGTATTTACTGTAAGTGCAGGTTTCTCCTAGCCTCCTGAGCCTGTCCTGATTTCGTCAACATCAAAAAAACAAAACAAATCCTAAACATGGAGTGCGTTTAGGGTCGCTAACTAACGGCCTAAACGTCGTTAGTCTTCTAACGTGAATTCGTAGTCGTTAATTTGAATGAGGCAGTTTCATTCAAGGGTAGCAAGTTTGGAGTGGATGGAAAAGTTATTCCCAGAACATCAGACGGAGCAGAACCAACCTCTGTCCAAGTTCATTTCTTTAAACAACAAAAGAAGAGAATTGATGTTGGGGGATATTTCATCTGTTCACGTGCTATTCCACCAAACCCAGTCACTGAACAGGTCGTAGTAACTGATGCACCTTTACCATGTCTCCGTGTTTGTGTATGAGATGCACATCATATTGTTTTGGACCGTGTGTGTTTGTGGATGAAGCATTTAGCTGCTTTATGCAGACGATGCAGCGTTCTCGAGGTAAAACAAGAGTTCTGTTGTCGCGGGGTTGAGCTGTGATTTGTGCAGCAGCAGATGGTCATCAGCGCCGCTCCGCTCCGTCTTTATCAGGTCGACGTCCTGTTTACCTCGGCTGCCATCTGACGCTCCGATCACACTGCCAAGGCTACCTGCTGCCTCTGAGGCTCCTATCTGCACACCATCACTCGTTACACCCATTAATGCTCAGAGATCATTCTTCCCTCCTTTTCTCGACACTAAGTGACCACAAAGAAACAAATGCCTAAAAATAGACACAAAATCACCAGAAAGAGATGCAAAATAGATGCAAAACAACTACAAAGAGACTGAAAAAGACCAAAAAGAAACATAAAGTAACAACAAGCAACCAAAAATTACTACAGAACACAAAAAGACCACATGGAAATGTAAAATGTCAACAAATAGATGCAAACTGAGCAAAAAACAGCCAAAAATTGACCACAGAGACATAAAATACATACAGGACAACTACAAATGGACCGAAAATGACCAATAAGAAATGTAAAATGTCTACAAACAACCAAAAAATCACCACAAAGACATAAAATAGATGCAAAACAACTACAAATGGAGCCAAAGTGACCAAAAATAAATGTAAAAACGTCTGCAAACAATTAAAAAACAACTACAGAGACACAAAACGACCACATAGAAATGTAAAACGTCTACAAACAACCAAAGATTTACCACAAAGACATTAAATATATACAGAACAATTACAAAGGGACATAAAAACATATAGAATAACTACAAATGGAGCCAAAGTGACCAAAAATAAAAGTAAAACGTCTGCAAACAACCAAAAAACGACCATAAAGACATCGAATATATACAGAACAACTACAAATGGAGCCAAAATGACCAAAAGGGAAACGTAAAACATCTAAAAACAACCAAAAAACAACTACAGAGACACAAAACAACCAAAAAGAAATGTAAAACGTCTACAAACAACCAAAAAACGACCACAGAGACCCAAAGTGACTGAGTCTGAGTCATGTGATCTAATTCCTGTTAAACAGTTTTTTTATATTACGTTTATTAAAAGTTACATGAGATCAGAGTTCAGGTGTTGCAGCAGGAGAGAAATTAGTAAATATGCATAAAAAAGTATCAATAAGAAGAAGAATAGGAGTAAAAATAGAAACTACACGGGAGCATTCCTTCCAGCTTACGATATTTGCTGACCTCACCTTCAACCCCTCAACGTTCACACACGCCGTACCCAACACTGGCACCGCGGTCGCCATGAAGGGCACGGCGGCGATAAGGTCCTGAGTAGAGGGCTAAATGTGGAAGGTAAAAGTGATAAGACGTCCCCAACGCACCGTCAGCCAGGAGAGAGGAGACAGTCTGGACTACACCGCGCCGTTCAGCTCAGACGGAGGGAAAGACACGGAGCTGAAAGGTCGGTAGAAAAGACATTCAGCCGAAGAACGAGCGACCACGATAAGAGAGCGTGAGACGACACTGAGAAAACAGCGAGAGGAAGGTTTATTAAGAGACCGCCGATCGGACACGGTGAGTGCAGCGCGGTGAGAGCAGAGTGCCGATGTCGGACGGTTCAGGAGAGGTTGTTAAAAGCTGAACTGTGTGAAGACGCGGTGATTGATTACGCAGAGTTTAACGCGGTGACTTTGACGCTGAAAGAGTGACCTTGACGACGATCAGTGAGTTCCTGCCCGCCGTTTTAGAAGCGAGTTGTGTTTTCGATTCTAATTTGATCAGTAACAGTTTGGTTTTAAAGTTATTTGCTGTAAAAACAGGATGAAGCGTCATGATTGACATCTGTGACGGACGTGACTCTTCCGTCCCTGATCACGACAGACAGACAACATGGCGGCGCCCGTCTCCTGGATATTTTGGCTTCACCTTCGTACAGAGGGAGGAAGTGGAGCTGCGTCGATTTCTGATTGGTCAATATGCAAAATGACTAGAAATAGATGCAAAACCAGCACAAAAAGATGCAAAATGACTAAAAATAGATGCAAAACCAGCACAAAAAGATGCAAAATGACTAAAAATAGATGCAAAACCACCACAAAAAGATGCAAAATGACTAAAAATAGATGCAAAACCAGCACAAAAAGGTGCAAAATGACTAAAAATAGATGCAAAACCAGCACAAAAAGATGCAAAATGACTAAAAATAGATGCAAAACCACCACAAAAAGATGCAAAATGACTAAAAATAGATGCAAAACCAGCACAAAAAGATGCAAAATGACTAAAAATAGATGCAAAACCACCACAAAAAGATGCAAAAGGACTAAAAATAGATGCAAAACCACCACAAAAAGATGCAAAATGACTAAAAAAAGATGCAAAATGACTTAAAATAGATGCAAAACCAGCACAAAAAGATGCAAAATGACAAAAAAAAGATGCAAAATGACTAAAAATAGATGCAAAACCAGCACAAAAAGATGCAAAATGACTAAAAATAGATGCAAAATGACTAAAAATAGATGCAAAACCAGCACAAAAAGATGCAAAATGACTAAAAATAGATGCAAAACCAGCACAAAAAGAAGCAAAATGACTATAAATAGATGCAAAACCAGCACAAAAAGATGCAAAATGACTAAAAACAGATGCAAAACCACCACAAAAAGATGCAAAATGACTAAAAATAGATGCAAAACCAGCACAAAAAGATGCAAAATGACTAAAAATAGATGCAAAACCACCACAAAAAGATGCAAAATGACTAAAAATAGATGCAAAACCACCACAAAAAGATGCAAAATGACTAAAAATAGATGCAAAACCAGCACAAAAAGATGCAAAATGACTAAAAATAGATGCAAAACCACCACAAAAAGATGCAAAATGACTAAAAAAAGATGCAAAATGACTTAAAATAGATGCAAAACCAGCACAAAAAGATGCAAAATGACTAAAAAAAGATGCAAAATGACTAAAAATAGATGCAAAACCAGCACAAAAAGATGCAAAATGACTAAAAATAGATGCAAAATGACTAAAAATAGATGCAAAACCAGCACAAAAAGATGCAAAATGACTAAAAATAGATGCAAAACCACCACAAAAAGATGCAAAATGACTAAAAATAGATGCAAAACCAGCACAAAAAGATGCAAAATGACTAAAAACAGATGCAAAACCACCACAAAAAGATGCAAAATGACTAAAAATAGATGCAAAACCACCACAAAAAGATGCAAAATGACTAAAAATAGATGCAAAACCACCACAAAAAGATGCAAAATGACTAAAAATAGATGCAAAACCACCACAAAAAGATGCAAAATGACTAAAAATAGATGCAAAACCAGCACAAAAAGATGCAAAATGACTAAAAATAGATGCAAAACCACCACAAAAAGATGCAAAATGACTAAAAAAAGATGCAAAATGACTTAAAATAGATGCAAAACCAGCACAAAAAGATGCAAAATGACTAAAAAAAGATGCAAAATGACTAAAAATAGATGCAAAACCAGCACAAAAAGATGCAAAATGACTAAAAATAGATGCAAAATGACTAAAAATAGATGCAAAACCAGCACAAAAAGATGCAAAATGACTAAAAATAGATGCAAAACCACCACAAAAAGATGCAAAATGACTAAAAATAGATGCAAAACCAGCACAGAAAGATGCAAAATGACTAAAAATAGAAAATAAAGCCGTGTGAGGAGCTCAGGGATGTTCGATCCGCTGCAGATAAAATCAAACTCACTTCTTCTTTTATCCTCTTTTCTTCAGTAACCTCTTCCGTCACTTCTCACCCTCTTTATCGTCACCTTTTTGTTTTTAAGTGTCACATAAATAGAAAACAAGATGAGTACAGTGACCGTTAAGTGTGTTTTGTCCTCAGAGGTGAGTGACATGGAGGAAGAGGAGGCCGCGGCAGAGACGACGGAGGTCACGACAGAGGAGCGAGAAACAGAAACGACCACGAGGAGGACGGACGCAGAGGAGGAGAAGGTCGAGACGCAAGAAGTAATGGAGAAGAAGAAGAAGAAGGAGGAAGAGGAGGAGAAGGAGGTCGAGACGCAAGAAGTAATGGAGAAGAAGAAGAAGAAGGAGGAAGAGGAGGAGAAGGAGGTCGAGACGCAAGAAGTAATGGAGAAGAAGAAGAAGGAGGAAGAGGAGGAGAAGGAGGTCGAGACGCAAGAAGTAATGGAGAAGAAGAAGAAGGAGGAAGAGGAGGAGAAGGAGGTCGAGACGCAAGAAGTAATGGAGAAGAAGAAGGAAGAGGAGGCCGCGGCAGAGACGACGGAGGTCACAACAGAGGAGCGAGAGACAGAAACGACCACTGACGAGACTGACGAAGTAATGGAGAAGGAGGAGGAAGAGGGGATGGAGGGTGGAGGAGGAGGAGAGGACGGAGAGGAAGAGCAGAGTCGAGCACAGAAGCTGTTGGGATCCTGGGAATCTGAGGTGAGAACTTTTTAAACATCCTCAAACTGAAAACGATCAGACGATAAAGTAAAGAAAGGAACTTTTCCTCAAAATCAGCGACTTCCTGCAGATGAGACTCAGAGTTTTCACACGTTAATTAACTTCTTATCTCTCAGCGTCTCCGTAGGCCTCGTGCTCGTACACGTGTGCACGCTCGTGCTCGTACACGTGCAACCGTGCTTTACTAAAGCCCACCTCTCTCAGACGGGCCGTGGACGGCAAGCGTGCCGCTCCTAGACGTGGTACGGTTGCACTCACACTGGTCAAACGCACTAGGCTTTAGCCATAAAACCTGTTTTGGCGCGGTGCAGAAGGACAGTGTGAGGGCGCCCTTATAGAACTTTAATGCAGAATACAAAGTTAAAATATTTCACATCAGATTTTAGAGTTCGTACGCTCGTTACTTTCGATTTAGACGACGTTATGCATCAGGACTTCTCACCGTCTGATGACGAGGAAAGACGATAAATGAGAATGTGTGTGTGCTCCCCAGTCGTTGCTCTTTCCTCCTCCTGTTAAATATCGTCCCCGTCGGGTCCGTGGGCGCTCGCCGTGTTCCCCGTCTGCAGCTCAGTGGCGCTGCGCGGCCGAACGTCTTTGAGGATTTGGTTTCTCTTTGATGGAGTCGGCTGAGAGGCAGATCCAGAGCAGCTCTGACTGCCAGTCTTTGTCTTGACCTCGGCGCGGGGCGTCGCCTGGCACTGCGGGCTTTCGTACGGGCTTACGGAGGATTAGTGGACGTACAAGAGGAAATGTGCCGTTATTAGCCTTTGATGGGGGGGTTTTGGGGGGTGAAGCTGCGCCTGTTTGAGCAGAGTTGAGGGATTAACGCTGCATGAGTTAGAAGAGTTTCCTCCGGTTGCTTTCTCTCTCTCAGACGGTGCATTCAGGTTCATTAATGTCCTTTAATGACCAACATTAGTCTGAATGAGAGAGACGTAGCAGTTTACAGAGTTACTTCTTCACTCTGAAGGTCTTAAAGGATGCACTTGTTCTTTTAATGTAAATATAAAGAAAGATAATGTTGAAATAACACAAAATAAAATGTATGAGAAATAACAAACGGGATCCTGAGCAACACACAAACAACTCAAATTCTACGGTTCATGTTCAGAAGGAGTGAGAAGAAGTCCCGCCCCCTCTTATTTAGTTTTATACATTTTCATAGAAGATGGAAATTCAGCGTGCGGCCGTCAGTGTCCTCGTTATTTAACTCCGTCACTTTAAACAGATCAAAGCTTAATGGGAACAGAAGCAGCGGTGGTGAAAAGAGTGAGGGATAGAAAACAGAGATGGAAAAGGTCAAAGTTTGACGATGATGTGTAAAAGTGACCCGGTGGAAGCAGGTCTATGATCATGACACAGGGCAGGGATCAAACCTCCGACCCCCCCAGCTACAGCAACAGGTTGTTTGTACGATTCATCCAGGCTTTAATAATTTAAGGACAGAACAAAGCAAACAAACGTGGCTACAAACACCAACAAATGAACTAAAAATCATCCAGGGAACAGAAACAACAGTGAGGCAACACTCAGAGACGACACTTCGGAGGGCGATAGTGACCATATGGTAAAACCCCGACAGTTTCCTCTCTGCAGCAGCGCCGACACCCCCCCACCCAGAATGCAAAGTGTATTCAAAAGTTCTGGTCACTTTAAGAGCGTGCTCACACTGTCCTTTTGGCCGCGGCCAAAACCGGTTTTTCAGCTAAAGCCTAGTACCTTTAAGTAGTGTGAGTGCACCCGCTCTGTGCTCAACTGCGGCCAGCGGACCGTCCACGGCCAGCTTGAAAGAGGTGGGCTTTAGCGGAGCCGTTTGCACATGTACGAGCACGAGCGTGCGCACGTGTACGAGCACGAGGCCTACGGCAGTAGCGTTATGTCCGCCTGTTCGGACATGTAAATAGAAGGACGGACCATGCGCGGACATTTAACAACAACAACAATGGCGGTGAAAGGTTCACGTTGGTGTGATGCGGAGGTGGAGTGTTTACTGCAGATTTGGTCGATGAAAAGATTCAAAAACAGTCGACAAGACGCACAAAAACTCCGAGGTCTACGGAAAGATCTGTAAACAAAGCCACACACCCGCGTTCAATGCGTGTGACGTGTTACGGCGTGATGGCGTATGGACAGCAAGAAGCATTGGCCGGCCCTGGCAGTGTGAGTACAAACGGGGCTGGGGCGCGGGGGGGAGAGGGAGGGGGGACAAGTACCCTAAAGTCCGGGTCTCAGTCCGGGAGGACAGTGTGAGTACGCTCTTTAGCTCAGGCTAGTGGCTGTTACCTCCCCGACGTAAACTCGCCACAGTCGGAGCAACGGTTACACAACCTTTGAAACGTGCAACATTTGAACAATGCGCTGCATCATTGGTGCGCTCCAAAAACACCAAAAACACCCTTAGATCCGATGACCCAAAGAACCAAACAGAAACTTCCTGCTCCAGCTCATAACCCTTCAGTATTTAGCTTCTCCTGATGTCAGTGTCGTTAACGGCCTCGGAAGTCTCACGTGCACTTGTGTGTTTCCAGGCGTCCGTTGATGCGAAGCCTCCACTTCCAGACCCGACCTTCAACAGGAGGTGCAGCCTGCTCCTCAGTGACGTAAGTCCACTCACACCTGTGGTTCAAAACACAAAACACGTCATCCTCTCCAGCTGAGAGAGAGAGGCTTTTGTTCACGCACGCTCCGCGGAGAGGAACCCGTCTTTCTGACTTGTGCAGCAGCAGCAGCAGCAGTTTGAAGCGCAGTGACACGGCGACCCCTGTTGCAGGACGTGGGAGGGTGAGGTATCGAGTGGAAGTTGGCAGCTCGGCAGCAGAATGAGTCATCAGCTCCAGTGGAAGCAAGTCAACCTACTTTATGAAACCCTCTGCTTCCTGCAGCTGCAGCTTATTAATCATCAGGATCACGTTTGAACATCTCAAGGCCTAAAACGCTGCTGTCGCTGTCAGGGAGGACGCACCGATCCAACCCCCCCGTCGTTTATCCCTGAAAGAATTCGGCTTTAAAGTCGAACTACATGATAAAAGAAAGTTCTGTGGCGCTCCTCCTCCTGTGGTAGCTCGTGTTCTGCCGTGACCGTAGGTGGGATGAAACTCTCTCTGCACTCGCCACAATGCCAAAGCCAGTTTTAGAGATGTTGCTGTTACCATGGAGACGCTCAAAGTTGTGCCGGTGGCAGCCTGACTGTAGAGAGAGGGAGAGTATATAAAGCACACGCAGAAGGAACGACGCTATAATAAACAGAATATTAACAAACACGCTGGGGAGAAGCCAGACGAGCAGCGAACAGCTCGTCCTCGTCTGTGGAGTAAATCCACTTCTCTCTCCCGGGTCTGTTGTTCCACCAGGCGTCCAATCAGACGCAGCCAAACACAAACTGAAATCAAGCCAGTCAGCGTCGGCGTTCTCTGTCCTGTAACGCAGCGGACTGTACGGAGAACACTGGAAAACATAATGTAACAAACGTTTCAGTTAATAGAAGATGAATTAATGCACTTTTACACAGTTCACACCTTTTTTTAGTTTATACTGAAGGAGCCAGTTGAGGTGGTTCAGGATCATCTGGTAAGGATGAACCCTGGGCGCCTCCCTAGGGAGGTGTTCCAGGCACGTCCAGCTGGGAGGAGGCCTCGGGGAAGACCCAGGACCAGGTGGAGAGATTAGATCTCCACACTGGCCTGGGAACGCCTCAGGATCCCCCAGTTAGAGCTGGTTAATGTGGCTGAAGATGAGATGAGATGTCTCCAGCAACACGGAGCTGCCCTCATGAGCTCATCCATCCATCCTCTGTTGTAGTTTGAGCAGTTTGAACCAATCAGCGTTGGTTTCTTTGGTGGATTGAAGTGAAACAGAAGAGACTGTTGAGTGTAAACATCATGGAGGCTTCCACGGATGAGATGAGCAGCTATGGAGCAAGCCGCTCACTAACTCTTTGTTCTCTGGATCCTTCTGTTGAATATGGACCGGGCTCCTGAAATTGGCCCTTGGCTCCTAGAGGACACTTTAACACACGTTTATGCTCCTAGAGGACACTTTAACACACGTTTATGCTCCTAGAGGACACTTTAGCACACGTTTATGCTCCTAGAGGACACTTTAACACACATTTATGCTCCTAGAGGACACTTAAACACACGTTTATGCTCCTAGAGGACACTTTAACACACGTTTATGCTCCTAGAGGACACTTTAACACACGTTTATGCTCCTAGAGGACACTTTAGCACACGTTTATGTTCCTAGAGGACACTTTAACACACGTTTATGCTCCTAGAGAACACTTTAGCACACGTTTATGCTCCTAGAGAACACTTTAACACAAGTTTATGCTCCTAGAGGGCACTTTAGCACACGTTTATGCTCCTAGAGAACACTTTAACACAAGTTTATGCTCCTAGAGGACACTTTAGCACACGTTTATGCTCCTAGAGAACACTTTAACACAAGTTTATGCTCCTAGAGGGCACTTTAGCACACGTTTATGCTCCTAGAGAACACTTTAACACAAGTTTATGCTCCTAGAGGGCACTTTAGCACACGTTTATGCTCCTAGAGAACACTTTAACACAAGTTTATGCTCCTAGAGGACACTTTAACACACGTTTATGCTCCTAGAGGACACTTTAACACACGTTTTGGCTCCTAGAGGACACTTTAACACACGTTTAGGCTCCTGGTTTCGAGGCAGATTTAAGTGAATCAGAAGAGACTGTTGAGTGTAAACAACATGGAGGCTTCCACGGATGAGATGAGCAGCTATGGAGCGAGCCGCTCACTAACTCTTTGTTCTCTGGATCCTTCTGTTGAATATGGACCGGGCTCCTGAAATTGGCCCTTGGCTCCTAGAGGACACTTTAACACACGTTTATGCTCCTAGAGGACACTTTAACACACGTTTATGCTCCTAGAGGACACTTTAACACACATTTATGCTCCTAGAGGACACTTAAACACACGTTTATGCTCCTAGAGGACACTTTAACACACGTTTATGCTCCTAGAGGACACTTTAACACACGTTTATGCTCCTAGAGGACACTTTAGCACACGTTTATGTTCCTAGAGGACACTTTAACACACGTTTATGCTCCTAGAGAACACTTTAGCACACGTTTATGCTCCTAGAGAACACTTTAACACAAGTTTATGCTCCTAGAGGGCACTTTAGCACACGTTTATGCTCCTAGAGAACACTTTAACACAAGTTTATGCTCCTAGAGGACACTTTAGCACACGTTTATGCTCCTAGAGAACACTTTAACACAAGTTTATGCTCCTAGAGGGCACTTTAGCACACGTTTATGCTCCTAGAGAACACTTTAACACAAGTTTATGCTCCTAGAGGGCACTTTAGCACACGTTTATGCTCCTAGAGAACACTTTAACACAAGTTTATGCTCCTAGAGGACACTTTAACACACGTTTATGCTCCTAGAGGACACTTTAACACACGTTTTGGCTCCTAGAGGACACTTTAACACACGTTTAGGCTCCTGGTTTTGAGGCAGATTTAAGTGAATCAGAAGAGACTGTTGAGTGTAAACAACATGGAGGCTTCCACGGATGAGATGAGCAGCTATGGAGCGAGCCGCTCACTAACTCTTTGTTCTCTGGATCCTTCTGTTGAATATGGACCGGGCTCCTGAAATTGGGCCTTTGGCTCCTAGAGGACACTTTAGCACATGTTCTGTCTCCTGGTTTAGAGGCAGATTTAAGTGAAACAGAAGAGACTGTTGAGTGTAAACAACATGGAGGCTTCCACGGATGAGATGAGCAGCTATGGAGCGAGCCGCTCACTAACTCTTTGTTCTCTGGATCCTTCTGTTGAATCTGGACCGGGCTCCTGAAATTGGGCCTTTGATCCGTAAATTCACGTTAAACACAAAGGGGAAATCTCCTTTACCCACATGTTGTTTCCTTTCTGAGCTTTGCCTCCACGCTGTTAGCACATCACACGCTTCAGTCATCTGATTGGTTGGTTTGGCCCGTATGTTGGTGACAGACAGATGGTTTATCCAATCAGAGACCAGCATTTTAACCAATGCCAATACACTGAACACCTAACGCGACATCCTTCCTGGGGGATGAGCACAGGTGCAGCAGGAGTTCAGCGTTCATGTGAAATAATGTCGCACAACAAACACACACACACACACACACACACACACACACACACACTTACACACTCTCCTGTGTCCTCGTCCCTGCAGGTGAAGTACAAGGAGGACTTTGAGAAGATGAGGGGTCAGAGTCTGTTTGTTCCTGGAGCTGAACTCATCCACGCCAAGAACATCAGCGCCGTGATATCTGAGGTCTGCTCACACACACACACACACACACACACACACACACACACACACACACACACACACACACACACACACACACACACACACACACACACACACGGTACATTAACCTTCAAACAGGCTTTTTAAGCAGCGAGGAGCCCAAACATCCACACTTTCTCACTCATGTGGATCCAACATCCTGATGATTTCTGCTGAAATGTGTTTCAGTCAAAGTACAAAGAGGAGGGGAGGAAGGAGGCGTCCATGTCTCTGTACTCCGTCCTGCCCGAGACCCCTGAGACGCAACACGCCAGAGAGGCTTCAGAGCTGCAGAGTGAGGTAGTGACACAACCGCTGCAGAAGACCGGCCGCGTTCTCCGCATTCAGCGCTTTTTAC
Organism: Echiichthys vipera; assembly: GCF_963691815.1. NCBI lineage: Eukaryota > Metazoa > Chordata > Actinopteri > Perciformes > Trachinidae > Echiichthys > Echiichthys vipera. Next base: position 25,338,861 of record NC_139846.1, on the reverse strand, counting down.
AGCATCACAGGGAAAAAACACGGAGCCAGACGGGTTTTAGATGCTTCTAGATGTTTTTATTGGTTTAAATGAGGCGATAACAATCATTTAACACAACTTTGTGTTTGTTTGTTTGTTTGTTTGTTTGTGTTTGTTTTTGTTTGTGTTTCAGATTAAATACAAAGGAAACGTGAAGACGCAGATTTCATCGTCTCTTTATTCTCTGCTGCCAGAAACGACAGAGACCCAGTTTGTGAAAGAGCTGACGGAGATGCAGAGCGAGGTCAGACAAGATGGAGGAGTGATGGATGGATAGATGGATGAATGGTTGGATGGTGATGATGGATGGATGGATGATGGACGGAGGATGGATGGATGATAGTTGGATGGATGATTAAGGATGATGGAGGGATGGATGATAGTTGGATGGATGATTAAGGATGATGGAGGGATGGATGATGATGATGATGGATGGATGATGGATGAATGGATGATGATGGATGGAGGGATGGATGATGGATGAATGATGGACGGAGGATGGATGGATGGATGATAGTTGGATGGATGATTAAGGCTGATGGATGGATGAATGATGGTGGATGGATGGTGGATGAAGGATGGATGGTGATGGTGGATGGATGGATGATGGTTGGATGGATGATGATGATGGATGGTTGGATGAAGGGTGGATGGATGATGATGGATGATGATGGATGGATGGATGATGATGAAGGTTGAATGGAGGGATGGATGGATGATGATGATGGAGGGATGGATTGATGGATGGATGGATGATGATGATGGAGGGATGATGATGATGGATGGATGAAAAAACACTAATTTATTGAAATTGAAATCAAATGAAAGTGAAATAATAAGTGTGAGAGGTTCAGGGGGACGTCTCACTCCTTCATGTTATCATGAGTTTGCTGTTTCCTGTGTTGATCTACTTTGTGTCCCTGTCGTCGTCATCTTCATCATCATCATCTTCGTCGTCGTCGTCGTCATCCATCATCTTCATCATCATCATCATCATCTTCATCTTCATCATCGTCGTCGTCTCTGCTCCTCAGAACAAATATAAAGAGGAGGGAAAGAAGGAGCTGAGCAGCAGTTTGTACTCACAGCTTCCTGAAACCTGCGAGATGCAGCTCGCCAAGAGCGTGCACGAGTTCCAGAGCGAGGTCTGAGCATTACCTCACACAGGCACACACACACACACACACAGACACACACACACACACACACAGGCACACACACGGACACACACACTGAACTGACAGAGAGAATCTGTTTGCGTTTCAGAAAAAGTACAAAGAAGACGGGAAGAGAAGAGCCTCCACGTCGCTGTACTCTCAACTCCCCGATACTCCAGAGATCCAGCACGCTCTGGAGATGTCACTGATGCAGAGTGAGGTACACACACACACACACACACACACACACACACACAGGCTTCATGTGTTGATGCTGATCAGGACGTGTGTGTGTGTGTCTCAGGTGAACTACCGTCCCAAGGCGCTGGTCCGAGGCGCCCCGTCGTCTCTGTACTCTCAGCTGCCCGACACCTCGGAGCTGCAGTTTGCCAGAGAGGTGACGGAGATGCAGAGCGAGGTACGGTCGACCGCACACCGACGACTTCACACGAGACACGGGGGAAAGAAGGAAACAGCCTCAGAAAAGTGCTTTCAGAGAGGAATTTAAACACGTTCGACCTGTGGGGATGAGATCTCTGTGCGAACACGCTCTAGTTCATGGTGGAAACATTCAAATTAAATAATTCAATAAATAATATACATTTAAATAAATAAAATAAAGTAGTAAATTATATATAAATACATAAATAAATACTAATAAAAGATACATTAATTAAATAAATAATAAACATTTAAATTAATAAAATAAAGTAGTAAATTATACATAAATAAATACTAATACAAGATGAATTAATTAAATAAATGATAAACATTTAAATAAATAAAATAAAGTAGTTAATGATGTATAAATACATGCTGATAAAATATAAATAATATACATTTAAATAAATAAAATAAAGTAGTAAAGTAAATATAAATTAATTATAATAAATGATAAATTAATTAAATAAATAAAATACATTAAAATAAATAAAATTAAATAGAAAATTATGTATAAATAAATAATATAAAAAGATAAATACATTTAATAAATAATATACATTTAAATAAACAAAATAAAGTAGTTAAATATATATATAAATAAATGCTTATAAAAGACAAATTAATTAAATAAATAATATGCATTTAAATGAATAAAATAAAGTACCAAATAATATATAAATACATGAATTAATAAATAAATGCTAATAAAAGATATATAAATAAAATACATTTAAATAAATAAAATAAAGTAGTTTATTATATTTAAAAATATATAAATACATACTAATAAAAGATAAATTAAATAAATAATAAACATTTAAATTAATAAAATAAAGTAGCACATTATATATAATTAAATGCTAATAAAAGATAAATAAATAATATGTTATAAGCAGTAAATTATAAATAAATGAGAATTACCTTTAACGCTGTGACGTGAATGACCATCTTGAGCACCGTCCTGACGTCAGATCCACTGGACGTGATGATAAAAGGACGTGGTTATAACAGGACTTGGTTATCAAACCTCTCACTTCCTGTCAGAAAGCTCCAGCGTCAGTAGCAGAACTCCCGTCTGTGGCTGTGCACTGACCTCTGACCTCTGCTGCGTCTCCTCTCAGAGCAAATACAGGCGGAGCAGCAGGACGAGCCTCTCGCAGAGTCTCTACTCTCAGCTGCCCGAGACCGCCGACACTCAGTTTGCCAAGAGCGTGGCGGAGCTGCAGAGCGAGGTGAGACGCGTCACTGTGACACACAAACACTCGTCAAGAGCCACGACACTAAAGCGAGTTTCTGTTCCAGATGCGCTACAAGGAGGCGGGCAAGAAGGGCGCCACCGCGTCTCTGTACTCGCTGCTCCCCGAGACCTTAGAGACGGCTCACGCCAAAGAAGTGTCCGAGCTGCTCAGTGAGGTACAACAACAATAACAACAACAACAACAACAACAATAACAATAATAACAATAACACCACAGACACACTCACACTGATGTCATACACACACAGAGGAGTCTGAACACGTGTTTCTTGTTAATACGTTAAAACATCAGTTTCTTAAATGTTAAAACTGCTTTTTTTTACACATTAAAACATAATTTGATAAAATGTAAAAGCTTCAGTTCCTCATGATTAATTAAACATGTTTGGTGACAAAACGTGGATTTTTAACTCATTAAAATGTTAATTTTTAACGTTTCTTTTACGCCTTTAAACATTTATTTTTATCATGTTTAAGCATCAGTTCCTTTTGGGTTTAATCAACATTTTTCCTGTTTAAATGTGGATTTTTTTAACAGGCAAAAATTATTTAGTTGATTTGAAATGGTTTTATTCACACTAAAATGTTTATTTTTAGTGAATAAATTTTTGTATTTTAATCACATAATTAATAATGATACTTTTCACACGTTCATACATCTGTTTTTAATGCGTCGAGAATTAAAAATGTGATTTTCTAACGCGTTAAAAGTGATTTTTTGCACCGTTAAAACATTTCTAAAGTGTTTAAACTGCTGTTTTAAAATTTAAAAAACATTATTTGCTTTATTTGCTTTATTTTATAATGCTTTAAAATGATTTTTAGATTTTAAGTGTTAAAACTGTGATTCAAAACTTGATTTAACGTCTTTCTTTAAAGTGTGGATTATCAACGTTGTAACCGTTAAACTCGGTTAAAAGTCAATTTAAAAACCTTAAAACACACTTTTTGCAGGAATCTCTTCTGCAACTTTCCTGAAATGATGATAAACTCCACGTGTTATAAATGATTGTTTTCTCATTGTTTTCCTCAGGTGAAGTATAAAGAGGAGGGGAAGAAGGAGATGAGCATGAACCTGTACTCTCTGCTGCCCGAGACCGTCGCCACACAGCACGCCAGAGAGCTGTCACAGCTGCAGAGCGAGGTGCTCACCCTCCAAACATCCTCTTCCGCCCTCCCGGCCCGTTTGTAGGCGCACAGAAAATTACCTCAGGGCGCACTCACACTGTCCTTCCCCACCGGGCCAAAACAGGTTTCACGGCTAAAGTCTGGTTCCTTTGACCAGTGTGAGTGCAACCGCACCACGTCTAGGAGCGGCACGCTTGCCGTCCACGGCCCGTTTGGGAGAGGTGGGCTTTAGTAAAGCACGTTTGCACGTGTACGAGCACGAGCGTGCGCACGTGTACGAGCACGAGGCCTACGGCGGTTCTGAGGTCATTTCCTGTGCGCCTGTTGGGACGTAGAAAAAAGAAGGAGGGACCATGCGCGGACATTTCAAACAATGGCGGTGAAAGGTTCACGTTGGTGTGATGCGGAGGTGGAGTGTTTACTGCAGATTTGGTCGATGAAAAGATTCAAAAACAGTCGACAAGACGCACAAAAACTCAGAGGTCTACGGAAAGATCTGGAAACAAAGCCACCCATCGCCATGACGTCATCAATGCGTGTGACGTGTTACGGCGTGATGACGTATAGGCAGCAAGAAGCATTCTCCGAGGCCCAGGTAGTGTGAGTACAAACGGGCCTGGAGGGGGGGACAAGGACCCTAAAGCACGGGGCACGGGACGGAGGCACAGTGGGAGGGCGCCCTCTGAACCGCCGTAGGCCTCGTGCTCGTACACGTGCGCACGCTCATGCTCGTACACGTGCAAACGTGCTTTACTAAAGCCCACCTCTCCCAAACGGGCCGTGGACGGCAAGCGTGCCGCTCCTAGACGTGGTACGGTTGCACTCACACTGGTCAAAGGAACCAGACTTTAGCCGTGACACGTGCTGGGGCACGGGACGGAGGAACAGTGGGAGTGCGCCCTGTGAGTGTGAAGTTTGAGAGGTGAACCTGTACTTCCTGTTTCCTGCAGCTCAAGTACAAAGCAGGTGTGAAGCAGCAGATCCAGAGCAGTTTGTACCATCAGCTCCCAGAGACCACAGAGACACAGCTGGCCAAGCAGCTGTCTGAGCTGCAGAGCCAGGTACGTTTCTAACCTGTTCATTTCTAACATGATCAAAACGTTGCTTCTTTACTTGTTGAAGCAGATTTTTTTAGTTAAAAACAAGTTAAAAGGTCAGTTTCTAATCTGTTGAAATGTCTTTTTTTAACACATATAAAATGGATTTTAACATGTTGAAAAGGTTTTTTTACATATGATAAAAAACATTTCTACTCGTTAAAACTTTGTTTTTTAGTTTCAAAAACGAGTTAAAAGAGTTTCTAATGTGCAAAAACAGCTGTTTTTTTTTTGTTGCATGTTAAAACATCATTTTTAAAACGTTAAATAAATAGTCATAGTAGTAATTAATGAATTCCCATCGAGTTAAAATAATAAAATTCATGATAAAACATCATTTCTAACCCATTAAAAATGCTTTAAACCTCTTAACCACATGAATCTGCACTTGTGTTCTAACAAACAGTGACATGTTGTTGTGTTGTGTGCAGGCGAAGTATAAAGAGGCTGGAAAGAAGGAGGTGAACACGTGTCTGTACGCTCTGCTGCCTGAAACTCTGCAGACTCAGCACGCCAAAGAGACCACGGAGCTGCTCAGTGAGGTACAGAGAGAAGAGGAAGAGGAAGAGGAGGAGTTTAGACAAACAGCAGGACTCACACTGACTCTGGCTCTCTCCCCCAGGTTAAATACAAGGAGAGCGGGAAAAAGGAGATGTGCAGCTCGCTGTACGCCACGCTGCCCGACACTTCAGAGACCAGCTTCGCCCGAGAGATGAGCGACCTGCAGAGCGAGGTACCCGCCGCACGGAGCAACAGTCAACAGTGCTTGGGCGGGGCAGAGACGTGGGCTGCCGATGCACAAAAATTCAGTTATTTGAATGAAAAAAGGAAGATTCTGGGACATGAAATCCATAAAAGTCACTTTAATGAAGTAATATTAAAGGTTGAATCTGTAGAATGAGCAGAACAGCTCCATCTAGTGTCTCCAGTCAAGCCCAGCAGTGGGGTTGCCAGGTTGGTCAGACCCGGCCCAGTAGCTCCAGGAGACCGGAGTCTGTTTGAGCCTGTTTGAACCCGTCCCCTCCAGAAAACCACAGCATCAAAACAAGGATTAGAGGAGTTTGACTGACAGTTAGCGTTAGCCGTTAGCGTTAGCCGTTAGCGTTAGCCGTTGCAGCTAAGTGCAGATGAAAGTGATGTTAGCATCAAGGAGCAGCGTAGCCATGTGGGCGTGCGTTTGAATGGCGTTCCTCTCCTTTCTCTCAGTCCATGGAGTGAATGCTCGGCCTATAGTGACTCTGGTTGTTGCCCGTCTCCACTCACTCAGCTGCTGGGACAAAGAACGCCCCCTTCACTGAGGCTCCCAAGCAGCTGCAGGATCGGCTAACTCCATTTCACCCAGTGCCAGCCTACAGTAGCTGCACCCAACAACAGACAACCCTGGCAACCAGCAACGCCCAACGCTATTGGCTGCTGCCATGGAAACACAACGGGACAGGAAGTCAAACATTTACAATATTCATTCAGACTAAATATATTTTTTTATGGAAAAGCAAAACTTTCATTCTGTTCTCCGTAAAGCTTCTTCATATTCAACCAAGATGAACTCATAAACATTTAGCAGCGTGACTCAACAAAATAATGATGTCTAAGATGAAAGTGGAGTTGTTGTGAGCTCCTCGTGTCTCATGTTGCTTTCATCGTGAGGTGATTAACATCAGAAAGGGATCAGAGAGTGAATCTGCACCGCGGCCTTTAGTCAGGACTGGAACCATGTTGCTCAGTAACGAGGCCTGACTCACTCTGGACGTGTCCACGCAGAGTGCTTTTATCTGTGCAGGTGGTTGTTCCTGCAGCAGCATCGCCGCCTCTTTGCTCGTTCGTCTTGAAGTGATTGTTATTAAAGTGACAGCTGTGATTTCCTGTCTCCTGCAGGCGAAGTACAGGGAGGACGGGGTGAAGAGCCTCTCTCAGAGCGTCTACTCCCAGCTCCCGCAGACCACCGACACTCAGTTCGCTAAGAGTGTCTCCGAGCTGCAGAGCGAGGTGAGAGGACGGAAGTCCTGCTGAACACTTGTTATTTTTATTTTACCAGGAAAGTCACAATGAGGGTCATGACCCAAAGAACCAGGGGGTCTGGAGTCTCCCTTAGAGAGAGGGGGAGAAGTTCAGCATCCGTGAGGAACTCGGAGTAGAGCCGCTGCTCCTTTGTGTTGAAAGGAGCCAGTTGAGGTGGTTCAGGATCATCTGGTAAGGATGAACCCTGGGCGCCTCCCTAGGGAGGTGTTCCAGGCACGTCCAGCTGGGAGGAGGCCTCGGGGAAGACCCAGGACCAGGTGGAGAGATTAGATCTCCACACTGGCCTGGGAACGCCTCAGGATCCCCCAGTTAGAGCTGGTTAATGTGGCCCGGGAAAGGGAAGTTTGGGGTCCCCTGCTGGAGCTGCTGCACCCGAGACCTGATCCAGGATAAGAGGCTGAAGATGTCCCATTGAGATTAAAAACCTCTTTTTCGAGGAAGTCCTGGTCAAAAGGCAGACACCGAGGTGTTTGTGCGTCTGAACCCCCTCTGTGACATGTCCCTCCAGGGCGGTCACCGTGGGGACAGTTTCAGGAGCTTTCTCAGTGTCGGAGAGCAGCATTAGTTCAGTCCCGTCAGTGTTGAGGACTAGTTTTAGCTGCAGGAGTGTTCTGGACCACATCAAGAGCCTTCTGCAGAGATTCAACAGCTTCAGCAGGAGTTGATCCAACAGGGTAAATAATTGTGTCATCTGCATAAAGATGCACGTTAGCATCGAACACACACTAATGAAAACAGTGGTTAGAGCATGGGTGTCAAAGTCAAGGCCCTGAATGATCTCGGCCCCTGGGATGATATTTGATTAGTATTAGAACCGGCCAGCACGCCACAGCCGCCTGCTGGTGTCACGCACCAAAACTACATCACCCACAATGTAACGGTAGCCCGCGAACTCACTGCAGCGCCGCAAGTTCGTCAGCATTCAGGGCAGATGTCAACTTTCAGCCCCCTGGCCCTCTGATGTGTTTGACTTTGACCTCCCTGGTTCAGATGAACTGTGATGAGGTCGGTCTGGTGTCTGTGGCTGACGTCGTCTCGTTTGTCCGTATTTCAGATGAAGTACAAACGTGGGAAGAAAGACGTGTCCAGCTCTCTGTACGCCACTCTGCCCGAGACGCTGGACACGCTGCACGCCAGAGAGGCGTCTGAGCTGCAGAGCCAGGTAAAGACACGCCCGCACACCAGAAACACACACGTCTTTGTGTCTTTTTATAGACGGGCGCTTGTTTCGTGTGCAGCTCAAGTACAAGACCAAAGGCGGCTCCTCGGGCCTGTTCCACCTGCTTCCCGAGACCTTAGAGACGGCGCACGCCAAGGAAGTGTCCGAGCTCCTCAGCGAGGTAACGAACGGCAGGAAGGAGACGACGTTTACTCCTCCTCCTCCTCCTGCAGAGCAAAAATCAGCATGTGTGTTTGTTTTCCTCCAGGTGAAGTATAAAGAGGAGGGGAAGAAGGAGATGAGCATGAACCTGTACTCTCTGCTGCCCGAGACCGTCGCCACGCAGCACGCCAGAGAGCTGTCACAGCTGCAGAGCGAGGTGCTCACCCTCCAAACGTCTGCACGTGAAATACAAACCATAATATCTGGAGCGTTCCTTCTTTCTGCAGCACAAAGTTAAAGCTTCTGTCTTTTACGTCATCATGTCGTACGCTCGCGATGACCTCATCACGTTATGTGGCGTCCCGTGCAAAACGGGCCGACAACCGGCGGCGGTTCCAGAGTTTTAACCGGTGACGTCCGCTGGAGATCTTCATGTTCACACGTCGCGTTTAAAACCATGTGAAATAAAAAGTTTCACGTCTAAAACGTTCGTTCGTTCTTTCTGCAGCAGAAAGTTAAAGCTTCTGTCTTTTACGTCATCGTGTCGCACGCTCGCAATGATGTCATCACGTTAGGTGGCGCCCGGTGCGAAACCTCCCATTCAGCTGCAGGTGAAACTTCTCAAAACGCTTTTTTACACTTTTCTGCCCATTAAAAATCTTTCCTGACTCTTTTAAATCTTGATGTGAGATTTAAAAACCACATAAATGTTTGATGTCGTGCAGTAAAAGTGCCGTCTGTCCTCCTGAGGTGTCGTGGAGTAGAAGTGTAAAGAAGCACAAACTGGACGTGTGTTTGAAAGTCTCGAGTGTGAAGTGTGAGAGGTGAACCTGTGCTTCCTGTTTCCTGCAGCTCAAGTACAAAGCAGGTGTGAAGCAGCAGATCCAGAGCAGTTTGTACCATCAGCTCCCAGAGACCACAGAGACGCAGCTGGCCAAGCAGCTGTCTGAGCTGCAGAGCCAGGTACGTGGACGGGTCAGAGGTCAAAGCAAAAACATATACGTTCAAAGAGGTTTTAACTTTGATCCTGACGCCAGTGACACAAGCAAATACTGTTTTCTTTTCTCTGGACAATCTGAACATTACAGATACGACAGGAAATCACACGATTTACTTATTTTTCGCTTAAAATAACATCACATAACAGTTAAAATTGTAAAAAAAATATTATTTATTGTAATTAAAAAGCTATTAAAGGTGGCAGGCGGGGCCCCATGAGTGCTAAACTTTTACTGTTTACCGTAAATTCCGGACTACAGAGCGCACCCGATTAAAAGCCGCATGCTCAAATTTTAGAAAGAAAATCATTTTTGTAATTAAACAAGCCGCACCGGGTTTTAAGCCGCAGGTAATTCACGTCCATTCACTTAACTTCTTATAACTACCGTAATAACATATACCACATACCGCATCCTACCAGAAAAAGTCACTCATCGCCTTCATTTTCCTCCTGCGCACTAAAGCTTACTCCAGGTAGGGAATGAGTCCTGACCCCAAGTGAAGGAGTTCAAGTCCCTCGGGATCTTGTTCACGAGTGAGGGGACGATGGAGCGTGAGTTTGGCCGGAGAATCGGAGCAGCGGGGGCGGAGCTGCAGTCGCTCTACCGCACCGTTGTGACGAAAAGAGAGCTGAGGAAGGCAAAGCTCTGGATCTACCCTCAGTCCTGGTTCCTACCCTCACCTGTGGTCATGAAAGTTGGGTCATGACCGAAAGAACGAGGTCGCGAGTACAAGCGTGTGAAATGTGTTTCCTCAGGAGGGGGTCTGGAGTCTCCCTTAGAGAGAGGGGGAGAAGTTCAGCATCCGTGAGGAACTCGGAGTAGAGCCGCTGCTCCTTTGTGTTGAAAGGAGCCAGTTGAGGTGGTTCAGGATCATCTGGTAAGGATGAACCCTGGGCGCCTCCCTAGGGAGGTGTTCCAGGCACGTCCAGCTGGGAGGAGGCCTCGGGGAAGACCCAGGACCAGGTGGAGAGATTAGATCTCCACACTGGCCTGGGAACGCCTCAGGATCCCCCAGTTAGAGCTGGTTAATGTGGCCCGGGAAAGGGAAGTTTGGGGTCCCCTGCTAAAGCTGCTGCCCCCGAGACCCGACCCCGGATAAGAGGCTGAAGATGAGATGAGATGAGATGAGCACTAAAGCCATCAGAGTCCCCTCACTCAGTGTCCGAAGTGAACAGCCTCAGGATCTCATCACTCGTTACAGTCTCCTCGTTTTCGATGTCGGATGAGTGCACGCCGTCTTCTTCATCGCGCAGCAGCCCAGCCTCTGGAACCCGTTGGTGATGGTTGATGTTTTGACACGGCTCCACGCATTTAGGATCCACTGGCAGACTTGAGTTAAAGATGCTCTTCGCATGCGTCCTGTTTTGGTAAAAGATTTCTCACCGCTTGTCATCCAAGTCTCCCACTCTTCGCGCAGTGCCACTTTAAATGCCCGGTTCACGCTGATGTCCAGTGGCTGTAGATACTTAGTGGTACCCACCTCTGTGAACTACCGGTACTCATTCATTCTATTGGTCTACTGTTGCTGAGCAAAATGTTTTTCCCGCCACGAAAAAAAAAAAGAATAAGCCGCACCGTAGTATAAACCGCAGTGTTTAAAGTGTAGGAAAAAAGTAGCGGCTTGTAGTCCGGAATTTACGGTACTATTGTGTAAATGAATTGTGCAATATCACATAAAATAAACTTTTTATTGTTCACATTATTGAGTCTAAACGTCCTCCCAATATCATGAATCAATGCAATCAAATGCTGTTTGGCTTAAATGTACTTTTAGTGCATACAGTTTAATTTAGTGTGTATACAATTATTTAATGGGATTCAGTGTATTAAACATTTTACTCATTAAGTAAATGACCATTAGAATTAAGTCATTTTATAACTATGTGTAATCGAATCACATGTCCCCGGTGTCAGTGTCGCCATGATCTCATGTCTTTATGTGTGGACTCTGTTTGCATCTGAGTTTATGTTTTTACCCAGTTACTGAATGTTAGTCAGAAACAAAGAGGCCTTACTCATATTGTGAACTTCTTTAACCCGTGCTGATGTGAATGTGCAGACCAAGTACACGGAGGCGGGTAAGAAGGAGGTGAAGTCGAGTCTGTACTCGCTGCTGCCTCACACCCTGGAGACGCAGCACGCCAAAGAAGCCGCACAGCTGCTCAGCGAGGTGAGAATCACTGAAGACGTTCATCCTCGGCTCATTTCTGAAGGATGAGAAAACACACACTTTGTGTTTCAGATCAAATACAAAGAAGGCGTGAAGAAGGAGCTGTGCAGCTCCCTCTACTCCACGCTGCCCGACACCACGGAGACCAGCTTCGCCCGAGAGATGAGCGACCTGCAGAGCGAGGTGCACAACCACCGTCACGGCACAGCACCTCAGGGAGCACATCACCTCAGGGAGCACACCACCTCAGGGAGCACATCACCTCAGGGAGCACAATTCTAACCAGAACCATATTTAACATGCACATGTTACAAATGTCAGATACACTGAGCCAACCGTTCATCTATTTTTAGTCATTTTGCATCTTTTTGTGCTGGTTTTGCATCTATTTTTAGTCATTTTGCATCTTTTTGTGCTGGTTTTGCATCTATTTTTAGTCATTTTGCATCTTTTTGTGGTGGTTTTGCATCTATTTTTAGTCATTTTGCATCTTTTTGTGCTGGTTTTGCAACTATTTTTAGTCATTTTGCATCTTTTTGTGGTGGTTTTGCATCTATTTTTAGTCATTTTGCATTTTTTTGTGGTGGTTTTGCATCTATTTTTAGTCATTTTGCATCTTTTTGTGGTGGTTTTGCATCTATTTTTAGTCATTTTGTATCTTTTTGTGGTGGTTTAGCATCTATTTTGAGTCATTTTGCATCTTTTTGTGGCGGTTAACAAGTGAACAGAGAGTTGTATTAATGTGAGGAAGATTTCGCAGTGAGATGAAATAAAGATGAGTGTTCAGGAGGATCCTCTGAGTGACTGCAGTCAGAATGTTGTTTGATGGGTTATAAATAATCATCAGACGCCACATTAGCATCACATTAGCATCAGACACAGGATCAAAGCGTGTTTGTAAAGATCATCACAGACGAGTCATCGACAGTATCTGATCTGTGAGCAGAGACGTCTCAGTTTCTTCTGCCTCACTCGTAATAAATCTTTTGTTTCCATCTTTTTTCAGAACAAGTACAAAGAGGACGGAAAGAGAATCCTCCCTCAGAGCTTCTACTCACAGCTCCCGGAAACAGCAGAGACGCAGTTCGCTAAAAGTGTCTCTGAGCTGCAGAGTGAGGTGAGGAGAGCGACGTTGTGATGAACAGCAGAACGCAGCTGGACACGAGTTCAGACGCCACCTTCATTCCCAGAATCCTTCACATACAAAACCTGTTCTTAAGGAGTTTTATTGTATCTTATAAAAATTACAGATTCTCATTCAGATTTCACAGCTACGCAGATGATGCACGACTCTATATGTCGGTGGTTATCTGACGTGAGCACTTGATGTTCAGCAGTTTGGATGACAGCTTTAACTTTAACTTAGTCCCAATGACTCATTGATTAATGATAGACTCGACAGAGGGCGCCCTCCCACTGTGCGTCCGTCCCGTGCCCTGTGCTTTAGGGTCCTTGTCCCCCCCTCCAGGCCCGTTTGTACTCACACTACCTGGGCCTCGGAGAATGCTTCTTGCTGCCTATACGTCATCACGCCGTAACACGTCACACGCATTGATGACGTCATGGCGATGCGTGGCTTTGTTTCCAGATCTTTCCGTAGACCTCGGAGTTTTTGTGCGTCTTGTCGACTGTTTTTGAATCTTTTCATCGACCAAATCTGCAGTAAACACTCCACCTCCGCATCACACCAACGTGAACCTTTCACCGCCATTGTTTGAAATGTCCGCGCATGGCCCCTCCTTCTTTTTTCTACGTCCCAACAGGCGCACAGGAAATGACCTCAGAACCGCCGTAGGCCTCGTGCTCGTACACGTGCGCACGCTCGTGCTCGTACACGTGCAAACGTGCTTTACTAAAGCCCACCTCTCCCAAACGGGCCGTGGACGGCAAGCGTGCCGCTCCTAGACGTGGTACGGTTGCACTCACACTGGTCAAAGGAACCAGACTTTAGCCGTGACACGTGCTGGGGCACGGGACGGAGGCACAGTGGGGGTGTGCCCTGAATCTATCTTTAAAAAGGACGTCAGAAGACTATGATGGCGTATTAGGGTCAAGTATGAAAATAATAATTACTGGACCCGGGGAGGGCGTCTGCTGCAGACACAGAAGCCTTCTCCGCACGCAGCAGCGTCTGTGTGGATGCTGAAGTGATGTAGTTCAACAGGGAGTTTAAAACAAAACACTATTTTTCTCAATCTGCAACTTTGTTCTTGAAATATTACCGTCCTCCCGTGTTGTCAGTGATTGTTCGGCCCTAACACGCCGTCGTAGGAGACATTTTAAAGCAGTTATTTCATGTTTAGTTTTGTGTTTCTGTTTTTAGATGAAGTACAAAGAAGCAGGAAAGAAAGCAGCGTCAGCGTCTCTGTACTCCACCCTCCCCGAGACTCTGGACACGCAGCACGCCAAAGAGGCTTCGCAGATGCAGAGTCAGGTACCACACCCGTCCTGGCTGCTTCTGCTCATGGATCTTAGACGATCTGATCACCGCGGCGGACATCTTCTTCTCACCGGTGTCACTTTTTAAAACGCTCTGTGCTGAAAACACCAGGAAAAGGCTTCTGAGAGCGCACAGGAGACTCGAACCGGCGTTGTTTTCAGGACGTTTACTGAAGAGAATCACCGTCTGCGTCCTTTTGTTGTGCTTCAGCCTACACACACACTTTGCATGTATATATATAATGAGGTGCTTGTTTGTTCTGCAGCTCCAGTACAAACAGGGTTTACAGAAAGACTCCAGTCTGTTCCACCTGATGCCCGAAACCAACGACACCCAGTTCGTCAGGCAGCAGACGGAGATGCTCAGCGAGGTACGACTGTCTCCGCCCTCACAGTCCACAGGTGGAGCAGGTTTCCTCTCATCCTGTCTTCTTTTCGTCAGGTCAAGTACAAAGAGGAGGGTAAGAAAGAGCAGAGCGTCAGCCTGTTCTCGCTGCTCCCCGACAGCCTCCAAGTGCAGCGAGCCAAAGAGCTGACGGAGCTGCAGAGCGAGGTGAGACTTCAGCGGCATGAGAAACACGTTTAAAGGACACAACAAAGGGTTTCCAAGGTTTTTAAATACACACAGTGGACCCTTTAAAGAAGTGGTGAAGAGTTCTTGTTCTCATTCTTCCAGGTTAAATACAAAGAGGCCGGTAAGAAGCAGACGTCAGCGTCTCTGTACCATCAACTGCCTGAGACTCTGGAGACGCAGCACGCCAAAGAGGCGTCCCAGCTGCAGAGTCAGGTACAAGCACGCGTCAACGTCTGAGAGCTGAGAGAGCAGATTTATACTGATGGTGTCACAAGGCAAATTACATGGTTTTGCATCTATTTTTAGTCATTTTGCATCTTTTTTGTGCTGGTTTTGCATCTTTTTTAGTCATTTTAGGTCAGGCTTTAGACCTTTTACATATCTGACAGAGACAAAACCAGCGAATGGCGTCTGACTGGTGACACAGAGACGTTACGTTCAGTCTCGGTGATTCACAGAAACCTGTTTAAACCTGGCCGTCATGTAAACTTCACCTCTTGTCGAGGATCTGCATGTTTCAGCACTTCTGTCCGTCTCTAACTCTCTCTTCTCTCCTGCAGTTCTCGTATAAAGAGGCTGTGAAGAAGGAGCAGGCGTGTCCAGTTTACCACCAGCTGCCCGACACGATGGAGACCCAGTTCGCCCGCGAGCTCACGGACATGCAGAGCCAGGTGAGAGCACAGGAGCTGACCTCACAGCGGGGGCCATCTTTGTGTCTTTCCTGTGTCTGTGGCGCTCTCACTGCTGTGGATCTGTTTTCTGTCTCCGACCGTAGAACAAGTATAAGGAGGACGGGCTGAGGAGCCTCTCTCAGAGCTTCTACTCTCAGCTGCCACAGACCGCAGAGATTGAGTTTGCTCAGAGTGTCTCTGAGCTGCAGAGCGAGGTGAGAGGAGACACGAGAGAGACGGCAGAGGCACGGGTGGAGACGCACAAATGTCTCTAACTCTTTGTTTGATTTTCAGACAAAGTATAAGAAGTCTGGGCGCCAGGAGGCCGGCAGCTGCCTGTACTCGGTGATGGCAGAGACTCTGGACACTCAGCACGCCAAACAGGCCTCACAGCTCCAGAGCCAGGTACTGGACACACACTGACACACACTGACAAACGCTGACACGCACTGACACACACTTACACGCACTGACACGCACTTACACACACTGACACACACTCACACGCACTGACACGTCCTTTGGGGCTGTAAGCGTCTCTCGGGTCTTTCTCTTTAAAAGGTTGATCAACCAAAGACGGGGGAGCGTGATCTTGCGAAACTACAACGAAAAGGAACAAAGAAACAGTTAGTGACAAACAAGCGATCACGGAGCGAGAATATAAGCATACGTAAACGGGAGCCAACCAACGCGTCACGATACCACGTAAATGAGGAAACGGTCTGGCGCCGAATGTGTCCTACATCCGGCTCTTTATACTGCAGGAGGTGATCAGGGGAATCAGAACCACGCCTTCCAGCTCCAGACACACAAACACAGGGGAGGAGACAAACACAGGCACAAAAGGGAGAAGGAAAGGACTGGCAGGACTGGGATCCTGACAGTTTTGTTGCATCTCTGCATTACAGTAAAAACACTTGCGGTTGTTTGGACTCTCAGAGGTTTCCTCAGTCGGCGTGTGTGTGTGTGTGTGTGTTCCCTGCAGGTGAAGTACAGAGAGGACCTGCAGAAGTCGTCCAGTCTCTTCTCCAGTCTTCCTCAAACCCTCCAGACTGAACTTGCCAAGGAGGCGACGCAGCTGCAGAGCCAGGTGACGTTTTACCTCAGCCTCACCCCCACAGACACACCGAGGTTCACCGAGGAGCTAGGCCAGGGCTCTGTAACCTTTACTGTCCAAATCATCATCATATCAAATCATTTTGCATCTTTTGTGGTGGTTTTGCATCTATTTTTAGTCATTTTGCATCTTTTTGTGGTGGTTTTGCATCTATTTTTAGTCATT